>NW_006441995.1:4307138-4355192 GCF_000325575.1 Pteropus alecto | reverse complement strand
ATAACCTCACATCAAGCAGAACCACAGCCCTATCCACAGTGTCACGAACTTGGGTTCACCTCCGCTACTTTCGCCCATGGCAGAAAAACCCCTTCTGCTTCTTCCTGAACATGCATTCTGATTCTCAGACCAACAACAGAAACAGGCCCCAGTCAGTTTTTGGCTACCCATATCAGACACACTGCTCCATTAATTAATATAATTTCTATGTGGTTTTAACCTGAATCATAAGCTGTTTCTTCTCCATGTTTCACTTTAATTTTTATTTAATTTACTATATTTTACTTTTCTCTATCCTAATCCTCCCATTCTGCAATATTAGCCACTCATTTTTTTCCTACCACTATCCACTTTATGCATTTGCTGGTCTTATAAACTCAGTCAGCCTTTTGCCTGATCATTACAGGGTCATCATCCAGCAGTCTGAAGAGCTTCATAGTGGCCATGCAAATACAGACATAAAAGTGATCTTTTCTGCAGTTTTGCCTTTTTAAAATCACTTACAGAAATAGAGTGCAAGAAAAAGCTGGAACTGCCTGAACATGATGTAAGCAAGAGGGAGAAAAGAGGCCTTGTATTTTTCTTTTACTCCTTGAACTCCTAGTTCGCTTGCTGTTCAAGGTCTCCATGTCCAATCTTATCTAAAACTTCCTAATCTTTTGCCTCGAAAATGCCACTTGCATTTCTGTCTTCATGCCTTGGTGTGACCCACACCTGCTGCCCGGAATGCCTTCTCCCTCCGCCTGGTTACCCACCCACATGTCTTGCCTTAGCTGGAGCCCAACCCTTGGATGGCAGACCTCCTCATCCATGCCTCCTGCCTCTTGAGGGTCTGAGGAATTCTCTGACTGTCTTCTTCAGCTGGCACTTCCCATATTCTGTCTTGTAGAACATACACAAAAAGGCATATCTATTCTGGAAGTATGGCTACCATGTAGTGATCTAGGGATTGTATAAATATTTCAAATTCTCAAAAATATTCTGTAACACTGTATTGGGACCCATATTTTATAAGAAAGGAAACTGAGACTCAGAAAATTTCAGTGATGGGCCCAAGGTCATACTTTAATAGAACTAGGGTTTGAATACAGGCGCACCCATCTCTGAAACCCATGTTTGTTTCGTTATGCCAATTGCCTTTATTTCTGCAGTGAAAATGAATGTTTTAAAATCAGGCCTGTGTCTCACACCTCTCAGTGTCCCTCATCTTGTACTCTATGAGCACTTCGTGAATATTCATGGAAAGGTTATATTCAAATGAGATTACATTTTCTGAGTATACTACTACTGGAAGAAGAGGGCCAAGAGGCAGTAGAAAGCAAGTTTAGGATTAACATTTCTGCAGATAATCCACAAAGTAAATGATCCACAGGCATGATAATCCAGTGTTGGCAAGACACCCAATTCCACAGAGGTCTCCTGCTAATTTCATGATGTCAGAGTACAAGCACTAGTGTTTACTTCCATGGCTGTTTCTGTTCATCCAGTGAAGTTGCTGGGCCTGGAATTAATCCTCCATGGATGTTAGAAATATTATGACAACAGCTGGCACTATAATTTGCAGTGTCCAAAATGGAACTTCCATTTTTTTTCCAAGTAAGATTTATGGGTTTCTCTTCAAGTGCTAAGCTTACTTCAAAATTAACACCTTCACTTTCTTTTCAATAGTTGGGTTTTCTCTTCCTCTTTTTTTCATTTTTTAAATTATTTCTTTTAATGGTGACATTGGTTAATGAAATCCATTAAGTTTCAGCTGTACATTTTAACAGTAAGGCATATATATATTTACACTGTGTGTTCACCTCCCATGGTTAGATTTCTTTCTGTCACCACATATTTGACCCCACTTCACCTCACCTACCTCCCCCTGCCCTCTGGTAACCACTAGTCTACTGTCCATGAGTCGACAGTTGGATTTTCTGATTATTTAAAATACAGAAAATTTGCTTTCTAACATCGAACTAGCCTCTGTGTCATATAGGCTATGACATACTCGTGTTTTACAGACCAGAGTGATGTCACAGGAAACGAGTTACTTGTGATTTTTGAATCTGTTTAATTACAAGACACGGTACAATGGGTACTCCCGTGTTGTTTTTGGTAGCAGACAGGAGGCAGTCATAATTGTTTTTAGAAAAAGAAAACACGTGTCAGATTTTTTTTTTTTTTTAAGGAACAAATCTGTCCTGGGAATTTCAGTCTAGAAAGACCACAAAGGATATTGGGGCCAGGTTAAAGCTGAGGCGCTGTTCATGAGGGCAGCTACATCTGTGCAGCCTGGGTCTCTGGACCTGATCATGCTGATCTTCCATTTTGCATTCACAGTTCTGGGCACAGCAAAGTGGCATATGCCAATGAAAGCCATCCCAGCTGTGACAAATGCAAATATAATCAGGTGGATTTAACTGCACAACATAACTCTGCCACAATAGCTCAGATTTCTCAGCCAGGATTATAATCATAGTTCATGCAATTTTGAGAAATCAGTGAGATCCTTTTATACACTGGTATATTGTATTCATAATATAATTCATGTGGTGATGCCATTACTGAGAGTAAATGTGGCTGTAGGTGGCACATAACCTAATCCTTTTGGAAGAAAAAGGTAGAAGTCACTGGGGACCATATGAACCATTCCAGCATTCCAATGGGTAAATGCTGGATCTCTGTGAACATGTCAGTAATCAGAACTTATCTACACTGTTCCACAAGCTTAAGTAGTTCATTCCATATTTCTTCTTCCAAGTTCTACTGGTCAGCTGCAAGAGTTTGCCAATTTTTGTATTTTCCATGAGGGAATATCTCTAATCAAAATGTTCTTGCTATATTTTTCCTTAGAATCTGCTGTAATTGTGTAATTGTTAGTTTTTTCTTGTCTTTTCTTTAGAGAGAAAAAAAGAGAGGGTATTCAAATGAGGTTCAGAGTTCAAAGCTAAATAGAAGGGCAGTTTATTCAGCTGGGCATATCCGACACGGCTCCCAAATGTTTATTTTATAGCTTTGTGCTATTTTAAAAGTCTTATTTATAAAGATGAATGGCCATAACTTCTGAATTTGGAGAGAAAAGCAAAATGCCTAAGCCTAAACATCCAAATGCAACTCCAATTATAATTCATACCAAAGTACAATGCTCTCCAAAGCAACTCTCTCCACAATTAAACAAATGAACAGAGGCAAAATGATGACCCTGTCTTTGCTTCTGTATGATGATAACTCAAATTCTTTTGTAGTTATTGCTGTATTGCCAAAAATATGCTGCTCAGTAAAATGGCAATCAATGCATAAAACACGTGTCAGAGAGTTTGTGTGTGTGTGTGCATACGTGTGTGTGTGCACATGTGTGTTTAAACAGTGCCCCATTTAGCTACCCAACAAATTATGGAGATCAAGATGTAATAGTTACTCATTATTTAAGTTTCTAACAGAAAAAGTAAAGAGGATCTTTTTTATTTCAAGCCTATATTCTGCTTCTGTTTTCCCTGAGGTAATTATCAGCTTATATGGCTATGATCAAACATTGCCAAGAGAGCCAGAGGGCCCATTTTCAGGCTTGGAGGTGTATTTTAAAAATAAAAGTAAGAGATTAAAGAAAAATGAAAAGGGGGCCAGAAAAATTAGCTGGGAGGGCACTGAGGAAGCAGGATAGGACTGACAGAGAACAAAGCTGAGAAAGGAAGGGGAGACAGAAAAGATTGAGCAGGCAAGTGGTGATGGTAGTGCAAGAAGTGAGGAGCAGAGAGAAGACAGTAAGAAGGCAGAGAGGGCAGAGTGAAGAATGGAAGGAACGGGAAGTAGGTAGAACTCTAGATTCCCCTGGGGTAGTTAAGCACGTGGAATTTGGTATTGGGTAGACTTAAGCTCTCCCATTAATAACTGGATGAACTTGGGCAAGTTTCTTAACCTTGGGGTTAACAATATAATCTACTTTACAGGGTTATTGTGAGGATTAATTAAAATAATCTAAGCAAATGTTCTGTATATGGCGAGCATTACTAAAATGTTAGCTGTGGTGATGAAGATGATGACTACTTTGGTTTGGATATATCTATCTATCTATCTATCTATCTTAATGGCGAGTCCCTAAATAAGCAACTTATAGTTTCTCTCCTCCAGAAACGTACATTTGGAAGGAAGATAAAATATATACACAAAAGAATCTCTACTACATAAAAAGTGAAATATTTGGTTGGTCAATATTAACATATGCACTAAAGAACTCAGAACACCAATATACTGAAATTCTGCCAAGTTAAACAAAAATTAATTTAAAAGAGAGATCAAATGTGAATAAGGTGTTGCACCACAGTTAGAGAACAAATAGGAATATAATAATTGTGTGTGAATAGTTAAAAGGGTGGACTTTCGAATTGTACAGATCTGAGATCAAATCCCAGCTAAGCCATTTACTAACCAGGCGACTCTGAACATGTTATTTGTTTCCTGGACCTCTGTTTGCCTAGACAGAGGGAATACAAATCTCTATAAGATTGCTATGTGGATTAATGAGAAAATATATACATTTTGCATAGTGTTTTGATAAATGTGATATCATTATTACTTTTTAGAGTTTAGTACTATAGTTGAAGCTCATAGTAGATTAGAGAACACCTTGTTATGAGGAACAAAATAAAACTAGGCTAAGTAGTAAGCTTGAAGAAAAGAAGGCAGGAGCCAGTGCACAGGCACAGCAGATAAGTCAGCTAGTAGACTGAGCACTGTGGTGGGAGTAGGAGGCAGAAATAAAAGCACATGAAGAGTTGTATATAAAAGGTAAGTAGTTGTTCTCACTTTTTGGCTAAAAGAAAGAGTTTTAAGTTAAATGTTGACAGAAAACTTTCATGATATGCAAATATTCAGAGCCACTGACAAAAATCACCAAGAGTATAAGCTTCATTTGGAGGGTTTTGAAGATATATATAGGCAGTAATCTTTATTAGTGTTTTAAATACAATTCTGCCTACAAGTTGATGGATGGAATATACAACTCTCTCAGTAATAAGGTCTTCTTACAGTAGAGGACAAATGGAATTAATTTGCCTCTTAGTTGAAATGTACTTTTGGTAGGTGTCATGGAAGAAAGAAAGAGTGAGAAACGAATATGGCCCACTGTCGAGAAATCACATTTAGGAATCTGGCATTTTACTAGGTCACTGGTGTCGATTTGGAGCAATTTTGCAATCTGGCCCATAATAGTCTTATTTTGGTGTTGTATTTCATGATCTCTATCCATTTTAAACCTACTGGTGAATGGTACAGTGGCAACAAGGTATAATCTTTATTTAGCAAATCTGGAAACTGAGGCACAAAGTTAAATTAGATGTCCAAAATAATCACAGAAGACAGAGCTTTTCTCAGCCTAAACCTGTTTGCTAAGGTTTAAGTTAAAAATAACATAGTCAAATGCCAATGGATTATTAGACAAAAAAAGTGTTTCCCATACAGTAAACCAGTACACTAACACGCATAAGTTGATATTCTATTTGATAAAACTGCTCCATAGAAGAGAACCTTTCCACAGTTCTTAAAATCCAAATCACTTTGGCCCTTTAGGGAGCAATGGAAAAGAGTTCAATCATTGGATTTTGAATACTGAAATTCACCATGAAAAATGATATTCTAAGTGTATAAAATTTTCTGAAGAAAATCATGTCACAATAGTAATAGCATATTAAAAGAAGGAGAAAAAAATGGACCCTGAATTATTGAGCCTATTAAGGATATCATATGTAGAAAACTGCGTTCTGTAAATTTGTACAATGATGTTTTAGAATCTACTTTCTGGATTAAAAAAATATTAAGTAATAATAGCCAAGTGTTTTTATAAATCATGCAGAAAAAGGAGACGGGGGAAATTTGAACAAATCATACCACAAACATTTTTTTAAAGAATGTCATTTGAATTTAAAAAAAAATGAGACTTTTGAAGGATGAAGTTGGAAGTTTGCATTCTTTCACTCATGTATACCATTCAATCATTCAACTGGCTCGATAAGTCCAGAGCACTGTATTAAAATGTTATTAAGGGTTCAAAAGCAGTAAGAGATATGGTCTTTGATTTCAAGGAATATATACCTTAGATAGGAGACAATGATTTATTAGGTTTGTGCCAGATAATTTAAAATAATGTAGAGTCACAGATGAACAAATAGTTATATGTATTACAGTAATATAAACAATATTTAGAAAATGAATAAAAAGGCAAAAAAGTTTCAATTTCTTTTATATGCCTTCCGTCCATGTTTCATATGACTCTTATGTATTCTAAAGAATATCAATATTGAACTAAGAAAAGCATTAATAGTAAGAACACAGGAATGAGTCACATAAGTATGATTGGGTAAGATTATGATTCATTAGAAGGAATCAAGATTAGTGAAGCGATGTGAATGTAAATGAAGAGTACAAGTGATCAGCAAAAGAACAAAGCATCCTTATGCAGCAAAGTTCTTCAGTAAAGAGAACAGTCATTAAAATGCAAAGTAGTTTATGTGAAATGTTCAATCAAATAAATCCTCACTTAATGTCCTAGACAGGTTCTTGGAAACTGCAACTTTAAGAGAAATAACATATAACAAAACCAATTTTACCACAGACTGATATAAACAAGACTTAAGTTCCTATGGCCTGCTTCTGGCCACAAATAATACATCACCAATCTTCTAAATAAAGACCTAAAACACTTCTAATATTAAACACTGAAATAAATGTGAGCTATACATACATTTAGGTAAGGTTTATAAAATCAAGCAAGATAATTCTTTCTAACACACTTATTCCAGTTCAGGGTCATGGGTCGTCGAAGCCTATCCTGGCGGCTCAGGGCTCCAGGCTGGAACTAACCCTGGGCGGAACACCCTTCCTCTGCATGGTCACTCACACCCACACCCGCATCACTCGGACTGAGACAATTTGCACATGCCGATTTACACATTTGGGATGTGGAAGGAAACCAGAGTTCCTGAAAAAAACCCACGCAGACATGGGGAAAACGTGCAAACTCTACATAGACAGTGGCCCCAGCATGGAACCGATGTTTTTTCTCATCGACGTTACAATGAAATGACATTGAACAAAATGGCATTATTCAAGGGCCTGCTATACACTAGTTCTCCCTTCTCCCACCTCCGACTGCTTAATATACGGCTGGGGTGCCTTTGCCTGGCATGCCAATCCTGAAATGCCTCAGAAGGGAATAAATTCAGACCAGTAAATTAAATTTGCTATTTAAATACCTAAAGGAACCATCCTTTATTAGAATACAGAAATGTACAAGGTAACTCTCTTTTATGATGTCATTAGTCTCTTCCATTCACCTCCATTAAAAAAAAAAAAAAATGCACACGGCTTCTTAATCCTGCTGTCTGCAGGCCTATCCCCAAATCATAGGCGCTCAGGTCCTAGCCAACTGAGCTGAATCTGGAATAGTCATGTATTCTTACAGAAATCGTTTTGTTTACCATCATTAGAGGTAGCTATGTATCTTAAAAAGTACACTTGAGAGAGGATATACAAGTAATTTTGTTAGTAAAGTAGGAAATAAAGGCAACAGAGTGGAACAAGGTCTTGAAATAGTTGAAATAAGATGAGATTAAAACCTGGTGGTGAAAAGGTTTGGCCAGAGAAGAGAAGCCGCCTCTGAATTCTGGCTCACAGAAAGAGGGTAAGGATAACAATCCAGAGAGGTTTGGTCCTGGAGAAGATACCCTGTCACCTAGGATGGACTAAATCTGTGGTTCTCAAAGTGTGGTCCTCAGACTCACAGCACTGCCATCACCTGGGAGCTTGTCAGCAAGGAAATTCACAAACCCCACCACTGAATCAAAATCCCTGGGGACAAGGCCCAGGGAACTGTTATAAGGAGACCTCCATGTGATGTTTACACATACTAACATTTGAGAACTACTGACCTAAATCATCTCAGTTAAAGTAGTAAACTAGATCATCTGCTGAGAACAAGAGGGTGGGGTCAGCACATCAGGAGAGGAGATACAGAACAGCGGCAGGGAGGAATGTAGGATGGAAGTGAAAAATGAACGAAAAGGCTAACCAAGTTGTACCAGGCCTATGTGAAGCTAGTCAGCATACCTTTCCAAATTAAAAGTCTTCTTGTGAGCTGTCTTCTGAGTGTAACTTCCACACATAGTAATAACGAGTTTATGTAAAACTGCATTCTGATTTTCATATAACTGACTATGACCCTGGAAAGACAGCTTGGTTAAAATTTAGGAATTACTGTGTGTGCACGCGTGTGTGTATACATATATGTTTGTGTGTACATATGTATAGGATAAATCAAATTAAGCAAAAAAAGAGAAGAAAAGGTTTACCTGCACTCGACTGGAGAAGAAAATATATTAGAACAAAAATTAGCAGACTCGAGTGAAGCCCATAACTCTTCTGATTGTGTGGCCTGGGCAAGTGATTAAACTTCTTCAGAGCTCATTGTCTCACCTGTAAAGTTGGCGCTAGAATTCATTTATTCAAACATTGAGGGGCAAATAGGACAGTACATACGTTACCACGGCACAAAGCATATCGTGCTGAAGGCTATGATGGGGTATTGATATATACAAAAGACTGAGGGAACCGTGAGGAACAAGCAGTTAACGCTAAATAAAGAAAACACGGAAGCCATCGCAGTGAGGAGGCCATTGAGCTAGACCACGAAGAGCACGAGAAAAGTCAACAGCTGGAAGACCATAAGGGTAGAGAGTAAGAAGGTGCAGGGCAAGCATGGACATGGAGACAGCCCAGCATGGGTACGGAGAAGCGAGGCTGTGCTGAGAGAGGAACAAGGTCACTTCCAGCTCTAGGACTAATTTTTCAAACGATTTTCAGCAACCTGAAAATAATAGGCAAATTTGATGGTGCAATTTTATCAACCAACCCAGTGCTAAGACACGTTTTTCATTTTCAACAGTTTATAAATATTGAATTGGGTAGAAGCCTCTCTCGATTCTTCTGAGCTGGCTTTAAAGTAAAAGAACCAGGGATGTAAATTGTCAAAGGAGTGTCCAACCCTTCCACTTTCCATACTCCCACCGTGGGGATTACAGGTATTTCTGGGGCCACTTGGCAGGAGGGTTGCTTGCCTCTTTGAAAAATATAGCTGCTCAGAGGCCAGAATTTAAATTGGTTCCATCTTAAGAAAGAAGAACACATTACACTGAACTTTTGATTAACCTTTAATAAGTTGGCCAACTTTTTATTCTCATAGTAAATTCATATATTGAATCTCTGGCGAAGAGCTCCTCTAAGCACCCTTTTCCTGTTTCAGGTTCAGTCTCAGAGGACCTGAGTGAGCAGAAAGCAGTTGTCCTCTTGAACTTAAAAGCAGTTCTGGGCTCTCATAAGGGCAGCACGGTTACACTTAAGACGAAAGAGCAGCAGGCGCTTTATTTCCGGAAGAAAACACAAGGCAAGCATCTTTTTCATTTCGATCAGATTTCATGATCCGGGACTAAGCCTCAGGCTGATCAATCACAATACCATACCTCCCTCTTCTGGAAAGTGTTTATTTCCGATCAGTCATTTTTTTACAACTTCTGAAAACCTTCCAAACTATAAGACTTTAAGGGCAGCCTAAATGTGGATACCTGTGGTTCTACCCAAGGTACAGAATGAATCATATTTTTAGTTCATGAACTGTATGCCATGCGCATGAGCCAAAGAACAACATTTCACTGAGTTCTAAATTCACATAGAATGAGTCACATGCCTGTGTATAGAGATGACTTTTCTGAACTTTTAAAGGATGTCTCTAGTATGAAAGCTCCAATAGGGACACGGTCTCCCAGAGCAAAGTGTTTAGGACCAGCCTGTGTGCTGGCCAGCAAGCTTTATTAAGCACCTACTTTGTGCTGAGCACAGGGACAACAGCAGCTGGCCATAATTGCAAGATAAAAATCTGAGTCAATTCATGCCCCTGGAATATAACCCAGAACATCATAATTGTTGGTTTTTAATCCTTTCTCTGACAGTGCTCTGACAAAATGACAGTGCCTGAGTTTTTAGAGTTCAAATCTAGGTGAACTGATCAAATTGCTACTCTCTTCGGCAACCTAGCTTTAGGTTAATGATAACGTTTTGGACCTGGGCTAAGATTTCCCTTTATAATATTTATTATACACATTATATTATATATATATTTCCATCACTTGGCATCGCTCTTAGATTCGGTGCTTAACCTTACCATGTTAACCAGGTATCATTTGGGAAGGTGCTGATAATCATGAACGATTACCCTTTCCTCAATAATTTTTATCACCATCAATAAAATATTTCGATGCTGTGAAGAACCAGGGTTTTTTTTGTCATATTTATTATACACATTATATTATATATATATTTCCATCACTTGGCATCGCTCTTAGATTCGGTGCTTAACCTTACCATGTTAACCAGGTATCATTTGGGAAGGTGCTGATAATCATGAACGATTACCCTTTCCTCAATAATTTTTATCACCATCAATAAAATATTCCGATGCTGTGAAAAACCAGGGTTTTTTTGTTTTTTTGTTTGTTTGTTTTTTGGTTGTTTTGTTTTTACATGTCCAAATAAAATACATCTTTAAGATCTCACAGAATCATAAACTCACAGATGGGACTGAAAGGAGCCTTTATTCACCAAGCTGAGGCTCCTTGGGCAGATTTCTTGCAAGCTGTGTACACTGATGATTAAAAAGAGAGTAAGTGTGAATACCAACGAGAGCCACAAGTGTGTGTAAGGAGAGATGGGGTAGAGGCAGAACAGACAGACCCAACAGGATTTCACTGATAGCCTATTAATAGGTAACACCCGGAGGCACTGTGTATTGCCTGCAACTCAGAAGCCTCCAATTTCTGTTGGCCATATTTTTCCCACAAAGGGGAACTTTGGGAGAAGTCTTTATGATTATGTAAAGTAGCAGCAGAAAAGAAGAATGTTCAAACATTCTTCCTCTTCAGTCAGCAGTTTCTCACCATTATTTTCATAATTAACTCATTGTCAACTGGCATTAACTTTACGAATTTGTGATTTCAAAAATCATTTAACCTGATGTATTTTTTTCAACTAATACATGAAATTGTACCATACAAAGAATATTTCTGTTCAAACGAGACCCTAAAGATGAGGGGGAAAAGCCTTGGTTTCCCACGGTCAAGTGCTGGTAGAAATATGGATTTCCACTCATTCTCACTGTATCCCCCATTTTTATTTCTGACTCTGACATTTTGACTGATAATGATCGCATGCCTCACATAATTAGTGAACCATCTAGTATATCAAAAACTGCTTGATTTTCCATTAGTTGCTCAGACAGTAGCTCCTCCTGAGTCATACTTTTTAAAGTTACCAACCAATTGAAAAATTACCCAAAATATAGTACCTTGAATACAGAGTGGATGTAAATGCCTTGAATTGATCTGGATTCCTTCCAGTCACAACTGTTGGAAGTATTTACCCGAAATGTTAAGAACCATGAGAGCCAGCTGACCTATTGCCAGAACAACAGCAAATCAAAAAAGTGCTACACCAGGCACCAAGAATCTGAGGGAAAAGGAAAAATGCATTTCCTAGGAAAAACATCAAGGCGCAGACTATTCCAGAGCTAAGCGCTGGCCCAGTTGAAGGAAGGAACAGAAAGGTACTCAGATATTTGCAGGCAGTAGTTCCTTGATGCTCAATACTCTCAGTACATGCTCCCCATAGGTTCGGTGCAATGAATTTTTAAAAAGTAATTGAAGTCAGTCTACAACAGCTAAAACAAACAAACTCCTCAAGAATGTGGGGTGATAGGAAAAGGAGGAAAAGCAAGCTGGAAGGCGAAGTGGTCACAGAAGTAGCTCTACTGAGTGGTATTTTTTATTACAAATTTAGATTCAAACTGAATTCAGTTTTCCTTCAGTTTGAAGAATAAGAAATACACAAGCACTGCACAGAGCCAGACCCCTAAGGGGATGCTTATGTTTCACAATGCACCTCACAAAGGCAAGAGCTTTCACTGGTTTGGCCCTCGACAAACCAGTCTCCAGATTCAGATTTTCTCACTGGAAAATTTATGTCTGAAAGGCGTTCATGGTAATCAGCTGTAATCATCAGAAAGGCACTGTTGGGCTTTTGAATGACCAAAAGTCACATTTCATTTGAATGAAGCACCACTGGAATAGCAACAAAACTAATGTTATAGATGGATGGAATGATCTCTGAGATTCTAGAGGAAATCTGTTGGGAACCCAAATATAAATTTGGATTTTTATCTTTTATTAATTGAAATATTCTTCTGACATATGGGATGAAGAGAAGAAAAAGCAGTTAATCTCAAGACATGATTTTAAGCAAATAATGCAATATATATGTATATAAGTATGCACGTGTGCGTGCACACACACACGTCCTTCTCTACCCCCAGTGAGGAGGTGAGATCGTTAGGTTGTGGAGACAGGCTAACTCTTGACATTTGTTTCTGAATGACAAAGTGAATACTGTACCCACTGAGCAAGTGTCCCTGGGAACTTTCCAGAAACTCTTACACTATAAAAAATCAGTAAACAGGTAGAAAAAAAGCAACAGCCCAAGTAAAGTCCAAACTTGAGAACTCAAACACAGCTTATGCTTTTGTTCTGGTACCAATGGCTCCATTTCCCAGATGTTCAGGTGATACAGACATCACAGGAACCAAGCCCAGAATGTCCTGGGTCTCTTGGGCTCTGCAGAGGCTGCTCTCCTCTCAGCAAACCCTTTGGCTCTGTCTGCCAGTCTGGCTGTTCCTATTGTCGCGGGAATTAGGGTTCTGGGAAGATGCCTGAATACTGGCCAAAGGAGAAGGTCTCATGAGGTTTTAAGACAAAGTGCTTCGACACACCTGGCAGAGACAGAGGTGAGTAGAAATGGCAAAGAGAAAGCAAGCCCTACTCCACCAATATGAGACAGCCTCCCCTTCCCTCCCCTCTCTCTCTCCTTCCTCCCCACCCCGCACCTCATCTTTTGGTACTCCTCCAGTATAGGCTAACGCAGATGAGGGACTGGTCTGTCAAAGCAGAATATACTAGAAATGAACATGTCTAAACCTCAATCTTCTTATCTGTAAGGTGGAGACACTTATACTATCTCATCTCAAAAGCTCACCATTAAAATCCCAATGTGTGTGATTCACCTGCTATAGACAATATCTGTGTTCCCCCAAAATTCATATGCTGAAACCTAATGCCCAATATGATGGTATTAGGGATGGAGGTTTTTGGGAGGTAATTGGGTCATGAGTGTGGAGCCCTCATGAATAGGATCAAAGAATGGCCTCATAAAAGAGGCTGACAGAGGAATCAGGGGGATTGTTTCATAAACTATATAAATGTCTAACCAATGTAGTGTATACTTGAAACTAAAAATAAAATAAATAAAATAAAATAAAATAAAATAAAATAAAATGCTTAAAGGAAAAGAGACCCCACAGAGCTTCCTACCCCTTCCGCCCATTGAAGACAAAGCAAAAAGACAGCTATCTATGAACTAGGAAAAGAATTTACCAGTGTCTTGATTTTGGACTTCCTGGCCCACAGAACTGTGAGAAATCTGTTGTTTATAAGCCAGCCCGTCACAGTATTCTGTGAGGGCAGCATGAGTGGACTAAGACACCTCCCTCCCACCACATTTTCTCCTTTATCAACTGTTCATAGACCACACCAATATATGGGATAATTTTTCTTCTTTTCTCACATCCCATCAAGCTATCTTAAGTTCCCTGGACCTACCTTTTCCAAGGGAAAGTGGGAGAATGCAGTGTGATAGCAGGAAGTAGGAAAATAAACACTATCTGTCTTGTATCTGTCTTGTCTCAAACTTCCAAGCTGCCCCTTTCCCAGAATACGGGATTTATTATAAGTTATAATTAAATATGATTCTACTTTATGGACTTTAAAACTTCATATTTAAATTTACCTTGCCTGACACTTGACAGACATCATCTTAAAAATCTCTTCTTCAAAATCATCACATTCCAGTATAAGAAAAACAAATTCTGATCAAAGTTACTTATGTTATGGCTCTACCAACCTGATGGCCACCTCTGGGCCCAGTTGTTTTGCTTTTCTTCTTGATTCAGATGCTCATTATTAACCAGCATATTCCATTGCTTTTCATTATATCTTAGACTATAAGGAACCAGACTCTGTTACATAGTACCTACAATCCTAGTATTTTTTACAGAAAGATCATTCTCTACTTTCAAGAAGGTCACAGAGTTGCTCAATTGGCAATAGGAAACATTCTTCAAAAGAGAATATTTTTCTACTTTATTTCTTTCTTATTTTCCCCAAAGTACATATATTTCAGTGTACCTTTTCACTCAGTTTAATTCACTCACTTGGGTCACTATGGCCTAGTTACTTCTGGAAAGAGAATTAATTGGATTCTTTCCCATTATTTGTAGTAGAGGACAGAAGACACTCATACTGATAGACATGTGTGTGTGTGTGTGTGTGTGTGTGTGTGTGTGTGTGTGTACAACATCCATAACTGAGAAACAGTAGCTCTGCCAACGACTCTGAGATCCCATTATCCACCTGACAAAACTAAGGCAACATGACTGAGATTTCCCCGGTTCCGTTCTTCGGTCCATCTGCATACACCTGCAGAATGTATTCGTGACCCTCCTACTTTTCCACTGCTTCACACCTGCCTCTTTCTTCTCCTGACTGGGTCACCCTTTCATGGGCTACATTCCTACCTGCATCATCTACCATCTTCCAAAGACCTCATTCACACAGTGCATCTCAGCTTTTCATGTGGATGTTGCTGTTGACAGAGCCCATTCTATTCTCTAAAAATGCAAAAGCAAAAATAAACAAATTTGCAACTCAATGCTGCAGATAAAGCAAAAGGGCAGTTTCAACTAGAACAAGAAGAGAGAAAACTCATTTTTGAGTCAGCGTGTGAGCTCCTATTCACCATTATATCCCTGACATCCAGAGCAGCACTGCCATGTCATAAATGTGCGGTAACCAAACACATGCAGCTTCTGGAGGAACTCTGAGGACCAGTCATCAGCAGGTAGAAGAAAATGAAGGCAAACTGCATTACAAGTCAGAGACCTGGATTCTAGCACTAGATCTGACTGGATTAAATTATGTGGCTAGGAGCAAATTTTCTCCTTGGTTAAAAATCAACGAGGTAGCACTAAATTATTTTTAGAGTATTTTCTGTGTTAAAATTTCTATGATGGTAAAATATATGAATTACAGCTATAGGTTGAAAGATCTCTGAAGAGGTGTGTGGTCCAGCTACACACCTCTCCCCTTTATTTCGTATTTCCAGAAAGATGACTATCCTATTTGGAGATTTTTAAGGAAGATATCTGAATTTCTTATTGTCATCTACTCTTAAGATTTTAGTTAAAAAAATCATTCTCAGATTTAACCTAAAATCTATTTCTATGTTAAGTCTGCTGTTAATCAATTCAGGACTCAAATATCCAATTATAAAATTCCACAATCCTCATAATCTTGGAATGTAATTTCATTTTCAATTCAAGCATTAAAAGATTGGCCAATAAGGCATAAAAACATCTTCCCTGAAGTCATATCATTGGCTAAATAATTAAACTTGTCTACTATGCTTCTCTCTAAATATATATTTGTAGCAGGACTTGATTAGTTTTCTACCAAGAAATACATTTTTATTAAATTATATCTCATTCACCAGGACTCCTTATTTATCTTGGTAATTTTTAATGGGAAAGTAAATGAAACATTATTGCATAAATGCTTACAGAGATGACAGTAATTTTATTTAAATCAAATAAAGAAAAGGTTAAATAAATATTATAATCCTTCAGAAATTGCAGTATAAGCCTTAAAATTATAAATCTCCCCTTTACCCTTTTATAACTTAAGTCTTAAAATATTTATCAGTGTAATACTGAAACTAAGTTATCATTAATGATTTTCTGGCAATTTCTTTGTTTTTCAAAAGTTTAAGTTAGAGGATATGCCAATTCCTTTTCAGATCTTATTTTAAGCATTACTTTTTTTTTTTTTTTACACATTCTAGTTTTTCATTTCAGTGATGCATTTTAATGCAAAGCAATACCTCCTCAACAAAAAACTATGTAATAGGAAGTACTGATATTTCAACCTATAATTTCTGGATTTGATGGCTTCCCTCTAAGTACATGTGTTCTCAAATACACACATGCACACACACAACACACACACATACACAGTTTGTTGTCAAATATCTAAAACAAAGCACTCAGTCCCATAACCATAATTAAAGGCAGAGACAAAGTAAGAAACTTGCTTTTAATAATAACGACTGGCTATAACCTTACATAAAGCAAATATTTGAGTAATCTCATTATCTATTTGAAAACAGACTTCCTGAGGGAGGAGGGAAGTAATTAATTTACATATTATGACAAAGTTTCAATACATATCTGAATTAAGAAAATTATTTAAATCTAAAGTTTTTCCCCCCGCTTACATTTGTTTGAGTGCAAAAGTTAAAAAAATCCCAGACAAGTACTATTAAACTTAATTTACCTTCATTTTAATAAGAAGTCACTTCATTCCCATGGTCATACTAACAAATGAAACTTCTCCCTGACTCATAGAGGCCTGAGTTGAGAAATGTTAAAAATCATTCCAATGACAGAAATAGAGTTATGACCTGTAACGGACAAGAAAAACCCAGCAATTCAAGTAAGTGCTGTAGAGTAATTTCGAGTTTCATTGTTCAAGGCAGTGTCTGTATTTGGGTTTAAAATGTGAACATTAGATTTGACACTCATTTTTTAGAACCTACTTCCAAAATGTGGCCCTGAACAGTTTAATTGGAATTTGCTTCTTATGAAGCAGCTCTTGGTCCCTGGGTACCATGCCTCTGACAGGAAGAGGAGACCTGCTACAGCAGAGGGATTATTTCTCTAACATTTAGGTATCTGACTTGGAGGTGATATGCCACAGGCAAAAACCTTAAAGATGGTAACGCTCATTCCCTGTGCTTTTCCATTGTTCTCAATTAGTTTCCACAAGCCTCTCCTGCTGGGACTTTGCTTCTCTAAGTTATATGCTCATGCTTCACTCTCCCTGGATAAATCTTCATGCCTTTTTTCCTCCCTCTTTTTATGTTCCCTTCCATAAATACGAAGAGAGCTCTAGTGATGAAGCCATCACTGAACTAGGTAATGAAGACAGAGTTGGAACTGAAAACACACAGTCCCACCCTCGTGGTGCTTATGGACGACTGGGAGGAAGACAACATGAAGCAAATAATTGTATAGATAAATACACAGCCAGTCACGGGGGCCGAGGGAAAGGCTCCCTAAGGAAATGACCACTAAACCGACAGTCACTGTGTAAGGGGGGCACAGTGAGGAACAAATAGTCTTAATACCTGGAAGATGATAAATGTGGACACTGCCCCAAAGGAGGATTGTGACACAAAGCTGGAGAGATAAACAAACCAGTGCCAGACCATGCAGTTTTTTTGAAGAAAACAGTAAACACTATTGTAAGAGCATTGGGGAACAACTAAAGAATTTCATGCAGATAATAAAATAACGATATCTGAGTTTAGGAAAAGGTCACTTTGGACAAACGTGGTCAACAGACAAGGTAGGGGGGGAAGCAAAACTCAGCCAACTTGCCTTCCTGCCAAGCAGCTGTACCCTCAGCTTGGGCTGCCATAATGAAATACCATAGACTGGCTGTCTTAAACGACGAAAAGTTATTTCTCACAGTTCTTCAGCTGGAAGTCCAAGATCAGGGTGCCAGCCAATTTGATTCCTGGTGAGAGTTCTCTTCCTGTCTTGAAGACAGCAACTTCTCACCGTGTCTTCACATGTTGGAAAGAGAGCCGTGGTTTCTCTTCCTCTTCTTATAAGTTCACTAGCCCTTTTGGATAAGGGTCCCACCTCTATAACCTCATGTAACCTTTATCACCTTCTCACAGTTCCTATCCCCACATAGTCACATGGGGGTTAGGGCTTCGACATATGAATTTTAGGGATGGGGCACACAAACATTTAGTCCATACCTAACACAGGACTAGAAAACAATAAGAGCATATCTAAACGATATGCCCATGTTTAGACTGATTATCAAAGCCCACAATCAGTCAGTCTACTTCTCATGCTGTCTCTCTCAGAGTAAGAGGTATAGCAGTTTGAACTTCAAAGAGCTAGAACATCATCATTAGTGTGTTAAGGTAATGGAACTTATTTATCAAGTCTCTAGCCCGCTAGCAAACACAAAGAAGTAGCCCATTCATTTCATTGTGCTACTGTCATACTCATTCGTCTTTTATTTTCTTCTTTACCTTGCTTATGGTCTCTTAATAAATGAAACTGAAATTTTTCATGATTATACTGCAAATTCCCCTGTCTAGCATTTCACACCAGGGAGCAAAGTTTAGTAAAAACCTTTGACTGAAACATAGGGCAATAAGAATTGGCACTGAGCCTTTGTGACTGAAATATAAACAAACAGATAATTCAATGTTATGTTGAACATACTTTAAAGACTAATTTATTCATACCAGAAAACAGGTGGTATGATTTATATAGTGTCTCTAGTTTGGCATCATTTTCTGTCAATGTTAGACATTACTGAAGAGTCTGGAAGTAAAAATCCTCTCCTCTAAGCAGAAATTTGGATTAACTGAATTTGAACAGATAAGAATTAAAACTTGTATTATTAAGCACCCTTAAAAGACTTAAAATCATCCTGAAACTAACATAAAACCCCAAATACATTCTAATTTAAAAAATTAAACTTCTAAATTTCTTTTTTATAAATTTTTAACTAGAATAGGAGAGAGATTATAGAGCTCAGAGCATTTATCCTTCCACTATCTTCATAAGGTTTAGAGTTAACAAATATTGGTTTTGTATGGACCAACCGGAGAACTTGATGAGAAAGTTGTTTTAAAAGAAATGTTTATTTTATCCCACATGTGAAAAACAAAAAAGTTTCTTGGGCAGCTAAAACGATTATATGTATGAGCCTTTTTGTAACTGTTGTCATTACTGAATTCACTGCAGTAATTATACACAGCATTAGTTTTAGTAAGTACGCACACACTCCACCTGTATATATTTAAATTCGTACACATATAGGCATGCACATGCATACATACAGGTGTACATACTCACACAGGGACTGGGACCTAAGAAGATCAGACCCATTTTCAGTCTTTACCTTTTTAAAGGCAGCTGTTTTTGCCATAAACTCAAAAGACAGTTATGACAAGCACACAACCACACATAAAACAATGAATGCAAGGCTCGATTCATAATTTAAACTGCTTCGCAAACAAGAGATAGTGTGCCCCCATCCCCCTCCTGCTCCCAACAAATCCTTTCCTGACAAGTTAGCATAAACTGTACAAGAAGAGATTCACTTCACGTGTCAACTTACTGCAGAGGCTGAGCACATATATAAGCAACTTTTCAGCCATGAAGAGTAGACATGGCTTCGACAAGAGAAATTATCCATACGCACTGAAAAGGGCTTGCCTCAAGACAGCATGGAAGAAAAATTTGTCAGAAATGAGTGGGAGAATGAAATTAACTTTCGGCCTGGGTGTCAGAGCCAAAAAATTTTTTCATTGCCCAATAAACCTAAAAACATTAGTGGCATTAAATCTCTAAAACGGAAAACTCTCCGTGGATAGTTGTCTCTAAGCAAAAGCATGCTCATCTTGTATTTCACATCATAATACTACATTGGATCTAAGATACACATGGGCGTCTTCTAGGGTTGATGAAATACATTTTCATTCATTATCACGCTTGATCTTGAATACATCCCTGTAGGCTGAGGTTAGACGTACATTATAATCCCCATTTTCCCAACAAGGAAACTAGGGCAGAGAGGCCCAAGATCAGGAGATTAGTAAATAATTTGCTTGGGCTACCAATGCCAATTTTTTTTTTTTAAGTTAAAGGTGGGAAATATGGGCAATAAACTTAAATGCAAAATTTCTTAAGTTACATGGAATTCAGTAATCCACTGTGTGTAAACAGCATCACCAGACAATAACAACATATCCAATGAAGTCATTGGAGGAACTAGGAAAAAAATAATATTTATTTACTTATTTATTTATTTTTATTTATTTATGGTGACATTGGTTAATGAAATCCAATAAGTTTCAGCTGTATACTTTAACAGTAAAAAAAAAAATAGTATTTAATATATAACACTGTGCCTTGTATTCGGCAAAACCAATGCACATTTGAATTTACCAAAAACTGCTAAACAGAGGTCTGGTTATACAATAGATCTCACCCTAGCTTTGAAAATATGGAAATCAAATAACTGCTTTGAGCCTAAGTGTTCCTCAACTATAAAACAGAAATAATCCCATCCAAATTCATAAGAGAGTTGTGAGGAATAAATTAGACAGCTACGTAAAGCACCTGGAACACTCTGGGCTCATTAATCATTTTTATTACCGTCATCATATATAACATCATAAAGTTGATAGTGTAAATTTTTTTAATAGAGCAAGGCACAAAGGATTATTCACTTCGGGTAAGAGGTCCTACAGAAATTAAGTACATATTTTCAAAGTGTAAGAAGTAAAATCCCATTAATTCAAATATATCCCACTTAAATCTCATGCCAAGCAGCTGCCAATTAACCACACAAAGCAGTCCTCCCGCCCGCCCAGGTATTTGCTCTCAGGCAGACACAGCAAGAAGCAGGGGGAGGAGGGTAAGAACCTCAGGAGCCTTCCACTGCAAAGAACAGGAAGAAGCGAGCAAATCTCTGAAAATGGCCTTTTGATCCCTAGGGAAAGCCAATCATATCCCAACTAATGATCCAGCTCTCAAACAGGAAAGAATGAGAAAGGGGAAGAGGAGCTTCATTAGAAATCCCCAGAATATGAGTTAATCCTTTGCCACCTCTCTCCCTTTGACAGCACCCCCCTTCCCCAGCGTGTGTCCTCTAGTAGTGGTCTGGGGGTTTCTATTGTTAACAAGCTCTATCTCCCCTCTACAGGACCCTGGGATTTTTGCACCTTCAAAGATTAACTTTCCTTTGATTTCATATAGCAACTAGTTTATAGATAAAGGTGTCATTTGTTTGCCATTGGTTTTTTGTCTTTGGAAACAAGCAATTCAAATAATTTGAATTTTTAAAGACAATTTAGTTCAGTTCCACGAATGAGCCAGGAAGGAATATAAATGAATGAAGTGGGCCCTGAAAAAACTGTGGTTTGCTTTGTTGAATTTTTGCCACTCAGAAATAAAAGCCCAATTGTTGCCCAATCTTTTCATTTTTTTTCCAAGAAAAATTGGAAATTTTTTTTCAAATGCGGGAATTAAAAAATAAAAGTAATTAAGCTCCGTACCTATGTGCTGAGAAAACTCACAGATTTTCACTTGGGCCCTCCAACCCAGTACAGTGAATTTCGGCCTTGGCTTAAAAGGAAAAAAAAGAACAGAGCCGCTTGGCAGTTTTAAAAATATACGTGCCTGCCTCCTCCTCCAATGGCAGGCAGTTCTGATATAGTTGGCCATGGGTAAGCTTTTAGGTGATTCTAATATGCAACCCGAGTTAAAAACCACGAATCTAGTTAGCCTATTAATCTCACAGATGATGAAACAGTGGTCCAAAGATTAAAGCAACCTGCAGCTAGCAGGAGAGAAATACAAGTTCTTATCCCAACATGCTGTTAGCAAAACTCTAATATAAATGCTACTTTTTTGCCAATGAACTGGAGTTTGGGCTTCAATATATATAGTTTGTAAAATATTTCAAATGCTAGATCAGCAGAAATTTTAATTTTTGATGCCAGAGTCCTTTTTTCCTAAATCCAGTTACAATCCTGCAACATTCACATTGGACTGTAAACTCCATGAAGGCAAATTATGAGTCTCTCCCTCACCAATGAGGTGAGGCAGTGCCTCAATAAATACTTGGTCAATGAATGACTTTAGGATTTTCAAAGTTCTATTTCTTTATTTAGGAATAAAGTTCCACGAGAGCTCAAAAATCCCAAACATGTCAGTGATGAGAAGCAATTCAGAGGAAACAAATTATGAGGTCTCAGCTATCTAATGGGAGGATCCCTTAGATCACTGTTGACAAAGAACCATAAACAGTAAGTGAAGGAACAGCAAGCTGCTCACAAGAACCCATCTCATTAAGTTTAAAACTTGCTTTCCTAAGAACAGAACAAAAAGGAATAGAAAACTCCATTTATGTCTCTCTTATCACTACCACTAGCTCCGTATATTTATTTTCCCTGGAGCTGAACACTTGCCAATACCAATAGCCATAGCTTAAATATCCTGTGTGGTTTCTTGACTGCCTGTGACAGAGAACTGCTGCATTCACTTGTCTGTCCACACTTGAAGTAGTCCTCTTCACACACTATAGGGGATGACTGTCCTCAAAGATGGAATATAGCGTTGTGTTATATTTACATCTCAAAAGATTTGGTGATAAATACAGGCTTCCCTTCATTCTATGAAGATGTTGGCAAAATCCTACTTATTGTGCAGGATGATCAAGTTATTGCTCATTTGGTTTATTATTTAAAGATATATCTCCACTCTATCTGTCAACACAATCCAAGCGTCTCTCTCCATAGTGAGTCACCTTTCTAAAATAACAAATCTGATAGTGTCACTTACCTGCATAAGAAATTCTGGTGCAGCTACCTGCTGGGCCCCAGAAAAAGTCCAAGATCCCTGACACAACATAGGAGCCCCATCTACTTTTTCAGCCTCATTTCCCTTCACCTATCCTCAAACATCCTCTGCTCCAGCCACTTCGAATCACTTATCATTTCCTTAACACATCATACTCTCTTGTATTTCCATGCTTCTGGGTTGTCCCTTTTAAGGACACCTTTTCCCCTTTTCTATGCCTGACAGACTCTTAAAGAACTTTCGAGAATCACCTCAAATGGCACACCTTCTGGGAAGCCTTCCATGACTCCTGCAAGAGTAATCTTTGCTGCCTTTGTGTCTCCTGCCTGCCGTTGGATTAGTTGTGAGTGAAGTTAAATGCCTCCAGGCTGTGCTGAAGGAAACTGGACTTTGGGTGGTAATCACACAATAGAATGTATAGATGTCAAATTATAATGTACACCTGAAAATTATATAACTGTATTAACCAATGTTACCCCAATAAACTTAATATAAAAAAAAAAAAAAAGAAAGACACGGGGAAAAAATAAAAAAATAAAAAATAAATGCCTCCAGGCTGTGTGCTCCCAAAGCCCATGTCTGCTTCTCATCGCCTCCCTAGGGCCTGACTCATGCAGGCACTCAGTACAGAACACAGGTTGGCTGAAAAAAAGCACCTGCTGCTGCTGCTGCTGCTGCTGCTGCCCCACCTGTGTAGGTAAGCAGACAAAGTTGGGTTTCCTGGGCAGATCTTCCTCCTGTGGCAACAATGACTTCTATCCACAGTAAGTCTGTAGGTATTTGTGGTAGTTTTGCTTATTAATACTTTGGCTTCGACCACCCCACTGTGAGTCTCTCTTGTGAAAGAAAAATAGTACAGGATCTCACTTATATGTGGAATCTAAAAAAGTCAAATTCATAGAAACAGAGAGTAAACTGGTGGTTACTGAGGGCTGGGAAGTAGGTGAAATGGTGAGATATTTGTCAAAGAGTATAAATTTTTAGTTAAAAGACAAATGTACATAAGAGACCTAATGTACTGTTAACAATACTATATTGTATACTTGAGACATGCTAGTAGAGTAGATCTTAAATGTTCTCCCCACACACATACACATACAAAAGTAACTATGTGAGATAGTGGATGCACTAGCTAACACCAATGCAGTAGTCAATTCACAAAAGATACATATATCAGATCAACATGGTGCATATCTTAAGCTTACACAATGTTATTTGCCAACTATATCTCAAGAAAGACCGTAAAATACATTAAAACACACAAAACTTTGTTCTCTTCTCTAAAGTATACTGAACTTAAGTCAGACACTCCCTATTCAGCACTCTCTCTGACATATAAGTAAAGGTTGACTGAACTGAAGCATATTTTTCAAATCAGAAGATACCTCAGTATTTGCTTAAGTCTCTTTTGCTGTGCTTTAAATCAGGAGAAATCAAGAATATTTTCAGAAAACTTACCACCAGAAATGAGAGAAAACTGAAAAGCAGAGTCATGTCAAATTTATAAATTAAAAAAAAAAAAAAAAAAAAAAAAAAAACCAAAAAAAAAAACCACAGTGATGACTGGCCCACCAAGTCCTTTCCAGCAGAAGAACACACACCCACTGCTCTTTTAGTGCATGTAGCTAGCTACGGGAGCTCTCAGAGTGGGACATCACCACCAATTTCCTAGTGACATCACTACCAATCCTTTAGAGCTTGATGGTGGCACAATTCCATCAATGAATCTGACTCATGGTTGATTCATTTTCCTATTTGCCAGACTTTAAAAAGCACCATATTCCTCCCCTCCTCCTAATGTGCATCAGCAATAATGTTGCCTTTTAAAACCTGTACCATCAAATACAGCATAAAACCACCATTGCTAATTACTAAACGCCCACTATGGGCTCACCGCCCGGTGCATGGCTAAGTACTATGGAGGACATGCGTAAAAAGTCAACAAATTTTTTTCCCATCTATAAAATTAATAAATCATAACGAGGCTTTATACATTACATGCCTTACTTTAATTTTCTCAACAAGAACTTATGGAGTGCTCACCAGCTGCAAGGTACTTGGGCAAGGCTACTGAGGAAAATGTACACAGCCATCCTGAAGGCAGGCCACACACAGTGAGGCAACGTCTACGAGAAACTTAAATAGGAGAGAGTATGAGAGTCTTAGTAAATGTGCCAAAAACTGCTAGGGAAAAGAAAAGGAAGAGATTCTAGCTGGAAAGGCAGCAGAGGCAGGGAAAGGGCCTGAGTGGAGTTCGACATCGTGGCATTTAAGCTCAGCCTCAACCGATAAGCAGAATGAGTGGATGAGAGAATGAGAGGGAGGCCCCTGTGGAAGGAACAACATAAACAGAAGGTGTTGGGCAGAAACAAATGAGATATTTTGAGGGCAAAAGAGTAGTTCAGTTTGAAGCTCAGTTACTATCTATGGCTGGATAGGTTAAGTTGCGGTAACTCCACAGCGCTGTGAATACCAGGATAAGGAATCTAAAAATCAATCCGTAGGCTAATAAAATGATTTTTGAGAAAGTGAGTGGTCAGAACGATAATTATTTAAGATTCTTTGGCAATGGTGTAATAGAACTAAAGGAGGATAAGTGAGGGCTGCTGCTTCTGCTCCAACTCAGGTGTCTGAGCTGAAAACAGTAGTGAATCTTCTGATTAATGTTTGCAGCTACTGTCAAATGGAAATTTATTCACTGCTTGTGGAGTCTTGCTTCATAAAACTTTGGCTTCGAATAAATCATTATGAAGTCTCTTGTCGCTGGCACTGAGCAGTCTGCATAACTATTCTCAGTGTTATAAAAAGGACCAAAAATATACTTTAAAATGTTACATTCACAAAAGAAGACCAACTTGTAGTATGTCTATTCTGCACAGCATCTGTCATATATTAAACACTACATGTGGCAAATTGGATTGAATATTATTGTTGTTGAATCCAAAGACAGTGCTATAACCTCTGTTGGTGTGATCGTTAATTCTATGTGTCAAACTGACTGGACCAAAGTGCCCACATATGTGGTGAAACATTATTCTCTTTCTGTGAGGGTGTTTTTAGATGAAATTAACATTTAAGTTGGTAAAATGTGAATAAAGTTGATTGCTCTCCATAATATAGGTGGGCCTCATCCAATCAGTTGGTGGTCTAAATGGAACAAAAGAATGATCTCTCCTGAGCAAAAGAGAATTCTGCAGCTGATGGCCTTCAGATCTGAAGTTTGGTATCAGCTCTTCTATGAGTCTCCAGCCTGTTAGTCCACTCTATAAATTTTGGACTTGAGAGCTTCCTTGTGAGCTAATTCCTTAAAATAAATCTTTTCCTATATATATGCACATCATATTGGTTCGGTTTCTCTGGAGAACCCGACTCATGCACTGATAACACATGCCAGTTTTTTCACAATGTGCTTCATGTCTACTTGAATTTTCTTATGTCCATTAAATTTATGGGATGACATAAATGTCCATTAAATTTATGGGATGACAGACAAGGGCTAAGGGTTAGGGTTGGGAGTGTCTAGATTTGCTGGGCTTTCTTTAGCGATAGGTATGCCTATAAGCCCTATACATTTCATAAGCACTCTACTTAGCTGAAAGTTAACTATACAATGGACTTTTATTTAACATGGAAAGAACAGAGGTAAATTTTCTTAACTGAAAAACCTGGCACTGATAACCCTTGTCACTGAATTACATACGAAGGTAACTGTCACTGAATTACAGGTACCTTCATATGTGATTTCAATGAATATAAGTTCAACCCCGTCCAAGATGATGAACTGTAATAAAGATGCCAAGTCCAAGGATCTAGGCTGAGGGCCTACCAGGCCCTTTGTAGGGACCCAAGATCCACACTCAGACCTCTGTAAAAAGACTGACACCATGCAATGTCAAGTGAGCCAAAATGTTGTCCTGCCAAAGAGACTGCAGTAAACACCGTAGTCACCATGCTCCTAATTCGTTTTCATCAGTCAAGTCCCAACGCACCTGCCCCCTAGGTCATTTGTCCTGAATTGTACCATGTTCTCCATAATGATATTCATTTCTTTGCCTTGGACTTCTAACATCAGAGAGAATGAGCAAGAGGGTAAGGCCTATGACTTGGATTTGTGAAGAAGGAAATGTGTGGTTTTGGTTTTCTGTTTTTCTGTTTTATTTTAAAGGCACAATTCTTTGACTGCTTTCTCTATTGTGTCTTCATCTTGACACTGTTAATATCTTTTGCCATCATGGGCTTATCAACAATCACATCAACATATTTCCTCGTTTAAAAAGCACTGGAATGACCTGGGGAGCTTTAAATACTCTATGGGCCTCACCCCCAGAGATTCAGATTTAATTATCTTGGGATGCGGCATCTTGTTCTGATCACTGACTTCTGTCCTTCCATCATGTTTAATCAACTGCTTGGACTACAACCTTCACACAGACTCTACCTTCTCCCTCTCCTGTCTTTACTCCCTCTTCTGGCTTATCATTTCAATGGCTCCCTTGCTGATGCCAATATCCTAAACTTACTTGCTGCTGCCATCTTTTCATTCCGCCTCTCTGACAAAATTTTAGACCTAGATAATCTCACTTTCTCTGTGCCTAGTAAACTGCTGAACACCTCCAGAAAGGACGAAATACTAATAATACTTTTAACAGTGATACCACTGTGAATCATCAACCTCAACAGGGCCTTCAGGTAATGACTAGTAATCCTACTAAACTTTACTATTACTCCCTTTCACATTCAAACTTTCTCTGCTCTTTTCAAATATCTGAAATCACCTCCTTTCTTCTCCAGTATGCCCTCCCCCTTCTCTCTCTCACTCTGTTTTCCAAAGTCGATAGAAGACATCAACAGAAACCCCTTTAACTTGCAGCTACCACAGCTCGGCATCTGTACACATCCCTCCTTCTGTCCTCTGAGGACGGAAGAGCAGGGATGTCTCTTCTCTCCCATTCCTCCAGCTGTCCTCGGGATCCAACCACTTTTCTCTTCTCAGGAATCCCGCATGATTGAATCATCCATCCTCGCTCTATCTTTGATTCACCCCACCCCCATTCTCTCCATGGCTTTTTTCCATCAACCTTTAAACAGGTCTCTCATCTTTAGAAAGCCCTTCCTTAATTCTATTTCCTCCTCTAGTTACAGCTCTAACCTTTCGTTTCTCTTGACAGCCACATGTCTTGAGTTATTTATATATCCACTATCTCCCTTTTCTCCCTTCCCACCCACTCCCCATGACACTTCATTCTGGCCTCTGCCTCCATCACTACATCCACATAGCTCTCCTTAAAGACCTTCGAGACATCCATTTTACTAATCCAAAGAAAATATACAAGACCTTTTTAACTTTACCTCTCAACAGCATCTCTACTTACGTTCATTCTGAATACCAAACAAGAACTAGCCATATCCATTTCATGAATGAATTCCTTAACTCACTTAAACCCCTTTGTAAACGCATGAGAAAATGTAAATACATTTCTGTAAAGACTTAAAGTGCCCAAATTCAGTACCTATACATGTACTTTAATCTGACACAAATTTATCTCCTTCCAGCTTTCAGGGTCCATCTTTAAATTAAGACTACAGTACTATATCCCAAAGTCTTATACAAATTCTTGGGCTTAAGCTCAGAAGATATTAATCAAAGTCCAAGTCACTTATTAAACTGCAAGTGGCTATAAAACAGAGTTAATACAATTGGTCAGGCAGAGAAAACCAAGAAATGGCTTGACCTATGAGCTTTCAGGACCCCTTGAAAAGCTGAGTAAAATCACTGGGGAAGAGATTAAAATTCAACTTCGATTTATATCCTTCTTTTAAATCATATAAAGTACAAACATGCTCCTGACAATTTAAGATTACGAGTGATAACCTACCAAACCGAATACTTCCTGAGTTTGCCCATGAGGATTTTTCAAAAGTTCAAAATGCTATCTTCAGCAATGTGGTTATTATTAATATCCTTCCTTTTTAAATCATGGATGTTTAAAGCAGTCGTCCTTTGAATTACAAAATCCCAAATCCCAGAGAAGTCGTTATAAATATTATGTTAATTGGGCATAATATTTTACTACTTACATTCGGCAGCATGTCCTTGCTGTATCAATATTTTAAAATTTAAGATTTAATGAAATTAAGATAATTTCTTTTTAAAAAAATGATCAAGGCCAGTGTTGGGCTGCCTTAGTTACCTATTGATGCCTAATAAATTAATCAAAAACTTAGCAGTTTAAAACGCAGTCTAGGGGCTTGGTTCTGACTCAGGGTCTTCCCTGAGGTTTCAGCCAGCTGTTAGTGGGGTGGGGCCTCTAGAGTCATTCTGAGGCTTGACTGGGGCTGAGGGCTCTACCCCTAAGGTCATTCTCATGGTGATTGTTGTCAAGAGGCTTCGGTTTCACATTGGCTACTGGACTGGAGGCCTGAATTCGCCATGCCATGCTGGCAGTGGGACTCCCTCACTTCCTTTCCATGTGGGCCTCTCCACTGGACAGCACAAGACATGGCAGTTGGATTTCTCCAGAGTGAATGATCCAAAAGACGGAGCAACCAAGCCAGAAGCCACAGTGCCTTCGAAGGATCTCGTATCCAAAGTCATACATCTTCACTTCCACTTTACTCTGTTCATTAAAAGTGAGTCACCAAGTCCAACTCACACTCAAGGGGAGGAACTTGGACTCCACCTCTTGAAGAACTAAAGGATTTGTGGACATTTATACACACACACACACACACACACACACACATACATACATACATATATATATATTTTTAACAGTAAAATACTATGTGTTCACCTCCCATAGTCAGATTTCTTTCTGTTGCCACATATTTGACCCCCTTTATCCTGTGTACCTCCCCATCCTCCCTTCCTCCTCCCCTCTGGTCACTACTAGTCTATTGTCCATGTCCATGAGTCTCTGTTTCTGGACATATTTTTAAAAGCAGTGCACAAGCAGTGGTTACACGTATGGGAGTCAGACGCATTTGGAATTAGGAAGATCTGCATTTGAATCTTGACTCTGCTACTTACCAGATGAGGGTCCTTGCATAGATTATTTAACTTCCTCATGTCATAGTTTCACCAAATGTACAATTAGATGGATCACAGGGGGTTTGTGTAGGATTAAATAATAGAACATGAAAAAAGAACTTGATATAGCCCCCTGGTCATAATGAGCACTTCCTCAATATTGTCCACACAATGATAATTAGGGAAGCAACCTATTTATTGAGTTCCCACAAAGTAGACAATATAATCCTTTGCCCTGTAGGAGTTTACAATCTAGCAGTTTTGAAAGTAAATCTGAACTCAGACATAGAAAAATTAAGTGCTTTTTCCCCTGGAAATTTGAGGGTTTACTAAAGAGAGGCAATCAGAAAGCAGTCTATACAATATAAAGATATATAATGGATTTAAGCATCTTTGCTTGCTTTTTTAAAGAAGTGCAGCTGTTCCTTCAACTTAAATTTTCTCAGAATCACTGTGAGTAGACAAAGCACAGCAGTTTGCAGGGGAAAGGTACGCAGTACAGCCATGGGCAAACTCAGGAAGTATTCGGTTTGGTAGGTTATCACTCGTAATCTTAAATTGTCAGGAGCATGTTTGTACTTTACATGATTTAAAAGAAGGATATAAATCGAAGTTGAATTTTAATCTCTTCCCCAGTGATTTTACTCAGCTTTTCAAGGGGTCCTGAAAGCTCATAGGTCAAGCCATTTCTTGGTTTTCTCTGCCTGACCAATTTCTCTGCCAGCTCAGCCCTCTCCTCTGGACATCCCAAGGCCACCGAGGGGTCTTGTTGGAGCACAGTTTACAAATGTACACTAACAGATTACGCCTGTAATCACATATACAAAAAGACAAAGGCTTAAAACCATGTCAACTTAATATAGCCATTTAAGTAAAGAAAACAGTTTCACATAAAAGGTCATGGTTTTTCTCCTTAAAAACATGTGATAGTCTAAATGTTAGCTTACGACGGGAACATCTTTCAGCCAATCCCTGCTTATTCCTTCTAAGAAAAAAAAAATCATTTTTACATGATTGTCTTTGTATCTTCTTAGAACTTAGATCTCATTCTGAGCCAATAATTTGTGTTTTACATATATTGTGTTATTAGATACTAACTCTAGGCTTCCAACAACTTGTAATCAAAGCAAAAATCAACGACAACAACGAAAAACCTTAAAGCCTATTCTTTTCTGAATTTAGAATTAGAGGTTACAGGAATTTCAGCATTGGTTAGCCCAGATAGCCATGTTGTTTATTTTCCCAGAGTCGAAGCTCAAATAATTTACAAGAATTTCTCTTTCTGAATTTCATGCCCCAAGTTCCAAGGCAACCAAAGGTAATTTTCATTTGGGTCATTGCGAGTATAAAGATTAGTCAAAGATTTCTTTGAATATTCCGTATCCCTCATGTAACACTTCAAAAACAAAAAACAAAAACACAAACAAAATGCTAATCATAAAAGACTGAGAAATGGAGGTTGACTATCCAAACTCAAACACATTATAAAATAATAAAATATCTGAATTATTATACAACATCAATGTCCTGCTCTTTAGAGATATTTGTTTCCGAGACTCTTATTATCCTTGTATCAAACTTGATTATGGGCATATGTACAGGCGACTTTCTGAAGAGCTTTGTGGTCAATGTATTTTGATTTCAAGATAACACATTTTACCAATAGTAGGTAGGATTTGAAAACGATCCACAGATTCAAGGTTAACTCTTAATCCAGCTCACTAAAAGATATACCATGTGCCCACGTCTGTTGCAGTTTGATAATACAGACTTGTCAAAAACTGCATGCCTATCAAAATGGCACCAACGACAGGGGTTGGGCAAGTGGAGAAGAGCAGGAGTTGAGAACAGTAATAAGAGTATAGGCTCCAAAGTCAGAAAACACATTTTAACCTCAACTGTGTCGTTTACCACCTGTGAATCCCTGGGCAAGTGACCTAGCATCCCTGAGTCTCATTCATCTGTTGAAGGCACTCAAGGCTACGTGACTCACAGTTAGCAGGATTAAGTGTGACATGCACAAACAGTGCACATTGAACGGACTGGGTCATGTCTGGTTTAGGGGGTCCTCCTTCACATTTGATGTTCGGGACACATGTTAGAAATCAAATTTCTTCTAAGGCATCACACTGTGGAGGCTCAGCTACACATATGCCTAGTGAATAAAGTTTTGTTCTTATTGTTGCCTTGATATATTCGTTTTGTTTTGAGAACATATCATGTCCAATATGATGCTGGATGTCAACGTTACTGTATTTTCATTCATGGAATTTGCTATCTAGTTATAAAGAGTAGTTATAGTTAAACATATAAGAGGACCGAAATAAAAGAGCATATGCACAGTAGTTAAAAACTGTAAAATTAAATGCAATGTGATATAGCCTGGATTGAATCTGGAAACAGAAAAAGGACATTAATGGAAATACCTGAATAAAGGGAAAATCTGAATAAAGTCTAGAATTTAGTTAATAGTATTGTACAAATGCTTATTTCTTAGTTTTGATGAATATACCATGATTATGGATATTAACATTAGGGGAGGTCGGGCAAGGGATATATAGGAACTCCACATTTGTGCAACTTTTCTGTAAATCTGAAACTAGTCCTAAGTAAAAAGTCTATTTTAAAGAGTCATATTACTATCTAATGCAAGTTGCTCGTCCCTTCCCTAACCATATCCCCTCCCCCGTATGGCCTCACACTGCCTAATTTCTAACTGCCAGCACCTGCGTCTCTGTGCCTGCAGGTTCTCTCCAGCATCTGGAGACCTCTTTGCTCTGCCCAGCATTAGTGCCCAGGAGTTACTGACTGAGAAAAGTTGATGAGTAAATATTCAAACTCCTTCCACCTTGGGTGAGAAGACTCTAAGATATGTGTTTTTCCTGTGCTCCCAAAATCTTCCCAGAAAGATTACAAACTCCAGCTGCCAATTGCTACGACTGCTTCATAATGCACCCATTATTGTCTCTTTCCCCTACCTTATTTCACTTTCCCAAATAAATTTTTACCTGAATCCTTGTCTGCTTCTGGGAGAAATCCAAACCAAGACATTACTCCCAACTATATTTGCTGACAAAGTGAAAAGGCTACTAAATATATTCGTTTAAGGTCTTTTATAGGGAGATGATATAGCTATCCTGAATTATTTTTGGTTCTTAGAAAGAGCTCTTCGCTCCATACCATGAAAAAAATTGCACCAAATTATAAATAAACTGGGAATTGACACATGAAAGCCACACATTTTTGGATGTGTGGAAGGGAAATAGATGTTAGAATGCTAACAAAAATGGCCAGTGACTACTAAAACGCGCACATTCGTCCATTCAACCAGAACTTACCAAGGATTTTCTATGGGGTATAAAGCGAACGAAATAGAAAAGGTCCCTACTATTAGGAAGCTTACATTTCTATCAGTGGAGATGGACAAAAATATTAGATGGTGATAAGTGCTGCGAAGAAAATAAAACAGGGTCATACAATAGCATGACATGGTTGGTGGGAGGTTACTGTAATGGGACCAAAACACTCCTGATTTTTGTAGGCATTCCTCTAGGTTCTCATATCTTACAGTATGTAATCATAAGCTGTTCTTTACCAAGGAACAATCCCCATCACCTCAACTGGTCAACTTTTGATTGTCCGTTAACTTGCTCAAAGTATCACCCTGTTGAAAAGGGTCTCCCATTGCTAGCAGACAGAAATCTCTCTGACAAACATATATATCCAGGAATGTCTTTTAGTATTGATTTTTAAATCCAAACTTCATAAGTCATCAATAATCATGTGGATATACCTTCCACTTCTGTTGTATGGCAAGTCTAGGCACAATGACAGAGAAGTCACAAGAAACTAATCTCTGGGCAGCAGTACTCCTCTGAAGAAGGGAAATTTCAATAATATAAATGAAACTGAGAGTCCTTATGACTTTGATTAAATTTAGCATTAAATCCTAGCTCTAGAAATCATCTCTCTATCTCTGTCTCTTCCCCTCAGAGACCTAGCCTTTCCCCCCAATACTCAGCAACCTCTGAGGCAGCAGAACATAGAAGCCTGAACCTGACTAGTGGTCACAAGATCCAGAGAAAGACAACATCTTGACGTAAGTTATGTTTCAGGTGGCTACTTTCCCATGAGAAAGGACAGAGGGATGCAGGAGCAGACGTCAAAACTGTCCTCAAGACCTAAAGAAATGATTGATTACCCTTACTTTGCCTCCAACCAATCAGCTCCCACTATGACTCCAAATACCCTAACCCAAGTGTCTTGTGATTTTACCCTCCATAACCTGTAACCTGCACACCACGCCCTTGCGAAGTCAGGTATTTAGCACATAAGCTCCCCATCCTCAGATCAGTCAATTCAATATTAAACTATTTTTCTTTCTATACTGCGAACTCCTGCTCATGCATTTCTTGGGGCCAGTGCACGCAAGCAGATGGACTCTAACACTGGGGTCTTGGTAACACAAACTAAAGAAACACTTAGGGACTCATGAAAGCCCTAACTTTGGGTTATTGGGAAAGAAAGAAGGCGGGGAGGGGGAAGTGGCAGTTGGTATCTAAGGGATCTTTTATGGGTGAAGGTTTTAAGTTTCCTCTCTCAGAGCCTCTCAAAAGGGACTTCTCTCTTTTCGTGTGTCCCATATGTGCCAGGCACTGTTTTGACTCATTTAAACTACAACAGCCTTGTGAAGTAAGACTCACCATCCCCATTTTGCAGATAAAGCTCAGAGAGTTTAATTAACTTGTTGAGAGTCATAAAGGTGGTGAATGGCAGAACTGGATTCAAATCTCATCAGACAAGCCAGATTTGTGTGATTCCAAAGCCTACTCCATGCCCCTTCCGGAATGTCAACCTACCTTTAGGTTTTCACAGCCACTGACACATCAGAGGGCATCTGCCAGCCTTAATTCAGAGGCAAATCTCTGTGTGTTCCCAGCGAAAAGAACTACTGGTCAAGTGTCACCTGTCTCAATTCACAACTTGCTCAGTTAACACAACTAACTGTTACCCTCACATATGAATGACAGAGATAGACAACATGCTAGTCCATGGTTCCAGTCAATGTTTATGGGTAGGAATGTGGTATAGCAAAAAGAGCCCTTGAAAGAAAGCTAAAAGAACTGGGTTGTAAATCTTTCACTGTCATAGTGGAGTTTAACCCTAGGGAAGTCTTGTCATTTCTCAGGGACTCCCATTTCCTCACATAAATAAAGTGAGGATGTTGGACTCAATTTTCAATAGGGGGCCACTGGCATCTGAGGAAGTGTAATTTTTCCTCGTGTGGGACTGCTCCTGGCATTACAGAAATTTCGCATCCCGACTCTAGGCACTAAAAACCCATAACTCTTTCCAGTCTTTGTAACAACCATATTTCCAAATGCCCCTAGGTGGTGCTTAGCAGAGAGGCTGTACTTGGTTGAGAATCACTGGTGGATGATCTCATGGTCTATGAGGCCCTGTGGCTCTCTTAGGCCAAAACTGTCAGTATTAGCATGAGGCAGGGAAATGGGAGCGGAGGAGACAGTTCCAGGCCAAGTCTACCATTATGGCATCTATAAAGGTCATATTCTTGAAAGGAAGTCATATTTGTTGGCATCTTTAATAAACCTCTTGGAATACTGTTATAGAAAGAAGTTTTAAAATTGAATGTATTTGAATTTATATTATGTTCATACAAGAGAAGTATGCAGAGACACCCTGCAACCGTCACCTCCCTCTAGGAAGGACTAGGCTCAGGGAGGACAATCCAACAGCCCTGCCTGAGGGATGGACCTATATGCAGCATCCATAATGGGCAATGAGAAGGGCTTCCAGTGGAAAACAAATCCACAGCCTGAAACACCCTTCCTGCTCTTCTATTACAGGTTAGTCCATTGAGCTCCAGATATGCTTCCTGGTGCCCGGTTCTCAACCCCCTTGCACAAAATGTCTATCAAAAAAATTTACAATATTTTAAGTCCTGGCCTCAGAAGCCACTTTGCCCATAAATCTTCCCCTAAATACTTCAGCACAAACAGATCTTCCTTCTTTCTAAATAAACATAGCATTTACAGTCTGTAATAGAATTTTTCGTTAAATTGTGTAATTGTCAACTGTTCCATAATCACACCATGTACATTATAAGTATTGCCTTCTTAGCTTGAATACCAGGTCCCAAAGTCACAGGTCATGTCTTATACTACTTTTATATTCCCCAGAGTGTCTAGCACATTCCCAGAAACACAGTAAGAGCTCAAAAAATATGTGTTCTGTCTTCGATTTTTCGGAGTGATCCCCTAAATACCACTAGCTTGGCCAAACTTACATCCCCTATGCTAATAAATCTTATTTACTCTCATCTTTTCCCAAGTGGTTTTCATAGTACTTTTCAGATGACATGATTATTCTCATGTACCATATATGTACCGTAATAAATAAACAAAAACATTAAACTTCATAGGACAAAAGCAAAGTAATTAAAGCTTCGTGCTCTGTGATGAGAGGTATACTAAGAGGTGACAAACTGGATGTTTCCCAAGTCCTACTGAGTCCTACAGAAAAATTCAAAATGCATCTCCCTATTGTTTCAAGTATTAAAAACTTCTACATTTCCAAGGCCTGTGCAGGAGCTACCTTGGGAAGCTGATCATCAAGTTTGGGTGCTATCGTTAATCTAAAGAGAATAATACCAAATTTGAATTTATGAGCTTAGGTCCTAGTTATCAACTGATCATCATATCCACATCCCTTTGCCTCCAACTCTCTACATAATTCATGTCAACACGTCGATTTCTGTCTGTGGTTTATTAGATGCTAAGGTCATCAATAAAATATTTATTGAACATCTATGAAAAGACAAGCATTGTTTTCTCAATGTCTCCAAGGGAAACAAGATGCTACACTGACTGCTAATGTGAAAGAAATCATTCCTCTTCATCTTGCTCCTCTTTCTTTATTCTGACTTGCTAGGTATAAAAATGGAATCTTTTCTTCATCGTCATCTTGCCCAGGGATTCTGGTATCTTCTTCTACCCCTTGGAGAAGAAGCCATTATAGAACCTCTGTCTTCAGGACTGTTTACACAATTTACCATGCACATATGCCTTGCCAGACTATTATTTTCTTTGCTTTGCCAAATGGAGGTTTTCTGGGATAACAATAACATAGCTTGAAGGTTTCCAGAAAAGCAGTTTATAGGGTGAATTAGGATCAAGTCATCATACTGACCAAGGACAAAGGCTGCTCGCCTGACCAATGGCAATCAAACTGGAAGTCTGACCAGATTTCTCATCAGCCATGATCGAATTCAAGTCAAGCTATTTACTACATTACTTAAGCATCTTTTGTCTCTCGGGGACATGTACAACTGTTTTGTAATGGTTATTCTCTATTTTTTTAATATGGCAACTTAAAGATTAAAAAAAGATGGATATGATGCTTAATATGATAAAGTACATTTCAAGTGAGAAAAAAATATGACTCTTAACTTTATCATATGTCTAATATATACCAATGGAAAGAGAGGGATGCTTCTTTTAAGTTTTTGAATTATACACTACTTTGTTTCATTTTATAAACAAATGAGGAAACAACCAAGGAGTTACCACAGCAAATGTCTATCATAGCAGGCTGTCCATCATAGACACATAAAAATACCTATTCAACTTGCAAAACTTGTTGGTACTCTAACGCTAAATGTGGGCTTTATCAGGCAGGGTATTCTCACCACTTGTGCTGAATCTCTGGGAAGAGAGCTTCTTCCCCAGGATATCCTTTCACTTAGAAACCTGGCCAGCTTGAGATAGACTTGTTCATGTTTAAATGAATTCATAGTTTAAGAAATACAATTAATTGGGATTATAATGATATTATTCTAAAGAAAACATATGGAAGTCTACTCAGCAACAAAAGAAGCAAGCCTTAATCAAAGCAGTAAACACATCTGGAAGTTGTAAGGGTTCTGCAGAAGAAATTATCTACTGATTTTGGAATGGAGTATTTGAAGGTAAGTTTAAATGCTGATTAAAAACACACAGCCCGACAATTTCTGACAAAATCACTGCCTTCTTATGAATCATTATTAAGTAAAATTGGTGCCTGATCTAGGGCTTCATTTGCCTATATTAGAAGGTAGAGAGAAGCACTGAAGAAAGAAGTTGTGACTAGACAATGATACTCTCTGTCATTCTTTTAAGTCTGGTATTCACCATAGAAATATCTTTAGCTCAAAGCAAAAACAACAATAAAAGAAAACCGCTTCAGAAAAGCTTTCTGTATTAGACCATGATAAGCTGGAATTGTTTCAGAATGGAAACTGGAAGTGCAGTTGTAATTACATTTTTATCTGTTTTACTTAATTGTTTAAAAAAATTAATGATGAGAGAATAAAATAAGCAAATACTATGTCTTAATGCTTATATCCAAAATTGTCGTATGTTAAATGAGTGATATAAAGTATAGCTCAACTGTCCAAAGCATTCCCCATTAATTCAACTAAGACTCTTCTCACATCTACATTCAAAGGAGTGGAAAAATATAAAAATGAATAAACTTTATTTCCTGTTCCTGAGAAACTCACAGCCCAGCAAGGAAGACAGATATATAAAAAGTAGACCATGAAACTAAAATGAAATAGGTATTCTCAGAGAAGTTCACGCAAAGTACCAAAGGAGCTGAGAAAAGAAATTCAATAATAAGATGGATTCAAATCACAGCCTTGAAAAGACTCCTAAGAAGTCATCTTGTTTAATATCTTTTGTTGTTGTTGTTGTTGTTGTTGTCTATTTGTTTCCAACATGAAAGAAAGAAGATTAAGTAGTTTGCAGAAATTATAAATTAGAGGCGAGACTTAGAGGGAATCCAGGTTTCCTGACACCTAGTTTACTATTATTTTATATTATGCTATCCTAGCTTGTGGGTTTCTTGCATCAAAGTAGAACTTTGGTTTGGAAATTGCATGTCCAAGCACTTGTCAGTGGGTCAGCTGTAATTTGTGGGGGTGGGGTGGAGGGAGTAATGAAATAAGTTTTTAACTTAAAGAATGTAATTTATCATTGATTATCTTCTCCCTTTGTATGGGAACAGAATATAGTAAAAGAGTCAATGCAATATGCAAAGGGATGAGTGAGGAATCTCATTGCACACACACACACACACACACACACACACAGGAGGGACAGCATGGACAATGTTATCTAAGACACTAGAATGTCATTGGCCCCTTGTCCTTATTGACATTCTGTACATAAAGTAGGGGCTTCTGATAGGCCAAGATGTCAGTATATATTATAGGTTAGGTTTTTTTTGCTTTGCCAAGAAAAATAATCATTTCTCTCATACCCAGACTTGCTGAAAACAAAAACAAAAACAAAAGCATTGCTATCATCACCAACCATCAACATTTCTAGCAAGAAGACAGAAGAGTCTCAGCTGTGGCAGATTCTGAGCTGATGGCAGAGGAAACTTATAATTTAGCTGGGAAGCCTCAGACAGACACATAAAAGAGAAATCAATCATACCAGGTGGATTCTAACATGTAGTACAGGCTGTTACAGAGGTTGTTTGTAAATACCTCAGCCCTGGGTGGTAGGAATTATAATTTTCACAGAGGAGAAAAATGAGTCTCAAAGAAGCCAATCTGCATGTCCAGTGGTAAAGGTCAGTTTCAAACTACAGAATGGGCCCCAAAGTACTTGCCTTTGAACCACACCCTCTCTTGTGTATACATTAGCTTTGCTTCTTTCCTCTAAAAAGGCTAGGCCTTGGTATCTGAGGAGCATCAGAGTTTTTATCAGACTTGGATCCAGACACACAAGAGGCCAGAACTTCTCTTAGTACTGATGCTGTGATATACCTGCTTTAGACCTCCCTGGGGCATGAGCAGGCTATTCACTTCTAGAACCAGATTGTTGAATTCAGTCATGTCCTGTATGTACAACTTAAATCCTAGTTGCCTGAGGAAGCATTTCTGTCTCATGTACTTTCACCTCACTTAGGGCCAGATGGCATATTCTCTGTGAGCTGGATAGAAAAAACATTCAATTAAATGCTTGATTGCGAGTACTGATTCATGCTTATGGAAGCAAACACAATGAGGTCCATGAAAAGAACATCTCACAAAGTAGGCTCTACCTGTCGATAATGTGCAGCCTCAATTTGCTTGCCTTCAAAACATTCTACATCTGGTATTTTGGGGGTTGGTATTCCTTGACAGAGAGAAATTAAGTAGCCACTTTCATTGCATGTAGAATGCAACAAACCTACACAGTATTATACTTTCCATCCAGTTGTAAAAAGTTCAGACATGAAAAAATGTTTGGAAACTATTATCATGTTTTGACTATGGATGATTAATAATCTGAAAAAATGAGTTATCTTGTTTATAGACTTGAAATTGGAGAGATGGCTAAAAAAGCTCATAAATATTAAACTGCCTTAATAGATGCAGAGTCCAGAACTAAGGGTTTCACACCAGTGTTTTCGATAATACACATTAGGAAGAATGGCGAGAATGTGGAATCTAGGGCATAGTGGTCAGGGTAGAGAGGGTGGGACCCCACAGTGAGTGAGAAAGGCTGCAAGAATAGGCAAAAAAGGAATTTAGGAAGAAGAAGCATAATGTTTGCTTTCAAATACACTACTTAAAGGGAAAAGGGATTAGATTCATTGTGTGTGACTCCGGCAACTGAACAGTAGGCCAATGGGTGGAAGAAAATGTTGATTCAGTACAAGGCAGAACCTTCTAAAAATGATCTCTCCTGGAATGGACTGGCCAATGGAGAAGCAAGATTCCCATCTGATTATGTCCAAGAAAAGGCAGACTGGCCTATTTATAGGGAGAAATGTTGAAGTAGAATTTCATGCACCTGATAGAGAGCTAACTCTAAAGTTAGTTATTATCCCAGTCAATCATTTTATGGGGCACATTATTTACATTATACTGCTCCAAGTTGAAAAAAAGTCACTTGCCAAAAAGACATCCTGTTTTGCCTCGTTTACACAATTAGTGGAAGGCTGACTCCTATCTTGTCAAATTTCAATTCTTAACAATTCAAGATTCAAAAAGTGATTAGGTGATTTGAACACTCATATTATTTAAATCACTACAGCAGAGATTATAGATTTCTTTTTAAGAAGGAAGAGGTGATGGTTTGTATTGACACATGTAGACACACTAATTAATAGAAGTTATTTTTTACTGTTGACAATTTTTTAAAATTTGTTCTCTAAAAGCAAACCACATCTCCATAATTGTGAAATTTACCAGTGGAATGACAGAGAAGCTTTAGCTCTCAAATAGCAGATTTAAAAAATACAACCCATGCCTTCTTTTTTTCTAAGCTCAACAATTTACTGTCCCATATTCTCCCTGTCACTCAGATTTACTTTTACATTAATAATGCTTACCAACAGATAACCAAAAAGGCTCGCCAAGTTGGAGAGCCTTCAAGATTTGTTTTCATGCTGGGGTGCTTTATGCACTTGGCAGAAGCAGGCTGCAACTGCGACTCCATTTATTACATTATGCTATAAACATGTCCTGAGCTAACAAGATACTCAACATGACAATCCCATAGGTTACCAAGCACCATAAACATCTGTTAACACAGGCGCCAGAGATAGCACAGAGAAGGCTAGTATCCATTTTTAAGTGGTTTACGATGTGAAGTCTGCTGTTTAAAAAGTAATAATCAAAAACGTAGCCCTAAACTCCCTAGAACAAATATTTGCAAGGCAAAGTTATACTTGGTTTAAAAAAAAAAATGCATTCGTGTCATTACTTTGTCATTGCACTTATAGACTTTCATTTCACACCTTTGCCCATTAAGTGTTGGCTTTCCATGGTATTCAGGAGACCAAAACTGTAATTTCACTGTGATATATTTACTCCAAATAAAAAGCTGAGTGTCGACTCACCAAATTTTCTTCGACCAATGTAAAGCAAAAGGTTTCCAAGAGTGGGAGAAGATGAGGGATGAGACATGCTTGCACTACAAATGATGTTTTCCAGTGGTCTCTGGGCTAAAACACATCCTTCTAACTCCATCTAAAGTTCAACCATAAACAACTGGAGACCCCCTGAAATCTAATCTGAGATAAGTGAGCTTCGCTTTTCTCAAAAGAAAACGGAATCCTCAAACACAGAAAAGATGGAACCAACAACTCTGTTTGCTCAATTATTCTATTTTGTCTCTACCTAGCATTTTAACTTCTGGAAATGTTTCAATACTAGTTACCTCCAAGGTCTATCCCTGACACACACTCCAGGGAAAAAGACTTCCAGAGAGACCTTAGGTGGAAACTAGAGGAGAACACCAGTTGCTCCCGGCACAGAGCTGCCACAATATCTGCGAGGAAAGGTGAGTGCCTTCCCAGGCACAGGCACCAGGGAGCCTAAGAGTAAATATCCCAAAGACCATCTAGTCTCTAGACTATGGACAGCAGCACCCTGGGAATCTCAGATCTGCAGCTCCAACTTGAGTCCGGGTCTCCAGGATTCTGTATCCACATATACACATATCTCGTAGAACCCTCACCCCCTATGCAGGTCTCTTGAGAGTTCCAGAAACCTCTACCCCCAGACCTCTGCCCCTCAAAGGCAACGGGTTTAGAATTTTAAAGTCCATGGTGCTTAAATCCTATGCAGGAACTCCTGCGACTTCCCAACCCTCGGGCCTCCCGTTACCTTTCCCTGTCCCTTCAAAGGTCTACCGGCTGCACAAACAGACGGGCGGCACTTCTCTGGCCTCCTCCCACTCCCTCACACCCCCGCACACCCTACTGGCTCAGGCGCCGACACGCCCCCCCCCTCCAGGCGCACACACGCGCACACGTACACCCATTCCGCACACATAACCCTCGCCAGGTCACCGACTCCCGCAGCCCGCCCCCAGCAAGCGTCCCCCTCTGGGTTACATATAACGCACTCGCCCCCAAATAGACTTCCCCACACACCCGCATGCGGGTGACCCTGCCTGGCACCCCCTGCGCACCGCCGGCGCCCTGTCCCCACACACGCGGCTACCCCACTCACCGCAGCCCTCAAGCCTCGGGCAGTTCTGTCAAAACTTTGAGCCTGGTTGATTTCATAACCACGAATATCTCCAGGGCTGGGAAAGCTCGACTCGCCAGAATTTCCACCCACCCCAGCTCATGGGGACCAGTGGCCGTGACTCTACTGACCCCAGCTCCGCGGGTGCCAGTGCAAGGCTGCAGATGCCACAGACGCCGCAAAGGGCGGTGCGCTTTTGGGAGGAGCGCGCAGTGTAGACGCGCACAGTGTAGCCCGACGACCTCCCTTCTCCTTCGGTCGCGCCTCCCAGGACCTCTCCCCGCTCAGCAGCGGCAGCTTCAGTGTCCCTGCTACGGCCCAGCTGATGATGTCAAACAGAAACACTCACAAAACTTTTACATCAAAACTATCTTCAGAGGAAGCCCCTCCGGGCACTGCAAACACCGGTGGGAGCAAGCGCCAGCGTAGGATGGTTCTCCTGTCGCCCCCAACTCTCGGCCGTCCCCCACCAACTTCACACACACACACACACACACACACACACACACACACGTCCATTGCGTGGATCGGGTTACAACAACCCACTAGCAGAAAACAACTTCGCGAGTAGAGAGAACAGCCAACCCCCAAGTCACCCAGGAAAAACTATCTGCAAATACATAAGACAGATGCCTATTTTCATAAACAACTGGCGTCCCAGGGTCCACTCCCAGGCGCCCTGGCTCAACAGGAGGAAAATAACCCGACTCCCGGAACCCCCTCTAGTACCTTCGAGCCTCGCCTGCGGGTTGAGAGCGCGGGTTCGCGTCCGCGCTGGGGCCGAGGGTGCGGGGGGCCTCCGGCCGGCTTGGATGTGTTGGCAGATCCGCCGCTGCTGCAGCAGCCGCCGCCGCCGCCACCGCCGCCGCTCCCTAGACCGCCTCCTCTTCCCATGGCTGCGCCCAGCTTGGCAGCTCCCGGGCTGTCAGGCTTGGGGAGGAGGAGGGGGCGGGGTGAAACGGGAAGGGAGGATGGGACGCGAGGGGTGGGAAACAGCGGCCGCGGTTCACCAGAGGTCACGCCCGGCCTGGCCTGCGGTCCCCGCGACCCTGGCTGCCGAAGCGAGGGGAAGCCGAAGTTCGGGGCCGCGGGTTCGAGACCTGCTGCGGAGGAGCCGAGCGCCGTCTGGGCCACGCATTCCGAGGAGCTGGGATGAAGCGAGCGTTTCCCGGCGAGGAGTTGGAGTCGCTGCGAGTCACTCTCTTCTGGGCTGTGCGGCTCCTCCTAGAGGAAAATATTGGTAGTTGCAGGACACTTCCTTCCTCTCCGCCCACCCCTGTTCCCAAAAAGAAGGCAGGACCTAAAAGAGCCTAAATGCAAGTCAAGAAATTTAAACGAACGAACGCTTACAGAAAAGTCAGCTACTCTCAGGAATCGGAAGAAAAACCAGCAAGATAACTTGGAAAGCGTGGTTAGCCAACCAAAACACTGCCTCTCTCCACCTGTAACCAATTTCCAAACTCCTGTTCACTGCGGCACGGTGAAAAAGATAGTTAAAATAGGAAGGCCTTTATTTTAGAGGTTAGAAAACGGAGACAGAGAGGTGAACTAATTTACCAAGGACACAAGGCATTATGGAAGAAAGGGGTAGCCAGAAGCCTGAGCACAGGGCTCCAGGGAGTCCAGACACAGGCCCCAGCCCGAGGATTGTCCTTGTGTGTGACCTAGGGAATGTGTTTTAACTGCCCTTCGCTGGACGTAGTTCATTTGTCAGATTCAGGCCTGCCCACCTCATTCCACTGTAGGAAAATAAAGTGAGCCCGAGTTGTCAGAGTGCTTCAGAAAGTTAATTTTGTTGCACATAAGCATGTCACTTTGTAAAGCATCAAACTCCCAGGCACCACATGCTTTTCTAAGCAGAAAGTACAAAAGTCCAATGCCAGGCTGTCTGAGATCTGAAGGAGCAGCTAGACATGCTATCTTTTTACTATTTACTTTATTACTGACTGCCAGTTGCAACGTCATTTATCTAACAACTTCTAAAAGCTTTGGCTCACTAAATGACATTTTTTTAAAACAGGGCTCTCAGACACAAAGCCAAGTTTATATCCTGAGAGAAATGTTTAAACAACTTAGAGAAAAACCTAGCTTCTTAGCACTAGAATAAATAATCCCCGAATCATAAAGAGTAGTATAGAGGGGCCAAGTCTTGGGAAAGAACACAAGACCAAAGAACACAAGACACCCCTGTTTTTAAAGGAACCCAATTAGTGGAAAATTCTGTCCCTCGGAGTCCTTTCCAAGGTTCATCTGCTCCAGGCAGACATGCAGAATGAAGGAATGAAGAAAGATTCTGGAAGAGGTGTGTATCACTGCTGTTACATCCTGAAGCAGGAGGTGGTGGATGTTCATTTTGAACTGGTCCTGTTCTATCTCACCTGAGTATAAGAATTTCTTTTTCCCACTCCCTTGATTGCTGGGATTCCACACTTGTCTAGACTAGGAGTGCTTACCAGTGTCTGGAATTTTTAAAAGAGGAGTTGCCCATGTAAAGAAAGATTAGGGCACAGGCAGGCAGAACTCCTGATGGGTAGTCAACACATGCCAAGCTGGTGAAAGAGTAATACTAGCAAAAGAGGAGACCAGGCAGTCCTCAATGCTGACTCTACTCTTGTCTGAGACGACCATCCAAGTTGGCTCTTCAGACTCCGGCACCACCAAACTCTCCATATTCTCTCTATGCCTTCTTATCCTTTGCCTTCCCCTCAACCCCCACCCCTGGAGCCCAGAGAATCTTGATCTCATCTAAGAGATGCCAGATGGACAAATAAAGTACTTAAGTTCTATTGTTTATGCCCTGAGATGATTTCAGGGCCATGCTTTAAAAAGAAGACTTGCCTTCTTCTTTTCTCTGGGTTCGGCTGTAGCCTCCATTGGGTGAGACAAGAAAGTAGACTGCTCTAGTTACTGCTCCATCTTTGGTAGAAAGGTCATCATGCACAGAAAGCACAGGAAAGATGCACTGGTTAATAGAAAATATTATAGAACCAGAATAAACTTGCAACTTACATGAAAGGCAGTCTTTATGTTTCAGCCCCATGAATAGAGGTCACTGGATCTCATATATGACTATGTATAGGTCTACAGTAGTGTATGCTGCTTTATATTTTCCAGATCATGGAAAACGTATCAGGTATTGAGTTGACTAATTTGTTACAAATTATGGCATACCAGAGCACATTTACCTTATGAAACCTGAAATTGTACCCATTCATACCTTCCTTCTGCCTGGAATACCCTACTTTGACCGCACAGGGAAATTCTCCTTGAACTTCAAGTCTCAGCTCATTTGTTTAGTTCTTTTCTAGAGCCCTTCCTGGCTCTTCCCACAGATGCAAATCATTAATTAATCATCCCTGCATCTGCATCCTCATAAGCCATTATACCTACTTTTATTAAGTATTTCGGTTTTTATTGATATGTTTGTTTTCCTCATTAATTATGAGACCCCCCAAGGAGACACTGTATATTCTTAAACTTGTACCCGAAATGTCTAGGTAAGTGCTTGGCAAATGACAGGGTGCCTGATAAATGTTTAGCCAAATTGAATGAAAACTTAAATCTCCCATATTTGTTTCTCAAACCTGGGTCTCTATATAGAGCTCCAGACTGCCACACTCCATATTCTCTGATACTCCACGTTCAGAATCTGTTCATTTCTTGATCCCTCAACAACTAGCACCTGTTCTGAACCACCATAATCTCTCATCTTGCTTACTGTTGTAGTCTTACAACTCCACTGGTCTCACTGCATCAATACCCCACGACCACTGCCAACCTAGTCTAAACTCAGTTTAGATTCTCAGATGAGATTCTTTTTTAAAAAGGAAGCCATAGTATGACATTTCTCTGCTCAAAACTCTACAATTATTCTCCATTTAAATCAGAGTAAAATTCAAAATGACCCATGAGTCTCTCTTTATAAGCTGTGTATCTCTACCCTCTACCTTGTCTATTATTTGCCCCGTCACTCAGTCACTCATTCTGCTCCAGACATTGGCCTCCTTCCTGTTTCTTAAGCAGCCAAGCATACTCCTCACTTAGAGCTTTCACACTGGCTCTTCCCTCTGCTTTAAATCTCTTCCTCCAGGTATTCCCTTACTTCCCTTAAGTCTTTGCTCAAATATTGTCTTGTCAGTGAGTCCTACCTTGTCAGCGAAACCTGTTTTATTCTGTTACAGCCCACCCTTCCCTTACCCTGTTGTACATCTCCACTATAGCTTGGCCAAAAATATAAACTGCATTGTAAAGACAATAAGAACAATTATAACATGATTCAGATTATGTATATTCAAGTGTAGCTACCCAGGAATTGTATCTCCCCAAACTATACAACTCCACAGTATAATTCCTTAAATCTACAGTTATCTGAGATTAAGGCATTGCTTTGATTCCTCTATTGCACTATGATGTGCCAAAGCTTTTTTTCAAAACAAAACAAAGAAACCAAAACACCAGAAACAGCATTTTGCAGCAGCTTCCTTTGGTAGCATTTATAGTCAGGAGCCTTGGTGTATTGAGTGAGTCATCTGTGACTTTGGTTAAGCCAGTTATTTATCTTACAAAGATTCAATTTCTTGGTCTATAGAATGAGGGGGTTGTTCTCTGAGATCATTTCGGCTGTAAAACAAATGATTAGATAGATATTTACGATGGTTAATATTATGCGTCAACTTGGCTAGACACGATATTCAGATATTTGTTCAAATATTCTAGATATTTCTATGAAGGCATTTTAAAGATTAAATTAACATTCATATCAGCAGATTTTGAGTAAGGTAGACTATCCTCTATAATGTAGGTGGTCCTCATCCAATCAGTTGAAGGCCTTCAGGAGAAGAGGGAATTCTGCCAGCAGACTGCCTTTAGACTTGAACTGCATCATCCATTCTTCCCTAGGTTGCCAGCCTACCCTGCAGATTTTGGACATGCTAACCTCCACAATTGTATGAGCCAATTCCTTAAAATAAATCTGTCTACCTATCCATCCATCCATCCATCCATCCATCCATCCATCCATCCATCTGCCTACCTATCTCGTACTGGTCCTGTTTTTCTGGAGAACCCAGACTAATACAATATTTACTGGTAAATTAATAAGATTCTAAAAATAAAACACTTACTTTAAGAGATTTTTTTCAAACACTGAATTCTCATCTACCAGATTCTTTCATTTGACAAATGTTGGAGAGCCTACACCATGACAGATTTGTTCTGGGAACTTAAAAGGCATCAGAAAATAAAACTTACACAGCACACCAACAGAGCCCCTGCCCTCATGGGGCTTGCATTCTAGTTGGCAGAGGCAATGAACAAGAAACATAACAAGTAAATAAACCACTAAAG
>NW_006441995.1:4298349-4307101 GCF_000325575.1 Pteropus alecto | reverse complement strand
CCAAATAACGAGTATAAGAATGCTGGAATCTCTTCCTGGCCCAGAACTTGCAGTATATTATGGAACTGAGCATGTGATGGTTGTGGACATCCTGCAAAAGCTCCTTGGCCAGGGTAGTCTCTCCTTCCTAGTTCCACAACTGGCCCACAACTGCTTTGGTTGAGAGGATGGCAAGGGAATCAGTCATAAAGGGAAGAAAACAACTTAGGGAAATATTTAGCTTTTCTTTCCTCTATTGAAAGGGAAAAACTATTTCATGACCTGGAAATCCTTCTGAGGAGGTCCGAGAGCCAGAATTAAAGCTTCAAATCATCATTTGTTTTATGAATTTCAAAAAATATAGTTATTCTAATTCAGACTTCATAAAAACTAAAAGGAATATGGTTGCCTCGATTCTCTTTGGTGGATTTGGAGACGCTCGCAAGATAGCTCAGGGCCTGGAGAATGCCAGACTATACGTACAGTGACCTATCTGATGGAAGGGAACAAAGGAAGATAGATTTCAATAGGAAATCAGGAATGAAGGTTCCCCTTTAAATAATTTAAGTGTAAAGATTTTTAAAAAATAAGAAAAAGACATTTTTGAGATTATTTTCTTTATCCTTCCAGCAAATGCAAAAGCTTATTTTTAAAAATCATCTGATAGTCATCTGGCTTCTGTCTGGATAATTATATTGATGAGTAACCCACTAACTCCCTCACTGGGAAGCATGTTCCGTTTTGTGACTGCACTATTTGTTAAAAGTACTTTAGCCCGAATCTGCTATTCTATTATTTATATCTGATTCTATCTCTGGAGCACATAGGGAGAAAATTAGAAATTAATTTTTTTTTTTCATGAAACACATTTTCACATCTCACGGCAAGTTATCTCTTCTCCAGGCCAAACATATTCAGGTCTTTCCACTACTTCTCACGTGATGTGGTTTTCAGACCCTCTACCATCCTGGGCCTCCACCTTAGTATAGCCTCTGGTTTATCAAAATCCTTCATAAATTGCTATTCCCATATCAAAGTCAATGCCATTATGGTCATTATAAGATAGAGGAAGAGTAAGACCTTTCAACTAGCTGCTCCAAATAATGGAAGTGGCAGAAGTTCTGGAGGCTGATAGATGTGGTGGGACCCCCAGTACTGACCTAACTTCTATTCATCACTCAGCTTACACTCCAAGGAAGCAAATTTAGCAAATTTACCACGATCAAGGCATTTATTTCCATCTCTTCTTTCTTTTCACATTCAATCCTTTTTTACTTTTTGTCTTCACATATTTCGTTCTTTGCTCTATCCTTTTTAGTTTTTAAAGAGATAGAAATATAAAAGCAAAAAAGGTTATGAATGAGAAAGGAACCTGAGCATGTATGAAAAAGTTACAGAGCAGCTTTCCTTTACGGAAATAAGGCAAACAGGATATTTTCAATTACTAAATAAACTGTCAATCTAGTTTGCTAATCAGACTTCTCCAAAGATATCCAAAAGCCCAGGAGGAAGACCACTGAACACTTTTCACAAGAAAGGAACACATCTGCCTACCACCCAGTGCCTGAGGAGTGAATTCTGGAAAGGTCAAGGGGAGGGGATAAACTGCTAGAGAATTCCCAGCGGGGGGTGGGGGGGGGTGGGGGGGGAACCACTTAGGTAGAGCAAGGACTATATTGAGGAGAGAGAGGGCTTGAAGAGTAATAATACTTTTTTTCAAGGTCACTGGCCCTCTACAGCACTTGCTAAACCAGGTATAAGGTTGAAAACATCTTACTACAGAAAATCATGATACCGGTAGTTTATAAATGAATTTGAGACCTAAGTAAAATAGGTCTCAGCTATTGTAGACAAATAAATTGGAATGTCTGTTAAAATTAAATTTGCTTCATAATCTGTTTATAGTATGTTTCCTTAACACTACACAGTGTTCCAAGCACATTCACAAAAATTATGTCAATTTTTCTTCACAACAGAAGGTGCGATTATCCTCTCTTAATTAGTGAAGAAGCTGGCTTAGACAAGTAAAGAAAACTGAACCAAGTCATACAATTACATAGCTATAGGGGTTGGATGGGAGCCCAAAGCCTTTCTGGGCCAAGTGCATTCTTTGGCCTCCTCCACAGCCTCTCCAGGTAGCCACGTCTACCATCTTGTCCATCCTGTGGTTTTAAACTACCAGTCCACAGCATCTGTCTGAGGCAAAAATTTAAAAATTCCCCATTATTCAGGAACCAAACTCATGGGTAGGGTAAGGATGAAAGGGAATGGAAGAATAAGCATAATATTATAGAAATAATATTATATTTTTAATACCATCACATACAGGTTCACCTCTAACATTTGTGGCCATAGGGCATTTGGAGCCTGCACACCATAGGTCTAACTATTTAAAAGTTACAGTCAAGCTAACTAATTACTTGATATAATATGTTCTATTTTCTTAATAAATATATCTTCATAATAACCTGGAGGACAGGTTTGAATTTAGACTTCTCAGAGTTCTGCACCCAAGAGTGGTGATGCAGAAAGATCTAGTTCTTAGACTGACCCTCCCCACTTTGCTTGCAACCCCCGGCTCCCCCATACACAGACGGGGTCTCCTATTCATGTGTGTGGAACCTCAGCTCACATGCCCAAGCTCTATACAACCTCACCCTCTTCAATCTCAGGACCCCAAGACATTTAAACTGGTATTGCCACAGTTCAGGATATCTAGAGTGTTCTAAAGAGCATACCTTATTTACCCAGAGGTTCTTTGTTTTGTGAAGTGAGGCATAGTTGCAAGAGAGTCAGTGTAGGGGCCTCTCCTTCATAGGCCTGAGGGCAGTACTTATATGATCTCATTTAGACCCATGCACACATCTTTAGTGGCAAGGCAAGAAGCGGGACATTGTCTAGGGACAACTTGGAAAGAAGGCCTACAGTGGGTTTTCAATTGAGCCCAGTGTAGAATTCAGTGTACATTAAGTACTTAGCAAATGCTTGTTTAAAAAGTTGAATTTCATTTTAAAGACAATTTGAAGCTTAGTATTGAAAATAAAGCTAAAAGAAAAGCAATACATTGTGAAATACATTTGAAATATATATCCGGAAGACACCAAGAACCTGATAGCAAAAATGCTACTATTTGTGGGAATTAGGGTAGATTTTTAATTATTACAAATCGTTCTCCTATGAACATTCTGGTACATGACTTTTGGTGAGCATTTGTACACATTTTAATTGGGTACAAAAAGCCAAACAGTATTCAAAATGGTTATAGGAGTTTGCACTTCAGCCAGTGCTATATGAAAGTTCTGATCACTCACAGCCTCACCAACACTTGGTATTTTTCTTTTCGTTTCTTTTTTTATATATTTATTTTAGCCATTCTGGTGCCTGTGGAGTACTACACTGTGGTTTAAATCAGCATTTTCCTGATATCTATGGAAGTTGAGCATCTTTTCGTGTTTATTGGTCATTTGGATCACCTCTTTTTGAAGTGTCTGTTTAACTCTTGCCTGTTTTATATCTAATATATAAATATTTTTCAAATTATTTGGAAAAAATTACAGTAAATTATTAACTGTGGTTTCCTTTAGGGAGTGAAAATTTTTTAAAAGTGGAAGGCTGTAAAGGATATGAAAGAACAAGGACTTTATACTTTTCTTTTACACTCCAATTTTCTTTTAAATAAAGGAATATAAACTCTGAATCTACCTAACGAAACCCTCATCAATATCAGAAGTTGAGTATCCATATGATACTAAAATTCTGTGTTTTATGAAGTGCTTGAATAGCAATTTCCTCTAATAGAATAATTTGCTTTACAATAATTTGATTCGCAAACTACATTCTAGGAAACCATACGTTGTATAATGTGAGATGAGGTACCACCTCTAATTAATTTGTTATATAATAGAAAGTATGGATAAACCAAAGTGCTTAATAAATAATATTTATTTCTATTGACTTCAATAATTTTCTAAACTAACATATGATGTCACAATTTTTAATCTGTATATATGCCTTATTATCTATTTTATTATTTACCTGTCTTATTTATTTATCCATTTAATGTTTTTTTTAGCCACCTTCTTCCAACAGAGGATTTGAAGTAGATGAATAAATAAGACAAACAAGAAAGTGAGAAAGGCTATAAAACTAATATAACAGGCATAGATAGTCCATCCTTGAAATGGATATCATAACGTGCTATTCATTTGCCAGAAATGGACCACCATATTGACTCTCTGAGCATCTTGCTGACTAATAAATAAAGAAATACGATCCTCTGAAAGATATACACTGCCCCATAAGATGATAGCCAAGTATTGTTTAGAAGTGCATCTTCTAAAACCAATACATATAAGAAATTGTTCCTGGAGGTCAGTATACGGGAATTCGAAATGTTGGATTAAATGATGTATTGATGATATTGTATAAGATAAGACTGAGGGTCCCTCTCTCTCTCTGAAAATTCCTGTGATGATACCCAAATGGGAAAATGCTGCCAGAAATATGAGGTAATCTCACATTCACCTTTAATTCATTTCTAACTCAAAGCAATGGAGACATTTAATTTTAGGAAACATAAAGTGTTTACTTCATAGTAACCACATAAAGTTTGGGTTTAAAAGTTCTTTTGATTAAGTAATATCTTAGATTGGAGAATGTTGGTATTTAAAATTTTAATTGCATTCATAGTTAACAAAAATCTTAAGGAGTCTGTGGAACTATGTGTTCCAGGGTTTGAGCAAAATCTGTCCAGATAAACAAAATCTAAAATGAGCAAGATATCTGAAATTTATTTACAATTTCCAGGTTCCTGGGGTTACTTGAAATAAAAGACTGACCTAACTACTGCTTTATCTGGGGTTTTATTACATTTACTAGACTACATCAACTGTTTTTCTTATGTTTATGGCTCACAAGAGAGGTAATAAACAATTTTAACCACGTTTGCATGGCTTGTGCATGATGGATATTGATTCCAAACTGGAAGTTATCAAAACACAACTTAAAGCCTTTTTTTTCCCCCTTTAGATCACTCTCCAAAAATAACTGTGCAGAAATAAACAGCTTTGGTAACTTCAAATTATTGAAAGTACCCATAATAGGACTGTCAGAATCAGTAGCCCAATTTTCCCTATTTATATATTTACAGGAATGAATGAAGAGTTATACATTTTTAAAACAAATTAATTGTTGTTTATGTTTGTCCCCCCAAAGTCCGTGTTTTGAAAGAGATTACAAAATATCGAGTTCATTTATGTTCCCATTTTTACTAATCTACCTATATATATATAAAAATTGAGCTACTGATCACCATGAGATAATATAGATTTAACATAGTTCTACTCAATGGGAAAGAATTTGGTGTTTTATATTTCCTATCTGGTTTTATTATAGATAATGCATATTTTGCATTAGAAGAAAGTAATTATACATAGATATCGATATGTCAGAACATAACATATGTTTGTACATATTCTAGAATTTTGTTTTAATTTTAAAACAATATATCTCCATGGAAAAATATTCAAGCGACACAAAAGAACATAGAATAAAAAATTATCTGCATCAGATAAAAGAGTAGGAAAACTTAATTAATATATAGAGATCTTAAAAACTGATTTATAAAAAAGAGATAACCCAATAGAAAAATCGACATTTCAAAGATGATTAAGAGGAGATGATTCACAGAAAAGTAAAAATAAATTATAATAAATATATGAAACAATGCTCAAATTCATTCACTGCTAAAAAATATAAATCAAAACAATAAGAAAGAAGATTTTAATCTAATAAATTAAAGAAGATAAAACATGTTAATAGTATACATTATTTGTCAGGGTGTAGGGACAAAGACATTCTTATTCAATGTCATTGAGAATGTAAATAGGTAAAATTTATTTTCAGGACAAGTTAGCATATCTATAAAATTTAAATTCATGTATCCTTTTACCCAGAAATTCCATTTTTAAAGGTGTATAATTATGGATAAACTTAAAAAATTTTGCTAAATTATGTGAATGAAGGCAAATTCACTCAATATAGTTTTATTAGTTTTTTTTTGTAATGAGCAGAGACAACGTCTGTAATTTTTAAGAAAAGCAATGATTGTTATAAAGACAAAAGTAAATACATCTGCTTTGGTTTAAGAAACAGGTAATGTAGCCAAACTGTATAGTCTATGTGCTGGGATAATTCCTGAGCAGACTGAGTTGAAAGCTATCTTCCATTAACAACACAAAGCAATAGATTAGAGAGCTTTTCTTTCCATAAGAATTGTTTACATTAAATTTTCACATCATTACTAATCCAACTTTCTTGAGATGTCCTAATACCATTCAAGCAAAAATGAGTCACAGAGAGTGATAATTGTGTTAAAAATCCCCATAAGACCTTTTTCGGGTTCATATAGACTCAACTAATTGTATATTTTGAGGAAAGAGTTCTAAGTGGAATAAGGCTGGTTACTTATTCCATCTCTCACTATAGATCAAAATTTTTTTTTTTTTTTTTAATTTCTTCTGAGTGCTGGCACTCTATCTTTGTTCTTGGCAGAATATTATCTCAGCATAAGTGAAAGGGAAGTCATGCATTCTCTTCTGTGGGAGAGTTTTCAAAATTCTTGGCACATTCAAGGTTAAGGTTGGGTTATGCCATCATAGTAAAAACTTTAGCTCAGGAGGTAATTTGTACTTTGTTAATTCGTCCAGGTGCAGTATTTACTGAGGAAAAGCTCTGTAATTACTGCTCCCTAGTGGACTTCAAAGAAGACATAATAGCTTTTCTGTTTGAATGCTCTGCATATGAAGTGCTTTGTTATCCTGAAATTTTTACCCAAAATTTGCATTTACCCAAGTAAAGGTTTTAGTTTGAAGCTTGGGATGATTTCTTTAAAAATGTAAATTCTAGATATGCCAGACAGGAGTCAGCTGGGCTGGTCAAAAGGCCTAGGGATATTGTTGGTCGAGTTTACACTTAGTTGTATAATTAATAGAAATATCTCTGGGCTGTTGTAGTGAGAGGTTTAGCACTGTTGTACAGAAACAAAGTATAACAGATTATAACTTGTTTCTTCTCAGACTGGATCCTTAAAGTTACTTTTCCTCCCAAAGCCAGGAACATAAAACCCATCCCACTGCCTCTCCACCCTACCTTCTCTGTGTAGAACAACACAAACAGCTCAGAAAGAGAACTCTACAGGATCTTATGGAAGAAGTCATTGTTCCCACATAACCATGATTGTCAAAGAAGAAGAAGAATTCTAAGTTTTGTGAAGTAGAGTCAGTCCTCAAGTTATTGAAATAATGTAGAGTCAGAATTCATGAAATAAGAATTTTGTACTTCTATATTTTGTAGTATTATTACTAATATGGTCAATTACTTGATGGAAAAGCCATTTCAATCTAGAACTGCATGAAACTTAGATGAAGAGGATGAAAGAAATCTGGGCCATAAAATAGCTAAGAAGGAAATATGAACATACCCCAACAGAAGCAAGTATCTGAGCCATATTAGGCCAAAGGTTTTACCAATTCTTGTGAACAGGAACTGGAAGTTAATACCTGAGCCCCAGTTACTGTCTATATTTCATTGTATATCATACTATGTATATAGCAAACTGCATGTAATTCATGTTTCAATCATTCTTGACTAACACTCTTGTCTTTCTAAGGAGTTCAGTTACAGAGCCCTTGTGGATATTATTTTAGGAAGGCATCTATGGCAGCCATGGAGATGCAAGCTCAGATCTCCCTTCCAAAGAACTTTTTGTCAGTACTGGGGTTGGCAGACAGCCTTCAGTGGCCAAACCTTTGGATGTGCTATAATGTTCATGTCACGGCCACACTTCCTTCAGGCTGCTCCCAACCAGTGACTGGCTATTAGAGTGGGTCCATTTCTGGCACCAGACTCTTTTAAAGGTCAACCTGTGCTCAGGGGCTCCCCACTGACCTGATTAACATACTCTACATTATCATCAGAGGCTCTTCCTACATGACCATCCCTTTCTTCCTTTTTACCTTATGCAAGTGCTAGACCCGCATCATGGCGTGACATCGTCCTTGTCTGTTCTGCTCCCTCTCCTCTATGTCTTTCGTAGGTGTTTCCTCCAATAAATCTTTCATACATTTAATTCTATCTTGGCATCTGCTTCTCAGACAACTTGAAATGATATAGTACTTGAATTGAGTGGACTCCAACTTAGAATAAAGATAAAAGTTCTTTTAACCTTTAAGTATTTTTTTTTTTGAAGAACTTTTAAGCACTGCTTAAAAGCTTGCTCCAGCAAGAGTCATTGCTGTCTAGATGTGTTTTAGATTATTTACAAGGAGGCCTTGAGTAAGAAGTCCCTTATCTGAACAATAAAGCTACTGCTGTTTGGAATGCTATGAGAGAATCCTCAGGGACTTAGCTTTCTCTTTGACCCAAATACAATTTGCCTATCTGATGAAAAGAGTTGCTTCAATGCTATTCGGCCATAAATATTTATTGGCATCTTATTGGCTATACTCTGCAAAAATATGTTTGATGCTCAGGTTTAGAGTTCCTACATGCCGAACTCAAACAACTGGATCCATCAAATTCTTAAGAAGACTACGATATAGCATTTTTCTTACATTTGTTTCTATTTAAAATGATAACCTACTCACTGAGGATGTAAAAATCTGGTTTTAATATAATCCGGTTCAGGTTCAATTATGAAAAAGGATAAATCAAGAAGACCAGTTTCCTTAAAATTTTCAGTCACGTATGCATGTGTCTATAATATGTTCATATT
>NW_006441995.1:4296905-4298338 GCF_000325575.1 Pteropus alecto | reverse complement strand
TGAGTTCATCCACTTTTTTACTTACATGGACCTCTTTCAAAATAGCTTGGTTTTACATAGATACTTTGTAAGTACCCTGAGTTCAATGTTATACCTTGTGCAACTAATGAGATTCATGAATGTAATTTAAACAACCTAAAGAATTTCTTGATAAAACTCCACTCAAATTTAATTTTAAGCTGCTTACAGCAGATTACTTTCACTATGTATCACAATACCATTGGGAATTTTAGCATAGTGACTTTATATATTTTCTGTTATTATTTTTTTACGTGCAATGATCTATATTACATTGATTATCTGGCATAATTCACATTACAACTTTGTGTGGTATGCTACTTATTATCTCTAATTTAAGTTACAGATGTTTTGCAGGATTTTAGAGAGGTTGAGTAACTTGCTTAAGGTTGTATACCTAGCTCTCTGTTTAGCTGGGATTTTAATGGGTTGGTCTGACCCCAACTCCGTAGTTTTACATACACACGGTTCATCCTTCCCAAATGTCCTACACAATACAAGACAGGGTCCATGCTGCATATTAATATAACATTGGACCAGTCTCTTAACTTGTCCGGGAGAATTTATAAAACAAGTAGGTTGGCTTGGCCTCGAGCCCTGGACCCTCTCCAAGGTTCCTTCCTGCTCTAACATTCCTTTACTCTATAGTTAATCTGGATAAGTTTCTAACAAAACATAATCTGAAAATAAAAAAATTATATTCAATATAGGATGCAAGTCTCTGCATTTGCTGATAGGGTATGCCAACTCTTCTGAAATGTTCTTAAGTTTCTATTTCTCCTTCTACCTTGAAATAGAGCATATATTGCAAGAAAAGAAAAATGTTGCATGGATGTCCTGTGATCCTGTTGGGGGAGTATGTTTAAGTTGAAAGCCGTGAATAAATCTCAAAACCAAGAGATCGTAATTTAAAATGAATGAATAACTGTAAACTTTATATAAAAATGCAAAAGAATTTACTCAAAGTTTTTTTTATTAATATTTATATTTTGATTATTTTCACTTATAGTTGGCATACAATATTATATTAGTTTCAGGTGTACAACACAGTGATTAGACATTTATATAACTTTTGGAGTGATCACCTTGATAAATCCAGTACCATCTGACAACCATGCATAGTTATTATAATACTACTATATTTCCCATGCTATATTCTACATCTCCATGACTATTTTGTACCTACCAATTTATACCTCTTAATATCCTTCCCCTTCACTAACCCTCCCCATCCCCAATCTGACAACTATCAAAATGCTCTCTGAATCTATGAGCTTGTTTCTGTTGCTTGTTGTTTATCCTGTTATCTAGATTTCATATGTGACATTTGTCTTTCTCTGTCTGACTTACTCCACTCAGCACAATACCCTCTAGGTCCATCCATGTTGTTGCAGAGGGTAAGATTTCTTTCTTTT
>NW_006441995.1:4265232-4296864 GCF_000325575.1 Pteropus alecto | reverse complement strand
CACACACACACACACACACACACACACTTTACCTCTTGTTTATCCATTCATCCATTGATGGACATCCAGGATGCATCCATATCTTGGTTACTGTAAATAATGCTGCAATGAACATGTGGATTCACATATTCCTTCAAAGTAGTGTTTTATTTTTCTTCAGATAAATACCCAGAAGAACCTTAACTGGGTTCTTCTTTGTCCCTTGATATAGCCTTTCTCTAAAATCTGTTTTGTCTGATATAAGGATTGCTACCCCAGCATTTTTGTTTGTTTACATTTCCATAAAATATTTTTTTCACCCCTTTACTTTCAGTCTGTGTGTCTTTTGATCTGAAGTGAGTCTCTTGTAGGCAGCATATGTATAGGTCTTGTTTTCTTATCCATTCAGCCACTCTATCTTTTGTTTGAAGCATTTAATCCATTTATATTTAAAGTAATTGTTGCTAGGTATATAGTTATTGTTATTATATTATTTGTACTTTTTCTTCTTCTTTTTATAGAAGTCTTTCTAACATTTTCTATAACACTGGCTTGGTGATGATGAACTCTTAGGTTTTTCTTGTCTGAGAAGCTCTTTATCTGTCCTTCAATTCTAAATGATAGCTTTGCAGGGTAATCTTGGTCGTAGGTCCTGACTTTTCATCATTTCAAATATTTCATTCCAATCCCTTCTGGGCTGCAAAGTTTCTGTTGAGAAATCAGCTGACAGTCTTATGAGAGCTCCATTGTAGGTAACTAACTGCTTTTCTCTTGCTGCTTTTAAGAGTCTCTGTCTTTAACTGTTGATATTTTAATTATGATATGTCTTGGTGTGGGCCTCTTTGGGTTCATCTTGTTCAGGACTCTCTGTGCTTCGTGGACTTGTACATCTATTTCCTTCACCAGGTTAGGGAACTTTTCTACATTATTTCTTCAAACAGGTTTTCTATTCCTTGCTCTTTCTCTTCTCCTTCTGGTATCCCTGTGATGCAAATGTTTGCATCCTTCATGTTGTCCCAGAGGCCCCTTAAACTATCCTCATTTTTTTTTCTTCTTGTTGCTGTTCTAATTGGGTATTTTCTGATACTTTATCTTCTAAATCATTCATTTGATCCTCCACTTTGTCTAATCTACTGTTAATTCCTTCTAAGGTAGCCTTCATTTCAGTTATGGTATTCTTCAGTTCTGGTTCTTTTTTATGTTTTCTCTCTCCACTTTTATGTTTTCTGTCTCTTTGTTAAAGTTCTCACTGAGTTCATTGAACTCTATATCTGGTAGATTGCTTGTCTCCATTTTGCTTAGTTCTTTTTCTGGAGCTTCGTTCTGTTTTTTCATTTGGGACATGTTTCTTTTTCTTCTCATTTTGTCTGCTTATTTGTGTTTGTTTCTATGTATTAGGTAAGGCTGCTATGTCTCCTGGTCTTAATAGAGTGGCCTTATCTAGTAGGTGTGCTGTGGGTGCCAGTGGCACAGTCTTTCCCGGTCACCTGAGCCAGGTGATCCAGGTATGCCCCCTATAATGGTTGTGTGTACCTTCCTATTGCAGTTAAGCCTTGGTTGCTGTTTGCTCATCAATCAGCTTGAGTTGATTGGTTGTGATGACTGGCCATGACCAGTGGAGGAGCTATTGTGCAGGTGCTGACCCTACAGAGCAGGATTCACTTTAGCAGGGCTACGGTGCTTGCCCTGTCTGTCCTTTGGGTGTGTCATCCTTAGATGTGACCTTGGGTGATGCTCAGGCTCAGACAAAAGCTGGCCACAGGGCGTGCAGGCCTGGGCCTCATGGGAAGAGCGCTGCCACAGGCCAAGTTCAGCTGGATCCTGTGCCTTGTCTGGGGCCCCTTGGTATGAGCCACCAAGCAATCCACAGATGGCTGCTGCCCACAATGGACTCGTATGTGCCTCAAGAAGCCAAGCCACAAACCAAGGCTGATTGCCGCTAGTGCCAGGCTTGGGGCTGCTCGGCAAGAGGTACGGGGCATGCCTAGGTCAAATGCTGCTTGTTCAGGTTTTGTGAACCTTTGAGAGCCTTTAGAAAAATCCGCAGCATGAGCTAAGACAAGCCGTTTGTAAGGAAAATCGACTGGAAGCAGCTTGCATGGACCTGCAAGTTGGGAGGGGCGGGGTCTCAGCGAACTACTTGGGCAAAGCAACCTGTGTTAGCAACGTTGATGGAGACTCAGATATGGCACAGAAGAAAAACATTCAGAGAATCAATAAAATCATTTAAAAAATGTATAATTTCCTTGGTAATCAGAGAAAAACAAAGTAAAAGCAAAAATGAGATTCCACTATTTGTCCATCAGATCAATGAAATAATTTTTAGTGGATAAGATCAAGTGATGACAAAGTAAGGAAGTTTTTAGTAAATGCTACTGGGAGCTTGAATTAGTACAACCATGTGAAAGAACGACATTAAAGGATTTAGTAAAACAAAAAAGGCATGCAAATAGTGGCCCAGTAATCCCTCCAACTATTTTTATAAATCCTAGGGAAATTCTTATATATGTATAAAGAAGACATGTATAAGGATATTAATTGCAGAATTATTTATAGTACTGAAAAATTTTAAAACAACATGTCTGTGGTGGCCATAAAGGCTCCAGCACCACCCTCTGAATCTATCACTGCTTTCCTGCTAAGATCAGAATTCCCACAGGCTGTTCTCAGCCAGTGATTGAGCACAGCAACGATACTAAGACAGGTCCATTCCTGACAAATGTAAGACTAATCTGCACGTGACTTTGGCTCAAAAACTCCCTATAAGTCTTGCTGAAACACTCTTAGAATTGCAGTAGAACTGGCTTTTCCTTCCTTCCTTTTTTCCTTCATGGGGGCTGGAACCACATCCCAGTCTGATGCCTTTCCCAGCCTCTTATGGCTACGTATGCATTGTCCCTCTCAGGTAATTTCCCCAGTAAATCTGTTGTATGACTAATCCCATCTTGCCATCTGCTTCTTGTTCAACTAACAAGTGATGCCAGCAGTGGTCCAACAACACAGGCAGTAAGATGACATGGCACTCGGTAGTGGTTCAACTGCTACAAATTTCTCTGAAGGTGATCTGGGAAAACCTCATAGTGGAGGGAAATGCCTTTACAGATACAATGATTCAGAAATTTAAAAGATGTTGGTGGTGACGAGGGTGCTTACAAAGATAGAGGAATTGGACGATTACTACTAAATTGTAGCGATGGCCTGCAGAGTGATAACAAGAAACTTAGATCCATTAACAAGAAGTTATAAGTGTGAAGACCCAAAAACCTTCTTGGTATCTAAGAAAGAAGACCATATCTCCTACAATGGGATTTCTGACACGCTTGAGCAGTAAACAGTTGGTACAGCTATAGAGCATACAGTTGAATGCTCAGCCAAGACAGAACTTTTACACTTACAAACTCTGTTGAAAAAACCTGGGACCCTGAAATTTTGGATGAGGACATCTGAATGAATGCCCCTAAAGATACCAGCTCTGGAGACTTCTCTGAACACTCACAGCTCAGAGATACCATACTCCCTAAGAGCTAGCACTTGTCCAGTGCTGCAGAATAATGCACAGTTTCCTCTCCTACAAGGCAACAGGTGCCCACCCCTAGAAGTTGTTCTTACCTCCCCTCCTGGCTGCTAAGCCAATTAGTAGCAAGGCCCTACTGAGAAGTATTGAATCAGAAAAGGGAGACACAACTTTATATGCAGAATTAGCTAGTCTGTGTTGGCAAGAGACACTGGAGTATCACTGGAATTGGATTTTTTTTTAACTAATTAATTAATTAATTAATTTCTATGGTGATGTTGGTTAACGAAATCCAATAAGTTTCAGCTGTATACTTTAACAGTAAGGCATATATATATTTACACTGTGTGTTCACCTCCCATAGTTAGATTTCTTTCTGTCACCACATATTTGACTCCCTTTACCTGGTCTACCTTCCTCTTCCCTCCCCACCCCACCCTCTGGTAACCACTAGTCTACTGCCCATGTCCATGAGTCTCTGTTTGTTTGTCCTGTTCATTTGTTGCTTTTAGGTTTATATCCCACATATAAGTGATATCATGTGATTTTCTACTTTTTCAGTCTGGTTTATTTCACTTAGCATGATTACCTCGAGGTCCATCCATGTTGTCACATGGCAGTATTTCATCTCTTCTTATGGCTGAGTAATATTCTATTGTATCTATGTACTACAGCTTCTTTATCCAATCACCTATCATGGGACACTTCTGTTGCTTCTATGTCCTGGCCACTGTGAATATGGGATTGGATTTTTAGGGTGCAAGATCAAGGAGCCAGAATGTATATAAGCAAGAATTTATTGACTTAAAATCTGTTTCTCAAGATAGGATTTGTCAACCTGGCAAGGCCTCAGGGAACGGAGTAAACTCACCGTTAGGGTGATTCTCAGAGGTCTGGAAGAAGCAATGGCCGATGCTGAACAAAGCTGAAACACCTGAACTTCCCTGGCAGACGAAAGAGGAAGGAATTAAGAGGCTGCAGAAAAGTTGGCATATGAGAATGGATATATTATCTAAGGCCAGAAAATCCAGCAGTGGATTGTGTTCCATGAGTGCCCAGAGGACATGCCAGTCACCAAGGCTATTAAGAATCCGGTTGTGAGAAAGACGCCAGGCAGTACCTCCCAAAATGATGGTATTAGCTCTCTTTCGCAGGTCAACATTGACAGTAGACGAGGTCGTCAATGAGCTAGGTTCATGGGGATGTTGGGCCCGAAAGTAATAAAAGCCTAATGGCAGTGCTTAACTGAAGCCAGATAGCTGAGATTTCCGTGAAGCCTGCAAGGCTGTAGAGGTAGCCAAGAGGGCTTGACCAGCAAGAAGTTGCAGAGAAAGTAAATAGAGCATGACGTCCCCACAGGGCGACAAAAAGGGTTCTGCTTACCACCTACAACAACAACAACAAAAAGTAATTCTGGAATTCTGACTAAAGTCCAACTTTTGTGGGACTACTGTGATTATTTCTTCAGTTCCCAAATGTATAATGGCAGTTGTTCTACTTGACTTAAGAGTTATGCCTCCTTCCCTCCCACACACAAATTGGTCCTTTGCCTCTGCAGTAAAGAGCTATCATAAAGGAGAAGACCAAATGGAAAACTCTGGAACTACTGCACAGCACATGCACTGGTTAAGAGAGTAAATATAAAACAATATGACACTGTGTGAAATAGCAGAAATGAGAGCCTCCATGAAAAAAACTAAAGGATGTGGGGATCGTGGTCCTTATCATATTTCTGTTCAGTTGGCCAGTCTGGTCTCAGCATAAACAGGATGGACTCTAGAGAATGACTGAGGACCATGGCAGCTTAACCAAGTAGCAGCCCCAGTGCAGCTGGGGTGCTTGGTGGCGAAGAGCCTATTGCCATCAGAAGAACAGGTTAATAATGCCTCAGGTACATGGTATACAGTCATTCACCTAGAGAACATATTCTTTTCAATCTAAATCAGGAGAAAGGATCAGAAACTGTTTGCATTCTGTGGCACAGACTGCAATATTCATTTATAGTTTTGCCTCAGGCCTCCGTTAATTCTTCTGCTCCCTGATATAATATGGTCTGAAGTGATCTGGGCATTTTACAGGACATCACACAGATGACATCATGCTAACTATGCAAGACAAGCAAGAAGTGCCTACAATGCCTGAAGCTTTGGAAAGATACACACGTTTCAGAGGATGGAGGATAAACCTTATGAAGATTCAAGTACCTGCCATTCAGTGAAGACCTTAGGGATCCACCATCAGGGGCATGCTGTGATAATTTCATACAAAGTGAAAACACTCCTCCCATCCTACCCCCACCCCCAACAAAGAAGAAAGCATAAAAGGGTCTCTCTTCGTTCTGGGCTCACTGTGAACCGGACTTCCGGTACTGAGATTTCCCTCACTAGATACCTGGTGGATAGTGAAGCCATTAACTAAACTAAGAGAGATGGAGGAGGGCAGTTTTGCTCGAAAAGAGAGGGATACTTAAGGCTGCAATTCACACAACCTCCAACCTCAGATCTGGAATGGCCCTGAGATGCAGAAGGGCTGTTCTGATGTAGGTACAGATGGGTCCAAGGGGACTTATCTGCGTACGGAAGAGAGTTGCAGAGATAGGAACCCAAAAGAGCATTCTTCTAGCATAACTGCTTAGAATGTGCGATGGTTTTAGGGAATGTTATTTCACTAAGGCCATTATAGATGTTGATGCAAACATTGCTTATTTACTTTATGTTCTTACTAATCACCTTTGAAGGACATTTTACAATAACATTTTAAAAGCTCTTGTTTACTGATCAAGATCAGATAAGTTTATGAAAACGTCTTGCAATAAATTACAAATGTTTTCAGTGAGTTAAAGGAAAAGGTTGAACCACCAGAGATGATAGCTATGTTGAAATCTAGATATAATGAAATGGCAATAAATTGAAAAACCTACGTGATATACTTTTGCATCAATTGTATAGTTTTTTGCATCATGTATGTAATTTATGTCTATAATATGAAAATGACGCATCTTCACTTTTAAGGTTGTATAAGGACCTTTTAAAAACCATAGGAGGGAGGGAGCCAAGGAAAGGGATTGGAGGAACTTTCACTGGATACTTGAGTGTATTTTGAATTTTGAGCCATGTGTATATTCCAAAACAATAAAATTCTAAAAACACACAGAAACAATAACAAAAAATAGTCCTATTCACAAAAGTCCCCCAAATTATAACATGCGTAGGAATAAAATTTAGCAAGAAAGGGACAGGACTTTTATGAGGAAAGCTATAAAATATACTTTAAAAGCATACAATAGACTTGAATAAAAAAAGCAAAACCTAGGCGGAATATTTCCTGGGTGGAATATTTACTATCATGAAATATTAATCCTTCACAAATTAATAAAATAGTTTAATGCAATTCCAATTAGAATTCCAATGGATTGGGATAAAAGTATTTTAAAGTACATGTGGGAATATAACTGCCTAATAATAGCCAAACAATTTAGAAGAACGTTGGTAAAAGATCTAAAGTTATCAGATATTAAAAATTTCTATAATCTTTTATTATAACCTATTGTTTGGGATGGTATGCCTTTGAAATTTATTTTTATTTATTTATCAAAAGCATATATAATTCTTATTATGTTATAGACACCATTCTAAGTGCTTTACAAATGCTAATTCATTTAATCCTTAAACAACTCTATGAGAGAGATACTCTTACTATTTCCATTTCACAGGTGAGAAAACTGAAGCCAGAGAGCCTTGCTCAGGGTCAGATAGCCAACACATAGTGGAACCTGTACTTAAACTTGCTCTTGATTAGTATATTATGCAGCCTCCCAGAAGCAAATAAATCAGTGGACTAGAACAGGGTCTAGAAATGGATCCACTAGCAAACAGAATCTAATACATGAAAAAAGTGGTGTTTCTATTCAATGGAATATTACTCTCTGTTGCTGATACAACTAGTTCAACAAAACTCTTAACTCCACTAGAATTCTGTATATGTGGCCTGAATGAGAGACCACCTGAATCTTCATCAATGTTAGAATAGTGGAGTAATAATGATACATTAATACTATAGAATATAATGCAACTATTAAGAGGAGTCATACCTACATCCATTGACCTGACAGGATAGCTACATTTTTAAATGGAAAAAAAAAAAAAAAGGAAACTGAGGGATTATTTGTGTGTATATATATATGTATATATATATGTATATATATATATACATATATATATGTTTGTAAGTAGTATGTATGTATTCGAATGAAGATAGGAAATTGCATGCAAGGATATACATCATGATATTATCATTGGTTACTTCATAAAATAGTGAGGGAGAGAATACTAGTGGCAAAAGGATTGACGATTTACATGTTTTTTGTTCTTCATTTGTTACAATAATTTTCACTTTGAAAAAAATCTAAAATAAATTTCAGACTTTGTAAAAACGGTAAAATATTTGAAGTTACCAAACTTTTAATGCCTGCTCCTAGTATACGAAATTTTATCTTTCATCTATTCATTTACTTTAAATAAAATATTAAAGCGTCTTATTCATATCAGAAAATGTTTTTGGAAAATCGAAATTTTCATGTATGAAGTTGAATACAAAATATATTTTTTTAAAAAATAAACTTACTCTTGAAAGAGATCCAATACCACCCTTCCAAAAGATGCCAAACAGCATATAAGTTTTCGTGTGTGCAGTAAAAGTTATGCCATTTAGTTACATCGCTGGAGAAACTGTAAAGTAAGGAATTCAATAAGAGAGAAACTAAATTCAGATGGAGTCGAATTGTTTTCTTTCTTCTCTGTGCTGAATAATTTCTCTTTGCACCTCTAGAACTACTGTTCCTCCTCCACCAGGCTCTTAGCCCAAGAAGCTGACCTGTATGGATTATATCAATCAGTTTTCCTTATTCTCTGGCTCTTAGTTGGGTTCAGACAATGGGGGACATTGGTGAGAGACTGGAAGACTCAATAATCTGCTCATTGCCAATATCTTTGATGTTCAACAATTGAAATTCCAGAGATGGTTAAATACTTGAACTTTGCATTCCATCCATTGAGAGAACATAGGAAGGAATTGACATTGTCATTGTATATGACCTTGGATCTCAAGGTGTATGACCTAACCAGTTCTGACTAACTATTCCCTTGTCTAGGGATAGCTGAGGGACATATTTGCTCAGCAACTCTCACTTTCTAAAAGTTGTAACTGCAGCAGTGGCTTTTAATCCATTGCTGTTGATCATGGGTAGGAGATAGAGATGCTATAGGGTAGCTGATAGAGAATACTGATTAGGAAGTCAGCTGAAGTCCTCTGCAGAAACAAATCTCAGATGCAGGCGTTATGTGGAATAATCATACCAACTCAAGCAAATATGACCCTTTTCAGTTTGAGCCATCTTGTGTCATCAGTGTTCTGAAAGTATGTAATAGCTAGACTTCCTTCATAAACTCTCTAATAGAAGATGCCTGGCTCAGAATAACACATAAGGTGTCTTTGCTAAAAATTTTAATGGTGATGAAGAATCATCCCTTAGAAATGGAGGTCCTATAGGCTTCTACTAGGAAAATCTTAGCAGATTTTTTTTGTTAGACTCAGAAAAATGCATAAGAAGAATTATTTACCTATTTAATTTACTTGTTAGTAAAATCTCTTGAGTATTTTTCATGTGACCCTAGGATAATTAAAATCAGCTGAAACATGAGTTGCAAAAAAAAAAAAGGTTTCTTGGAGGTGGGAAAAAGGTAGGGGATTAGGTCCCTAATCTCTTTCTCATTAGCATTCATAAATAGAAGAGTGTTTGTGCAGATATTAATCCTCTGGGTCAGGAATGGCAGAGAAGCTGTGCGAAGAAAGAGGAGCTGGGTTCTTGTCCAGCTGAACAGGGATGTGAAGGTCAGAAAATGACCTCAAAATCAAGCTGTCGGCAGTAGAAGTAATACATCCTAGCAATCAACACAGGAATATCCAGGAACTAACCGAATTTGACTACTCTGCTTCTTTCCACAAGCAGTCGTTCTGTATATTCTGTTATTTCAGCTACAAAAAATTAGATTATTGTTAATATAGTTGCTGTTATTTTTAAGATCACCTGACCTATGAAGACACTATATAGCCCTTCAAATTGGAACTGCTTCCAGAAAAACTCACATTTTGTGAATTTCCACCATATTTCCTCTGATCCTTTCATTTCACTAAGAGCAAGAAAACATATTCAAGATCTATACAAGCAGATATGCACATAGATTCCCATGAAAACCAAATTAAACTGAGACAATGAAGATATACTATGTTATAATTCATGATTTCACTTCATTTTCTTTAGAGGTATCTTGAATCCTTTTAGATCTTGACAACTTATCTTTATCTCTATTTTCTATCTCTATCTCTTTCTCTATCATCTCTATTTCTATATACACCCCTGCTTTATCCTTCCTATCAATTATCTCTAATTTGCATGTAACCTAAAGATAGAGAGGTTTTCTACTCATTTTCTTTGGGAACATCTCTATCTTAGCAGTGTTTCTCAAAGTGTGGTCCATGGACTATCTGCAGGAAAAACACCTGAGATATTTAATGGAGAAATGAAGGTTGTTGAGCTCCACTTCATACAAAACAAATCCAAATTTCTGGGAATCTAGATCTAGATTTACAAGCATACCAAGTGATTCCCATGCAGAGAGACATGATTCAGACATGATGCTCAACATAGATAAATTATTTCAGAAAGTTAGTGATTTCCACATGAGAAGCAGCCCCAGTAGTCATTCTCATAATCTACAACTTTTTAATGGACAGTTACTATGGGCCAAGCACTGGATTATACACAAAAATATGATAGGAAGCAAAGCAGACATTGGCTTCCCTTCATGGAGCTTTCGGACTAACGGAAGAGAAAGACATTGGTCAGTGAACTATCTAAATTAATGTAAAATAAAACTGTGCTATGTTATGAAGTAGTGTATGTAGAGCAATGTAACATATTTGGCACCTTGGAATATAACTTATAAGGCACCTTGGAATGTAAAGAAGGCTTCTTTACTTAGGCTAAGAGAAGTCAACATGAACTAAGAGAAAACAGGAGTTTTCTTTCTAGGTGGTAGAAATGGCACATGCTAAGCTCTGCGGCAAGTCCAATGTAGAGGACCCAGCAGAGACCTGTGTGACTACCACTATGACAGTTGTGGGGGGCGGTATGTGGTCCAGGGTGAGAAAGAACTCGGCCACACAGGGCCTACTGGACATTTTTAGACATTTTCTCATGATGATCCATTTTGCTAGAAAGATGAAGCATGATATAGTGGCCCTTAGTTTTTCAAGTACTTGAGAGAAATTAAGAGATTTGTTACTCTGTTGTACCACTAATTGTATGATACAGTATAAGCTACTTGACCTCCTTGATCTTCAACTTCTTACCTATAATGCATGAATGATAAAACTGTACTGTAGTTGTCGAGGGGACCAAAATGAGGGATGTGAAAGTGCTTTGGAAAACATTACTCACTATAGATATGTTGTATGTGTTTTAAAGTGGTTTTTCTGCTTTAACTTTGTTACTCAGAACAAACAGGAAAGTTACCTGTTTTTGAAGGTCTGGCCTGAAATCAGCTCTTGATCTTGGCTTCTGCTGGCTTTCATCCACTATTTCTTACCTGCGTCTTTAAAGCTCTGCTCATTATAATTATCCTAGTTTCATCAGCTTCAGATGAGCTATGTCCCAGTTTGAAACTGTTAAAAAAAACACTGAGAATGCATTTCCCTGAGCTTCTTGCTCTTTTTCCTTTCTTTCTCCATTTAGCCTTTTTGCAGCTCTAAGATTTTTCACCCTTATGCCCTTTATTCCAATCTATAATTCAAACAACTGAAAATACGTTAAAAATACTCAGAGTACCCTTTTTCCAGTACCTCTTTCTCAGCTGGTTAGTTTTAGAAAGTTTTTGTTTGTCTCACTTTCAGTGGTAGATTTGGTTTTACTTTAAAGTAAAGCAGTAGGGTCCTTTTGGTTCATAATCCGTTTGGTTCATACACTTTCAGAAACACTGTTAGCAATTGAACTCTTGGTCTGTATTTCTTCTCTTCTTTGGCTCTAGCCATCTCCACTGTCTTACGCAGCACTGACTCACCTTATTTTCCATGCATATTCCAGTTTTAAAATATGCACTGATTTAGACTCTACTTATGGTTAACTCTCCTGGTCTTTCAGAGAGGCTGAGCCTTCTAATCAAGGCTATTCCTTATCACTATCTGGTGGCAGACCATGAAGAAAGCAGATGGTGAGTCTCCAAGGTCTTCAGAGAGCAAGGACTTCTCTTATATTTCTTTTGTACCCTTTGAGGTTCAGGGCTGAGCCCAAAGTTATAGCCCTTGTGCCAGATCAATGAGTGAGTGAGTGGACCACTTAGAGTTATGCTTTCAAGGTTGTTATGCAGTAAATTGTAGCAGTGACTTTCTATCTAATGGCCAATTTGATGTTCAACAGCTTCTTCTAAGTTATTTAAACCTATTTCTGGCTTAATGGGCAACTAAACCTCCTCCCTCTTCTGCTCTGCCCCAAGGCAAGGACACCATTCCTTGGCTCTCTTGGCTTGTGGTGAGCCTGTTGCCTTCTCTAAGGGGATTTGTTCTTTATTTCATTCTGTCAGGGTCCCGATTCTAGAAGACTTGGAAATAATCCCCAAATAATTTGCATATGTTTTCCCATAAGGAATAGGATAGACTTAAACAAATTTAGGATAGCCACATCTATCCTAGCATATAATTTAGAAAGTACGCATATTAAAATTCATCATGATCCCAGTTTATATGGTTATTAAAATTAGTTTTAGTTTACATATCCAATACCTAAATGAAGCAAATGTGAGCCAAGAAAAATAATGAGTAAGTCCTCCCACCACGCATACACACATACACCAGTTTGACCTCAAAAGGAATCAATATTAAAAGAATGACCAAAGTAGAGCTTATCTGCTATAGGAGGGCAGTTATAGCTTTCTGGGCTTCATCTTCATGAAACTACCTGAGTCCGTTTTAGCAGAGTCAAGCAGCTGTTCAAGGAATAGTCTTGGTGGTCAAAAGAGTTGAAATACCTGGATGTCTGTGCTAGAGTGCCATTTATTCTGATTTTCCATTGTTAGGTTGAATAAATTTTTAAAAATTAACCAATGAAACACAAGTATGACCTGATAATCAAGTTTGTGGAGTTATTTGTCCTAAGTAAGTACTTGGTTGAAAGCTGTAGGATATACAAGAACTCTGCCCATAGAGGCCTTATTACCTAGAGAGTGGAAATCGTGACTTGCTTCTAACTGATAGAATACAGCCGATCAATCACAAAATCAAACTGAAGGGGATGGAAGAAAAGGAGCTGACAGAAGTAACTTGGAGGAACAATGTTTTGACTGAATATTGTAAGGCTAAAGATAAAAGAACTATATTTAAACACTGAACTGTAGTTGGCAAATTTGTTTCTTACAAGGATATGGGTTAGAAATTCTGAGACTACTTTGTTTCTATGCTATAGTTGATAATTAAGTTTGTATATGTATATATAGATATAAGTATAGATATAGATATGGATATAAATATGCATAGATATATAGATATAGATACTAAGAGCCAGGCTTCTCACCTTACAAGAAAGAATTTACAAATAAGGAAAGGAGGAAACTAGAATGAACTCTATGGAAGTGGTCTGGTGTGAGAGGCATCAAAATGAACTCGTGTTTATTTTTAAAAATGTATAGAGATAATTAAGGAAATAAATAAATAAGAGTTAATATATTAGCTTTATCCATTAAGTCACTAGAATAGTGACACTTCAGTAGCAATGAGCCTATCCAGCACCCAAATCTTGTTTTCTAAATGCCATTCTCCAGTAAAATAAACCAGGACTCCTTGGAGAACTGGTTTACTCCAGGGAAAACACAAACAAGATAAGCTTGAATATCTTGTATCTGAAATAGAGGAAGTGCTCAAAAAAAAAAATAAAAAATAAAAAATAAGGGTATATCAAAAGGGCACAGGAGATACTCTAAAAAAGCTTTCAAGGGCCAAATTTAGAACAGCTTGAAAAACAAAATAAATAATGATAATATTGGATTACAACCCAAATAATAAAATAAATACCTATCAGTGCACATTGATATAAATATAAATAAATAAATGGTCTAGAATTGATAATTTACAGAAGAATTCCAATTAATAAATGTAGAAGGAATGAAGGACATAGAAAGTCGTCATGAAAACATTATAGTAAAAATTTCTGCAGGCAAGATCCATAATGGATACTTAAACCTGTTGGCTAAAGTTTAATTAAAACAGGGTATTTACACAATCTTAAAGTATCTCTGTTAAAATATTTATTAATTACAAGGTGAGAAATAGTAAGTTTCCACCTTAGCTGGGTGATCAAGGTTCATGTCGCTGGTAATAATAGCGACATCATGATTGCTGATACATCCAGAGAAGGGCACATTGCGCCTGTGATAGCCTTCCCAATAATACGTAATTTCTATCTAATCACAAGAAACAGCAGACAAACCCAATTCAAAGAACTTTCTTCAAAATAACTGACCAGTACTCTTCAAAAATGTCAAGGTCATACAATAAATATAAGGGAAAACTAAGGAACTGTCATAGATTGAAGGAGACCAAGGAGACGTTGCATTTAAATTAGGTGGGGGCAAACTTTCTGCAAAGGAACAGATAGTAAATATTTTAGACTTTGTAGGCCACATAGTCTCTGTTACAACTATTTATTGCTACCATTTTAGTGTAAAAGCAGACAGAGATAATATGTAAATAACGTATCATGGCTATGTTCCAAAAAACCTTATTTACAAAACAGACAGTGGGCCAGATTTGACCTGTGGGGCCATGGTTTGCTGACCTCTGATCTAAATCAATGTAGGATCCTAGAATAGGAGAAGGAAAGTTAGTGAAAAAAATTGGTAAACTCTGAATGAATTCTGTTTTTTAGTTAATAGAATTATATTAATTTCTTAGTTTTCATAAACGTTTTATAGTAATGTAAAATGTAAACATTTGATAAAACTGGGGAAACGGTTTATAGAAACTCTGTACGATTTTGCTACTCTTCTGTAAGTCTAAAATTATCTTTTAAAAAAAACTCCAAAAAATCAATTAGCCAAATACATACATACATACTTAGATACTTACAAACATAAATGGAACTGAAGGCGTCTAGGAGAGAGAAGAGACAGGGTCAGTTACTGCAGAAAGAATCCGTACAAACTTGGCCAGAAGTATAACAGTGGTAGACCTTGTGAGCTTTGAAAACTACTACAAATTGAATTCTTATTTAAGTTTTTTTCAAGTCATTAAAAATTTTACTTCTAAGCCTTTTAATTTTTTTTCTTGCAATTATAGGTTGGGGGCCATGAGGAGCTTTTTGAGAAAACGTAAATAAAAACTGTTCATTCGTAGAGAAAACTCCCACGATGTTAGAGAACTACTAAAAGGTGAATTTATGAGCTGGTCAAAGCAAAGTTTCTTTTAGTTATTGTTGGATGATCCTTTGATTGATTCCAGGCTAAACTGTCAATTTATTTAAAGAGCCTGAGGTCTTTTCGTGGTTAGGAATGTCAATGTAAGAAATGTCCAAACCCGTAGAGAATTTTCATAAGAATTTATTTGAGCCAAACTACATATGCCAGGGAGCAAGATCTCAAGCGCTCCAGAGAATAACAGTTTTGCGGCTTCTTTTATGCATTCGACATTAAGGAGGGAATGTTAGAAAGGTTACAAGGTGGAGACTGGATTACAGGATGGTTAACAAGATCATGTGCTCTCTTGAGGGTTAATATCCATCCTCGAGGGGTATTTCTTCTGGCATTTCAAAGGTGTTAACCAAGATGCACAAGAACAATGGGCAGGGCTGGCTTAAAACCTTTTACTAGAGAAATTATAAGCCTGGTTACGACTGCCTACCATGACCTGCCCAATTAAGACTTAATGATCAGATCACCCTGTGCGGTTACTTTCCATAGAACCCCTTTTCTTCATCCACAGTAACATAAAAAGACCTCTCAAAAAGACAAGTCAGACGCATCTCTCTCTATATATCCACAGACTTCATTTAACATACACTTTAAATCTACTTTAATCTGAATTTTGATTGAGGAGATCAAAGCAGTATAATTAAAATTATGCCTTAAAGAGTGAGTGAGTTTTAAAATGCAAAAACCTGTGGCTGCAAAAGGAGTGAAGAAGACAGTTCTTTTCACTTTACCCCTCCAGGCCCAGTGAGTAGCAGGAGCAAAACTCATCAGTGAATGCAGCAGTAGACAGTGGACAGTGGGAAATTCAAGCCAAGAATACAAGGTTTGTGAGGTCAATTAAGAAGTCTTCTGCTCATTAAGTGACAGTTGAAGCTATAGAAGTGAAAGAAATTTGGGGGGAGGGGGAGAAGAGGGCAAGAGATACAAATGAAGGTAGAATAAATAATTACATTTAGGAAATAAACGTAAAGTCACCACCAAAGAGAGACAGAGAATGTTCAGAAAGGTAGGGAGGAGCATGCGACAGAAACTCATTATTATTTATCAGTCCTTTCAAGTCAATTTTGAAACTAACAAACAGACATTCTCTGGTAGTTTAACTAGAAGGATTGTAGACACGGAGAGAAAAGAAGTTCCAGAGCGAAGATTGGTCAACAGGGTCAGAGACCAAGCCTGGAGAACTGGGAGTTGGATTTGGCAATCAGTTGTTTCTGACCTTCTGGGAACAGTTTGAGAGGACCGCTGGAGGCGGATGCCAAAGTGCAGTGGGATAGAGAGTGAGTGGCCGGGGGTCCAGTGGAGGAAGGCCAGGAGCTTAGCTTTGTTTTTCAAGAAGTTTGGTGGTGAATGGAATTACAAACGGGTGTGTTTTATTTTTTTGGTTTGTTTTGTTTTGGAGGGAGAATGTATAGCCTTTGCGAATCATTTTAGGGAAAAGGGAGGGCCAGGTAACTGAGCTGCTTCACTGAGTCTATGTCAAGGCAATCACTTTTGATACGCAAACGTGCTCAGGGCTGGAAGGGTTCCCTCTTCCTGAAATGTAGGAAAGTTAAGTGGTGCCAGCCAATCTAATCTGTTATATTTAGTAATCTGAGTTAAATTTAGCTCATAAGCACATTTAAAATTTAGCTTTTAAACTCATCTGTTTCTATTGTTGTTTTCTTCGTTGTTGTTGTTGTTATTGTTGTTCTCTTTGTTGCCCGCCCCCGCCCCTTAAAATTTTCTTTTAAAAACTTTTAGCTTAATTTGGCTGAAGAAAAGTTTTTTCACACTTTAGTCGAGACAGATTAATATATAGTTGGGGAAGGTGTGTGTGTGTGTGTGTGTGTGTGTGTGTGTGTGTGTGTCGACGGAAGCATGAGTGATAGGTAGATTGATTTAGGGCAGATGGTTGGGATAGAGATTGGGAACCTAGCAGAGGAAGAGGTAGGGTTGACCGTAGACACTGGCCTTTTATCACTTACATATCTGTACTTATTATGTTACAGATCATAAATCAGTTGGCTGTCAAACTTTTGGAGAATTCAAAGCCTTATTCAAACTTTAGATATATTTGAATGTCTGTTTTATCCCTTTGAGTACAGGCATCTCAAGGGCTGCATGTGGCCTTCTCCCTACTCCGTTCACCCTCACAGTGTTGGCATGAGATCATGTACTTCGTGTGCTCTCTACCGATGGCCATGACCCAGGTTCACAGCAGCTCTAGAATTCCTGTTGCATTTTGGTAGATCCAGAAGTGGCCTGAGGCATATTTTTTTTAAGACACAAAAGAATGAATCAAGCATGACACTAATTTTGTATCTAATACGAGTCTTCTTAAATTAACAGCCAGGGTCTGAAAGTTGTTTCTCCTTCCCAACACCGAAGGCGATGGCAAATTATTTCAGTGTGAAGGCTGTCAACAGAGCCGGTTTGAGAAGAAGGACACTGAAAACTAATTTCCAAAAAGCTAAAGTAACTAAAGGAAATGCTATTCAATCAGTCACGAAATATGTATTTGGCACCTAGAACTTACCGTGTCCTATGCAGTTGAGTATTTGTCACCAAAAGATAAATAAGAAAATAGTCCCTGTCATCAATGAGCTCAGCTTTAGTGATATATGTGAGATAGTGGCCATGAGACAGGAAAAGTTTGTCCCTCAGAAATAAAAGTAGGAACCATATGACTTAAGAGAACAGATGCAACAACTTAGAGGCAGATCCACAGCAGAGACAGGCGTGCATGACATCCACAAACCACATATGAGGTATTGATAGTCATTTGGACATTACTGTAAAAGTCAAGAGAAGAGCAAGGGAGACTTGAATAGAGCAGGAGTCGTCTAATGGCTGCTCTGGCCACGAAGGCCCTGAGTGTGATTCTTCTGTTGCAGGGGTAATTGTGCAATAGGTGGCATTGTAAGCTTTGAAAAGTGGCCAGAATGGAAGCAGAAGAATTTACAAAAGCCGTATCTTGAGAGAGTAGTGATGAAAGCAACAGAGAAGTCGTGAGGCATTCTAGTAGAGCGAGACTTACATCTGCCTGTTATTTTTCTTTCATGCCAACCGCATGTCGTCTGTCATCAAACCTGTAAACTCAGAATGAGCCAACTTATTTGACTTGTGCTGCCTTTGACTAACTCAAGTGTAGGTCCTTTTCTGTATTCCTAACACTTGACTGTGCCTGAGTTCTGATAAGTAAAGATGTTTTGTTGTTGTTGTTATTTACTACCTGATGTAAGTTTCATTGGATTCTGTCTGGTGACAGATTGCTGACCACAAACGACTAGACTGAGAAATCAAGATAAGGTGGCAGCGTTGGATAAGAAGCAAGCGAGAAAGGGCAGCTGGCCTTTGGCCAAAAGCTGGTAGTTCTAGTCAGAAAACCTGTTTGTGTCACCTCTTCAAATAAGCTGGTCTGTAAGGATACTTTTAACTCCATGTCATGTATCTATGTCAATTTCAGAATTGAACTATTTGATATAGTTTGCTAGTATCCAGTAAAAGATGCCACTCTCTCTGAATTTAGACCTACTTCTACACCAGGGGTTTCTACATCTTTCACTAACCAAAGTGGGTGTGTGGGAGGGGAAGTGGAGGAGGGGGGTGTATGTGTGCGTAATTTTTCTTTTTTCAATAGCCACGCAACTTAAATCTTTACTCTTTAATCCAAACAGCTGGGGAGGCCATTTCTAGCAAACATCTGTGTGTTCTATGGGACCTCAACTTGTACTCTACTACCCTTAAACCACTTTTTTTATTTTCAAATTTAGACTTTCATTTAACAACAGAATATCAAGCATTGCCATCCATCTCCGCCTACTAGTCAACTTGGATTCTATGAAACAAACAACTTCGTATTACAATGGTACTTGTTTGAAGATCCATTTGAGTGTTTTATTATATTTTCCTTCATTGTTTAAAACAAATAAATGGACTACGGAGCTTGGTTTGGTAACTTAGATACTTTTTGGTCTCAGTTTTCTTACGAGAGATGGAAATTTCCCAGTGAGTAACAGCTGGAGAGGCGAGATGGTATCATAAGATGCTTTGGTTTACTGATTTTATAAATGTTCCTAAATTATCGGTAAAATTTTTTTCTTTTACTATGAAATATTTCAAGAATGCCAAAAATACCCAAGAAGGTAATTTTTAAAGAGTTATGTTTAAAATGTATTTTTCCCTAACAGATTATATAAAGTGTTGACATTTCCTGTATTAAGATTTTTGTTAAAAAAATAAAATGTTATGGAAACAGTTGAAGTTTTTTTATATTCCTCACAAATTCCTTTCTTCTTTCCCAGGTGTAGCCACTTGCCTGAAATTGATAAGTATCCTTTCTGTCTAAGGTTTTATACATTTATAGTGTGTACGTATTCATAACTCATTTATATAATATAGCTTTGTTTTTAAATTTTACATAAATAATGTTTATGTAAACAGGTTTTCTGACTTTATGTAGCATTTCGCAAAATGTACTTTTTTGATTCAAACTTACTTTTTCAAGGTTGATCCATATGTTTCATGTAGTTCTAGTTCATTAATTTTGATGCTGTGCAACATTCCACTTTATATGAATTTTTCATTCTTTTAAATAGGGCTACTATAAATATTCCTGAACATGCCTCATTATGTACATTATGTCTTATTATGCATGTGGGAGATTTTCTTGAGGCTGTATAGCAGGCATTATAATAGCTAGGTTATAGAATGTGTACATCGTCATGTTTATTGGATATGGTAAAATACTCTCAAGATTGTGTGATCTTTTATTCCCTCCAACAATCCCTGGGCAGTCCCATTTTCTTAATTCTTTGCCAACTGTTGATTTTGCCAGACTTAACCATATTTGCCAAACTCGTGGATGTACTATGGTTTGCCATTGCTGTTTTAATTTGTACTTCCATCATTAGCAGGGAAGTAGAGCATCTTTTCTAATATTTAGTGGCCAATCAGGTTTCTGTTTTTGTAAACTTCATATTCAGATTCTTTGCTCATTTTCCTACTATGTCATTTGAATTTTTCAAATTCATTTGTAGATATAGTTATATATATTTGAATACTAATCATTGGCCAATTATTTATGTTGCAATTATATTTTCTTAGCCAATAGGTTGTTTTTAAGTTTTATTTATGGAAACATTTGTTTCAAACAAAATGTTCTTATTTGTTCTTGAATTTAAAGGAATTAAATATGTTAGCTTTCCTTCTTAAAATATTTTTCTACTCTACTGTCATAGAGATATTTTTTCTATTTGGGATTTATTTGTGTGTGTTGTGTGAAACAGATACCTAATTTTATTTTTCAACACAAAAAGTCAATTTTAGTTTTCTTTTGGGATGGAAATCTTTTAGATAAGGAGTTTTACCCAAAATCGGTTTTCATCTTCAAAGACTGGGCCTTTCTGTGGGTGTTGCCAAGTATCTAAACGTCCTCATTTATGCTGTGACAGTCACTTTTTAGGCTCAAGAACTTTGTGCCAAAAGATGATAGAAAGTGAAAGTTGATAGAAACCTTAGAGATTTCACTCTCTTATTTTGCAAATGAATAAGAAGAAATGGAGGCTTAGCATTGATCAATGGCCCATCCAAGTCACATAGATAACTTACCTCACATTCTTGTTTGCCACTCACAGTTAATACAATGTTATCTTGAGTCTTGTCAAAGTGTCCTTCTGTATATCCATGGGTCTTTTTCACTGCCTTTTTCAAAGTTTAGGGTTTTATTACTTGGTACCTGATTTACTACGATGACCTATAAATATTTTTTCCTTTTGCAGTGCTTCTTAATGGGGAACCATTGATATTTTAGGTAGGCAATCTTTCATTGTATGAGAATGTCTTCTGCATTGCTAGACATTTTGCCTCCTTGATCCCAAGGCAATACATGGATTTCTCACTGCTCCTACCCCTACCCATGCTTTCTTCTACCTTTGCACTCATTATGAAAATCAAAAATACCCATCCATCTCGAAGAGATATTTGCACACCCATGGTCATAGTAGCATTATTCATAATAGCCAAAAGGTGAAGGCAACTCAAGTTCCATTAAGAGATGAATAGATAAATAAAATGTTGTGTATACGTATAATGAAATATAATTAATACTTAAAAAAGGAAAATCTTATACATGGCTGAATCCTGAAGTCATTATGCTAAGTGAAATAAGCCAGTAACACAAAAACTAATACTGTATGATTCTACTTATGTGAGGTACTTGGAGTAGTTAAATTCATAGAGGCAAAAAGTAGAATGGTGGTTCCAGGGGCAGGGAGAGAGAAAATGGAGAATTAGTATTTATTGGATACAGAGTTTCAGTTTTGCATGATGAAAAGATTTCTGAAGATGGATGGTGATGATGGTTATATAACAACATGAATGTGCTTGACTAAGGCCACTGAACTGTGAGGAGAAGCAGTTTGTCACCCCAAAATGTGCTTTTTGAAGATATTGATTATTTTAAGCTTATTATTTTTTAAAAAACAAAAGACTCAGAAAGAAACTTTGACCCTTCCCCTTACCTGCATAAAGGAATTCAGATAAAAAAACCAAAACGAAACTGCTTAATGGAAGGGAACTATCATCTTAACATCATAATATGAATGAGATATGGCGGACAGGGAGAAACCAAGTAGTCTGTTAGACTTGCCTCTGTGTCCCACTGTTTCTGGGCAACCCTGCAAGAAGTTGTTTACCAGTGTTTGCTCTTTCTCATCTACTTGTGAATTGCCTACTTACCCTCTGAAGTCCCAGACCGCTCTCCTAAGTCCAGAATGGCATATAAGCCTCAACAGCCCGATTTGTCCTCAGGTCCCATATTTTTAGGGAACCCCCGTATGTACATATTTAATAAATTTGGTTATTTTTCTCCTGTTAATTTGTCTCATGTCAATTTGATTATCAGACCAGCCAGAAGAACTTAGAAAGGTGGAAGAAAAAGTATTTTTTCTTCCTTTGCAACTGTATACTTAAAAATGGTTAAGATGGTAAATTTTACATAAAGTATATTTTACTACCATTTAAAAAATACTCCTGCATGTTTCCAATTGCACCCCTCTCCCCCTGACCCTGGAGGGGGTGCTGAACCATTGCACCTACTCTTGAGAAACCTTTCCTAAATATTCTTCTTAAAGTCTTTCTTGGTGAATCCAGCCAATTTTCTTCTTTGAATTTCTGTAGCAATAACTGACACTTCATTATATTTATTCCTAACTTCAAATTATTAATTATCCAAACTTTGATATATTACTAAATACATTTTGGTTCCTTAAATGGCTCTGTAGGTAAACTGTGTTTGGAGCTAAACCTTAAACTCATTTGGCTTTTGTCTATCTCACAGCACCTCACTCGGTACTAGGTCTGTGGCTTATATCCCATCAACAGATGTCCATCAGGTGACTGCTGGAGACTTTACCAAAGAGCAGCATACGGCTACTGGAGTTATGATTACTTTGAATGCATTGCATTTTGCACTTTGCTTAGCTTTTCTCTGCATTTTCCACCTTGCTGCAGCACTATAAATTGCTGTCCTCCTACAGATTACAGAAGTACCATTGCCTTGTGGATTATGAGTCTTGTTGCCTCATCATTACTGAAAATTGTAAATACCTCTTCAGGTTCTAGCTACCTTCATCTGTGAAACACACAGATTTTAGCTCATGCTGGAGATGAATTTTACAGGTTCTGTTTACAACAGAGGCTGCGATTTCCTGTGTTGACTTGAACATCTGTTGATTTTGATATCTGCCTACCCAGAAAGCTTGTGGTTCTTTTTTGAAGAACTCACATTAAATGTTAATAGGCTCCTTAGGGAAGACTTCTTTATGTAAATAGAAGATAATTTGTACTTCGTGTTTAACATTTTTCTTCCTGTTGATTTTGGGATAGAGCGGATGGGAAATATAATGCTTCCTTTAGTCACTTGAAAGTGAGGCTGGATGTGTAGAAGGTTTCATTTGCCTGTTTCTCATTGTCCATTTCCAAGGCAATGTTTCAGGTTAGTAGAAGGTCCTCTTTGAGCACAAATGTTGGTAACACATTTCTCAATCAAAATCCATTTCATTAGCACATTTGAGGGATTTTTAAAGTAGTCCTGATGTGCCTTCAGGTCACGGAATCCCATGCTTCATTAAGAAAATGTGGCTACAAATATGATGAAGAGGCGGGCAGGCATGCTTGCCACATTCGTGTGTGTTTTAATGTGGTTGGTTTGTGTGGTCTGAACAAGTAAACGGCAAGGAAGATGCAGAAAACCCCATGTCTCCGGGGCTTTTAACAAGTTGACCTTTGTGGCACAGAGTGACAAAGATGGAAAACTCTTTAAAGGAAAACCACTTGCCATCTTTGATCCTTATTTATTCATACGACTTGTTTAACACAAATGGTAAATGCCTTTATAAATCCAAATCTGCCGGGGATTGAGGCTACAAAGAATCCTATTCACTCTGAGCGTAGATAGTCCCTCTGCTGTTCATGTTGTTATTTTAAAATTAGTGATTAATGGTCCTCCTCTTCTAGGTGTCTGAGGCCCTAAAATGTTGCCCGACACCACATGAAACGAACCTACATCTACTTCATGTGCATCGTAAACTAACCTCTTCAGTGTTTTTGAGTTTCATGGGAAAATTACAACATAGTTTAAAAATGTGTAAGCTGTGAACTCACCCGTGTGATTACCAAACTATAAACCATTTTATGGCAGTTATACAAGTCCAGTGTGAACAGAGACTGCAAACACATGTTTATGTCCTACTCTTTCTGGAAATTTGATTCCAAGTGACTCTCATAAAGTCAGAATGACCCCCCACTCCACCCCCCTGCCTCCTGGATGACAAAGTGGTGATTATTTGTTAGAAAGAGAGGCAGGGAGGGAGGAAAGGAAAGAGGAAGGAGAGGGGAGGGCAAGGGAAGGGGGAAAAGAGAGAGAGAGAGACAGACAGAGAGAGAAAGAGACGGAGACAGAGAGACAGAGAGACAGAGAGCGCCTTGAATTACACTTTGTGGAAACCCCTGGTGAAGGGAGAAGGGTGTGTATAGTTGCCGGTTAGGCCACTTTCAGCCACAGTTAGTCTATCTTTACATCTTCATCAAATGAGGCTCATGTATAACCTTTTATTTGAATTAAGAATACAGTGGCAAAAAAGTTTAAAAACTACTTTTTAATATCTTTCAATTGGAAAAATTAATTTTCGATGCCATACCTCTCTTCCACCCTCTTTCTACATCCTTATTTTCTTTATCATTATTACAATTGATTAATCAATCTATTAATAAAAGTTCTAAGGTCTCCTTTTAGAAAGCTTAATTTGTAGTAGGAATACAGGATGGCACCATCTATGACTCGGAACTCTAATTAGCGAGGCCCTTCTCACTACTCCATAATCTCCCTTTTCTCTACTATTCCTTCTTCCATTTCTTCTTTGTCCTCTACTTCATTACCCCAGTACTCTGCTTTCATCTAAAATTCTCTCTCAATTTCTTTGTCCTTCCTCCTCTTCCTCCTCCTCCTCCAATTCTCATTCCAAGTAGAACTGCAAAGATAGTAAGGCAGAGAGCAGGAGTCAGAGATGAGAAAAGTGCATGTCTATTGCATAGCCACGGCTATTCTCTTGTTTTCTGTGTCTTAATTTGCCTGACTTTTACTGGATCATAGTTCCTTCTGTTAAAAATATGTCCGAAATTCTCTAGAGCAAAGCAAAGAAAGAAAGAAAAAAAAAGCTTTAGTTGTAGACCACCAGTGACACTGGCGAATGTGCCTTCCAAAGCTCTCTCACACTGCTCCTGGAGTGCCTCGACTCCCTTATCCCATCCGTCCCTTGTCCCAGCTGTGCCCCACCTCACTGCTGCACATCACTGGGCAAAAGTGAATTTTCATTGGATATGGAACAAGAGTTGACAAACTTTTTCCATAAAGGGCAAAATAGTAAATATTTTAAGCTTCTCCAGCTAACCACGGTTTCTGTTACAACTACTCAACTCTGCAGTGGTAGCACAAAAGCAGCCAAAAGTAATACGTAAAGGAACGGGCATGGCTGTGTTCCAATCAAACTATTTTCATGCACACTGAAATTTGAATTTCAAGTAATGTTCATGTATCACAAAATATTCTTCTTCTTTTGGTTTCCCCTAAACATTTAAAAGTCTAAAAAACATTCTTAACTGGTAGGCTGAATAACAACAACAAAAAACGTCAGGCCTTGGCCCGGAATTGGCTGGGGGGCTGTAGCTTACAGATCCTTAATACAGAAAATAAACTCTCAGAGGCTAGGAATTTTAGGTGAGTGGCATGAAGTTTAATCTACTTTTATTTCAGCATGAGTCATACTTTTAGGCGGGGCTCTTTAAATATGATATGTCAAGGCTCCCTCATAGCATCCAATTATCCCAAATTGTAAGTGAGGAAAGAGAAGTATTCTATCTTGAAAGAACTGAAACTTATTCTGGAAGTCAGATTTTAGAGCATTATTATCTACACATATCACCTTTTAAATTCTTGACCACAGATGGTCTCCATCTGCGGTCATCTGTGGCATGTTTTCCATCTGCAATTATCTCCAACTGGAAGGGGCCTGTAAAGGGCTGCTACGTAAGTAATGTGATTCTCCTCCAAGCATGATACCTGAAGGAGAGGAAGCAGCGGGATTAGAAAAAGTCACACCAGGGGAAGAAAAGATTGTTACCCCCTGATGGAGGTTTTCCATAGCCAGAACCAATAATAGCAATGACCCAGCTCTATAATGGGGATGGGAAGTTCAAGTTTCAACTCCGGTGACCTCTAGGGTTATTTATACTATACCCCCCTCTGCCACTCCCCCTTCAGTCAAAACTATCTTCCAAGGAGAATAAAATTTCCAGGGCGTGCCCTTTATAGCACTCACTGACAAAGCTCTGCTTTTCACCTGTACTCGCCTTTGATCACTTTGAAAATACAAAGGGCCCAACAAAAGACTCAAAGAAGGTGTTGGCTTCCTGTGAGCTTTTCACCACGTTTTTTGCTTTCAGAGCTGGAGTCTACCATCTATATCCAAGCAACAAAATGACTGTATCATTTTGAACAGCAGAAAATTGAGTCGGAAAATTGAATTCTGAAGTCGAAGGACAAAGTACAGAATCAAAGGCCCTTGCTTATAAATGCGTTCTGTTCAATCTCGCTTTTTCATTTATCTTCTTTTTGTTGTTGTCAGATTATTTTCCTAACTAGATATTCATACTGGGAAGTTCTGCTTGAAGGCAGTTTGATATTTGGAGAAAAAAAACATACAACTTGAAGACGTGGTGGGTTTTCATAGAAATTAAAGAAAGCACTTGTTGAGATGACTTATAAAAACCCTGTGGCAAGGACGTTATATGAGCACAAACAGTTCCCAACTTATAAGTGGATTGCGAACAGAAAGTTTGTAAGTCAGTTGTTTGTAACTTGGAAGGCATTTGCCTATTAGAACAGTGTTGTAGGTAATGTCTGAAACTGGAATTTAGTCATGATGATGCCTTTTGTAATCCAGCGTCATACATTTGAAACAGTAAAATAACACTATTTGATCTTCTCAGACTTAAGTATGCAAGGACATGACAACGACTACTTCAAGCGTGGAATAAACGTGGTACACCTTCCTGGCATGTTAATTTTGTGACAGAATTTAGGGAAGTATTCTTTCTGATTTAAAATACTTATGCATTATTTATTGAGTAAAATATCAAATTCCTGAAAAATCTAAAGATAAAGCATGAGACTTCAAAAGTATCTTGTGCTTGTAGCTTGAAGCTTTGGTCTAAGTCCGCAGACTTCCTTGATTTCAGAGCTCTCCTATTAGGCAAACGAGAAACATGTGAGAAGCAAAAAGGGTGACTCAGCATTACAGCCCCTTGTTTACCTGCAGCATGGCAGCTTCCTGAAGTAGATGCGATTGGCCCCAGCCAATCTAAGACAATTAATGAAACTCAGCTTTATCTAATGTGGAAATGACTATCTTTCTGAGGAAGAAGGAAAGTACCCAAAGGTATTTGGAGATTGGAGGAGACTAAAGAGAACATGATAGCAGCATGCAATGTGAGAACATGATAACTGCATAAAATGTGGATCCCAGACTGGATTCTGGAACAGGAAAAGGACACTAATGGGAAAATTGGTGAAATTCTAATAAGGATTAGAATTTAGTAGATAATAGTATTGTAACAATGGTGGAATGAGGAAAAAAAAAAAAAAGAAGGGGTGGGTCAGAAGTCCATGCTACAAATTAAACTATTAAAAAATCATGTTTACATCAATCTCAGTCTTTCCCCTCAAACATCCTTTTATTAACCCATTTCCAATTGAGGAAAAAAAATGCAGCTCACTGCCAGCATTAATTTAATTTTACATAAACACACTCTTTGAGCATAGAGCAAATCTGACTGGTTTTCAATATGAAAATAAAATATAAAAACTGTTCTTGGAATTATTTCTCAACAGAATTTGTCTCTAATACTAATATAACAGAAATGTATACATAAATCGGATTCATCAAATGAATTTTTAGCTAACAAATGTTCGAGAACGATGTTAACGTCACATGTAAGAATTCTACATTTTCTAGGGTTTGACATTTTCAGTGACCAAGAATAACTATATATTGTTAATGGAAATACCACTACTAAAAACAGAATGTTATAAATAGAATAATGACATTTGTTTTCAAAGACTAGAGCGATAATAATACAAGTGAGATATTTTGTGGCAAAGTTTGGGGGTAAAGTTAGGACTGTAATCCGTGACTTAGGGGCAAAGGCTGCAGCTGCAAGTGTTGCTGAGGGTATTCTCAGGGCAAATGGAAAATGGGTTAATCGACGAGGTAAGGGGATCTTTTGATATTGTTTCCACATACGCCACCTCTAGAGACTGGGATGGTGAAGCAAGGCTGAAAGCAGTTGAGGATTAGTATAAGAAGGGCTTTCTTTGGATGGTTCACACACCTGAATCAGACAGCCCACAGAGGCGGATCGAATTGTCTTCCAGACTCCACCATGGCTTTGAGGGTTTAGGATATGATGGAGCTTTGCTGGGAGACTTGTTCATTAACTTTTTAAGTCAAAAGGCTTATTCCGAGGCAGTCAACCTGAAAGCCTTGCCTTAGCCCCAGAGGTATTGGCCAGCTAGGATCATTTCCCACTCACTGGAGCCAGGGTAAGACTTAGTGTCGTTATGGCACAATGTACAATTTCCTCAGCCCTGAAAAAATTCATGCCATCCATGAGTGGAAAGGAACAACTGTGTTAGCATGACAGACCCTCTATCAGTATAACTAATGCTGTTGGTTCTCTTTCTGCTTTAGCAGGAGATGGGAAAGTCAAATGAGAGAACTAGTCATGTAAAATGGAAAGGCAGATGGTGGGGATGCTGTTTAAAGAGAAAAGGGGCAGAAAGGGAGACTGGCAGCAGGTACAAAATTATTTGACTACAGTTTTCCTGAGGGCCAGCCATGTTCTCCTGTGGATGAACAAATAGAATTTGGGGGACTGGTGCAATGAGAATGTCCTAAACTACAGACACACCTGCACATGCGTGCACACATGCACACATATTTAATGGGATTCTTTTCTGACTGCTTGCTTTACTTTCCCTTCAGGGAGTGGCTACTAGGGAGTGTTGGTAAGGGCATGATGGAAGGAAGAGTAAGGGATGCATAAAATGCACAAGGTAAGTGTAAGGGACAGAAAAAAATCTGTATGTGGCATAGAAGGCTTCTCTAGTGCACTATTATGTCTAACAGTGGCTCCTTTCGTCTCCAACTATTTAAGAACAAATAAAAACTACTCCTAAGTGTCCATAGATAGGTAAATGGATAAAAGAGATATGATACATACACACATGCATATAATGGACCATAAAAAAAGAATGAAATCTTGACATTTGCAATAACATGGATGGAGCTAGAGGCTCTTATGCTAAGTGAAATAAGTCGGACTGAGGACAAACACCACACGATTTCACTTATATGTGGAATCTAAAAAGCAAAACAAATGAACAAACAAAGCAAACCAGAAATTGTCTCATAGACACAGAACAAACTGATGGTTGCTATAGAGGAAAAGGGTAGGAGGAAGGGCAAAGGGGAAGGGGAATAAGAGCTATACATTTCAAGTTATACATAAGTCACAGGTATGTAATGTACAGCATAAGGAATATATTCAATAATACCATAATAACCTTGTACGGTGACAGATGGTTACCAGACTTAGCATGGTGATCACTTCATTAGATATATAAATGTTGAATAATTATGTTGTATACCTGAAATTAACATAATGTCAAATATTAACTACACTTGATTAAAAAAAAAATCAACACCCAGAGGTGCTCTAAACCATGCATGGAACATAGAAGAAACATTTCCCAACCTTTATTATTATATTGCTGGTTCCGATCACTTCTTCGATTCCAAATGAATTCCTCTCCCTGTTATTTCCTGCTTACTAGGGAAGAGGGAAAGAACACAAAATCTGCAAGAATTCCTTGTAGAAGAGGAACTTCCTCCTGTGTACTATTTCAGAACCGATTTCTGAGAAAAGCCAAAAACAAACAGTTGTAAAATGTCCTAAGCGTTGATCTTTTCCCCCTGGCGAGTTGTTCTCTAATGCTGGAAATCATCCCCCCTCACCCCAAACTCCCATAGCTCGACGGCACTTTTCTTAAGACCATGACCACACTCCGTCTGGTGTTGTAACCTCTATGTACGTGGAAACTTCCTAATCTTTCCTATGCAAAAATAAGCTGCTTTATTTGATGATATTAACGAATTATTCTTACCCCTTTTAGGCTTTGATAATGATGCTGTGAATTTACGTTTAAAGAGTCCTTACTTTTTGGAGAGATGTACTAGAATATTTATGGATTTCATGATATGTCTCAGACTTATTTCAAAGTCATCCAGAGGGGAATGGGAGGAGTGAGTAGCATAAGTAGAGTTTAGGAGAAATTCTTATAATCTTGAATCAAAACGACCTTCTTAAACAATACATCAAAAGCACACACCATAAAGTAAAAGATTGATGACTTTGATTAAATTTAACTTTTTCCATGAAAAATGGTGGAACACAGTCAAAAGTATATACAGATTCCTAATGAGAATATATTTGTAACATCAAAACTGATGTAGAATTAATATCTAGAATATATATTATAGCTTTCAAATCAACAACAACAGAGAGGACAGCCGCCCTCCCCATGCCCCCCAAGATGGATAATGCAATTTACGGAAGAGGAACAATTCAAAACTAATAGGCATAGTAGGAGAAGCTCGATGTTATTAGTAGTCCAAGAAATGCAAGTCGAAACAATAGAGATTTCACTTTATTAAAGCAGCAACAATTTAAAAGCTCATTACTGTCAAGGACTGGTAAGGACAGCAGGCTCTCATAGCCCTTATAGCTCACTCGCAGCTGGTGGATGTAGGCGGGGATGGCCATTCCAGGGAGCAGACAAACAGAACTTAGTAACGTGAAGTGTATGGATGCCCCATGATCCCACAGCCGTGCTACTGTGCATATATCCCAAAGAAAACCTCACACAAGTACATAAGGTTATTCACTGCATATTACTTTTGAAGGTGGGATTTGTAGTCCCAAATTATCTTATAGGCAAGACCATATATTCAAGGAACAGATATTCCATTTCTACAAAATGTTTCTAGAGAATAAAAAAAAGAGACATGCTCTCCCACTCATTTTATGAAGCTGGGACAGCAGCAGTAGATCAGTGGTTCTGACTTACCAAAATGCCTCAACTTAAAAGCACTTGGGAAACTTATATGTATTATTCCAATTTCTTTTTGCATTTAATTTTTCTATATGATTTCAACAAATTTAATATTGCTCATACCTAGTTCATATTAGAGGAGAATATTGCTTGAATTTTAATTCAAAGTTTTCTCTTTATTTTTAATTTAACTTTTCATTTTGAAATAATAACCTCAGGCTTCTGAAAAGTTGCAAGAGTTGTACAAAAGAAATTCTGTATATCCTTTGTTATGTTTCCTCAAATGCTGACATCCTTATCTGACTATAGCACGCTCAAACAGAAAAATAATATTGATACAATATTTGTAACTAATCTATAGATAGACCTTACTCATATTCTGTCCATTGTCCCATTATAGTCATCTTTCTGGTCCATGATTTAATCCAGGATTCCACATTTATTTATTTATTTATCCCCCCCCCTTTTTTTTTTTACTTTCCACATTTATTTATTTATTTATTTATTTATTTATTTCTCCCCCCTTTTTTTTGACTTAAGTTTATTGGTGTAACATTGGTTAATATAATTAAATAATTTTCAGGTGTACATTATAATTTGACATCTATATATTCTATTGTGTGATTACCACCCAAAGTCCAGTTTCCTTCAACTACCAAATATTTGATCCTCTTTACTCCATCTACCTCTCCCCTCCTCCCCCACCCCCTGTCCTCTGGTAATCACTAGTCCAATGTCCTTGTCCCTGAGTCTCTGTTTGTCCTGTTCATTTATTACTTTTAGGTTTGTATCCCCATATAAGTGATATCATGTGATTTTCAACTTTTTCAGTCTGGCTTATGTTGCTTAGCATGATTATCTTGAGATCCATCCATGTTGTTGCAAATGACAGTATTTCATCTCTTCTTATGGCTGAG
>NW_006441995.1:4159942-4264419 GCF_000325575.1 Pteropus alecto | reverse complement strand
TGGTGTGTGATCATAGACAATAGTCTAGTTTCATTCTTTTGCAGGTGGCCTTCCAATTTTCCCAGCACCATTTATTGAAGAGGCTTTCCTTTCTCCACTATATGTTTTTGGCTTTTTTGTCAAAAATTATTTGTCCGTATAAATATAAGTTCTGTACTCTTGATTCTGTTCCACTGATCAGTGTGTCTGTTTTGCTACCAATACCATGCCACTTTGTTTACTGTCACTTTGTAGTATAATTTGAAGTCTGGCAGAGTGATGCCTTCGGCCTCATTCTTTGTTCTCAGGATGGCTTTGGCAATTCGGAGTCTTTGTGCTTCCATACAAATCTGATGATTTTTTGTTCTATTTCTTTAAAAAATGCCAATGAGATTTTGATGGGGATTGCATTAAATCTGTATAATGGTTTAGATAATATGGTCGTTTTAACTATGTTGATTCTTCCAATCCAAGAACATGAAATATCTTTCCATCCACATTGGATTTAGATCTCATTTCCCCATAGTGGGAATACTATATATATATACACACGAACATGCACACGCATGCATATATGTATTTATATATACATCATATATTACATAGTTATATATATCATATCGAATATATATTATATTATATATATTACACATATTACATTTTTTTTACCCATTGATGAACACTTAGGCTGTTTCCATACTTTGGCTAGTGTAAATAATGCTGCCATGAACTTGGGAGTGCAGGTGTCTCACTGGTATTTCGTTTCCTTTGGATATATTCCCAGAGGTGGGATTTTGAGATCATATGGTAATTCTATTTTTAAATTTTTGAGGAATATTCACACTGTTTTCCCTAATGGCTATATCAATTTACATTCCCACCAACGGTATATAAGGATTCCCTTTTCTCCATATCCTTGCTAAAACTTATCTTTTGACTTTTTAAAAATGGCCATCCTAGCAGGTATAGGGTGATTTCTCATTATAATTTTGATTTGCATTTCCCTGATGATTAGTGATGTTGAGTATCTTTCCATATACCTGTTGATCATTTGTATATCTTCTCTGGAAAATGCCTACTCAGGTTCTTTACATCTTTGCCTCTGTCTTGGTCTTGTCTAGCTTTTAAACGTTAAAAAACTGATAGATATGAAGTGTTATCTCAGTGTGGTTTTAATTCTTATTTTCCTAACTTCTAATAATGTTAGACACCTTTTAAAATATTTGTTGGACATTTACATATCCTCCTTAATGAAGTATCTGTTCTAGTCTTTCGCCTATTTAAAGTAATGGTTTTGCTGTCTTTTGGGGATAGATTTATAGTTCTCTATATCTTAATATATTAGTAGTTCTTTGTTGGTTACATTGCTGCAAACATCTTCTTTGCCTACTTTATGACTTATCTTTCTACTCTTTTCATAATGTCATTTGGTGAACAGAAGCTTTCATTTTAATGTAGTCAAATTTATCTTGTTTTTCCTTATGGTTGGTGCTTTTGTACCTTGTTAATGAAGTCTGTCCCCATCATAACATCTTAAAGATACTCTCTTATATTCTTTTCTAAAAGTTTTGTAGCTTCTGCTTTTAATCCATCTGTGATTTTGTGTTTGGTGTGAGATAAGGATTAAATTAATAATTTTTTAACCTATGGATAGCTAATTGTCCTGAGATTATTTGATAGTATGTCTTTCATTAAAAAGACCAGTGGCTGCTGGGGGTTAGAGGTAGGAGAGAGGGAAAGATGAATAGGTAGAGCACAGGGGATTTTTAGGGCAGTGAAACTATTTTGCATGATACAGAAATGATGGATACGTCATTACACATTTGTCAAAATCTATAAAATGAACAACACAAAAACTGAACCGTAATGTAAACTATGAAATTTAGTTAATAATACTGTGTCAACATTGACTCGTTAATTTTAACAAATATTACACTTATAAAATATAAATAATAGGGGAAATTGGGGGTAGGGTGAGGAGTATATGGGACTTCTCTGTTCTGTACTTTCTATAAACTAAAACTGCTGAAAAAAATAAAAGTATATTTAAAAAAAAAATTCCGCCTTCTGCCTTTTCCCACCACTCTGAAGTGCCACCCACATTATACATGATACCTGCATGAGATTGATTCTGGATATCTATTCTGTTCTATCAATCTTTTTGTCTGTATCTTGTCAATAAACATTGTCTTGATTATCATAGCTTTATAATGTAACTTGCTGTCTGGTAGTGCAAATTCTTCACCATTGCCTTTATTTTGAATTATACTTTTGGTTAGTTTTTGGCCTTTTGCATTTTCATATATTTTTTAGGAAATAACTCATGAAATCGCACACATACACACACAGGCACGCACACAAACACACACAGGCACGCACACAAGTAGTGGGGATTAGGATTGAGATTGCATTGAATTTATAAATCACTGAATTTATAAATTTGGGGAGAACTTATACTTTTGCGAGATTGAGTCTTCCTATCTATGAAGAAACTATATTTCTCTATTTAATTCTACTTTAATATTTTAATCCAGTTTTATAATTACCCCATAGAAGTCTTAAATATTTTTTGTTAGATTTATTCTTTTATTTTTATGTTTTTTGATTTTTTATGGTGACATTGGTTAATGAAATCCAATAAGTTTCAGCCGTACACTTTAACAGTAAAACATACATATGTTTACACTGTGTGTTCACCTCCCATAGTTAGATTTCTTTCTGTCACCACATATTTGACCCCCTTTACCCCGTCTACTCCCTTCTTCCCCCTCCCCCCTACCTTCCAGTAACCACTACTCTATTGTCCATGAGTCTCTGTTTGTTTGTCCTGTTCATTTGTTGCTTTTAGGTTTATATCCCACATCTAAGTGATATCTTTATATTTGTTGATATGCTTACAAATGGTATCTTTTCAAAGGTTTCGTTTTCTGTATGATTCTGTTGTATGAAAATACAATTTATTTTGTATATTATTGTTTTTAATTCTGAGACTTCATGCAATTCTAATGTTCACTTCAGTAGTTTACCTGAGAACTCTTTGGATTTTCTATACCCATCATCATAGCATCTATGAATATGGCAGTTTTGTTTCTTTCTTTCTAATCTGTATAATTTGTTAATTTTTTATTGTTTTGCCTTTTAGTGCTTGCTAGAACTTCCAGTGCAATGTCAAATAGAAGTGATGATGCCATGTGTTGTTTTCTCATTCCTGATCTCAGAGAAAATATTCAAAATTTGTACCATTAAGCATAATGTTTATTGTAGGTTGTTTTTTGTTTGTTTTTGTTTTTTCTTTTGCAGATACCATTTATAATATTAAGGAAGTTGTCTTTTATTTCTAATTTTCTGAGTTCATTTGTTTTCTCATGATGCTGAATTTTGTCAAATTATTTTCCTGCCTTTTCATCCTTAAGTGGAAAGAGGCTGAAAACTAGAGTCATTATGCAATATGGTCATTTGCCTAACTAAAAATTGGGACTAAACTACTCCAGAGGAAAGAGAAACTGCTCTGGGGGACCACTGACAATCTCTGCTGCAAGCTCGAATACGTAGCCCCCTTTACTGTTTGTTCGTTTATTGGTTGCCCCTGGTATAGGTATAGGTATAGGGCTACTATAATTTTCTAAGGAAGAGAGGATATTTCCTTTACATTGTGGGTCCAAAATCCTAAAATTCTAATAACAAGGCTCCGGAAGACTTTATCCTCGGATCCAGAGCCCTATACCAGAGAAGAACCTTGCCAGAGCTGCAGAATTCCTCTAATCATGTATGCGTGGACTGTGGACAACAGATAGCCATTCTTCTGTTAACTCTCCTCTTTCTCTTCTCTGATTTTCAAGCATCTAGTCTTCTGCTGCATTTTGAACTAAATTTGAATTTCATTTCTGGAGTCATTTTCATAGTTCCTGAGATACTCAGAGAAAAGACATAATCTCAATAAATGACTAATGGAACTGAATTTTAACAAAGGTGGTTATGGTTTAAATTTTAATAAAGATGATAGCAGTGGCTCTCTTAAAAGCTAAGTGTTCGCCCTCAGTTGGCCCTTTTCCCTTAAAAATTAGTGAAGCAGAATCACTAGGTTTTTAAAAAACACTAAACTTGACTCAGGTAATGGTGAAGCCTATGGCAATGACAGGAAAAAAGCTCTCTGGCCTCAGAAGGCTCAGATTTTTTTTCCAATTGCATTTGACATACAATATTATATTAGCTTCAGGTGTAAAACATAGTGATTAGATATTTATATAACTTACAAAGTGATCACCCTGATAAATCTAGTACCCACCTGGCACCATACACAGCTATCCCACTTCTGGGTATATATCCAAAGGAAATGAAATCATTCTCTCGAAGAGATATCTGCATTTCCATATTTGTTGTAGCATTATTTGAGTAACTTTTAATGGAACTTGGTTCTCTATTCCACTTATAATACTGTGCCTTAGCTTTCTAAAATTACAATTAAAATTCTCATTAAGTACGTATTCTGGTTGTCTGGTTAAGTAAAATCTTACAATGTATCATTTTTACCATTTTCCCTCTTCCCATTAAAATAAATGGCAAAGAAATAATAAATAAACAAAAGATTGAATCAATTCCTTTTCAGAACTATTATCCAATTTAAAGTCTTTTCAGTTTAAAATGTGTTTAGTGTTTTGGTCTGAATTAAGACTTGTAGATGGCCAGATTACAGAATTGTGTACTCACTTATTCTTTATTCACAATTATAGATTGTCTTCTACGTGCCTGGCGTGATGTAGACTCTGCATAGACAATGGTCAGAAAAATAAATACATTAAAAAAAAATCCAACCTAGTCTCTGCCCTCATTGAACTTAAATAGTCTTTATTAAGTCATTTGTGCTCTTGAGATTCTTTGCAAAAATAAAAGTTAAATTTGCTATATTATATCTGAAATGTACAATCTACAGCCTTGAAGGATAAAGATGAATTTTATGCTAGAGCATTACAACTGGTAACACCTAGTTCCAAGATGAAACTCTTATTACTTTGAGGAGAACAGAAGGCAGCTCAGGGCCCCTTCCTCCAGGTCTGACCCAACTCCAGGGGAGATGTGATATTTCTTGGGAAAGCGTTGTTCTTTGTAATAGTCCCTTAAATAATAAAGATGTCAAGAAAACAATGGAATGAAAGGGGGGAAAAAAACATGAATAAAGAGAAAAATGTACAAAGAATAAAAGAATGGATGAAAGAAAAGGTAAGGGCCAGCTAGCAGAAGAAGGGGAGGAGAAAAAAGGGAAGAAGAAAGAAGGGAATGGAAGAGCAGGAGAGAGGAAGAGGGGGAAGGGAAGGGGGACAGTTTGAGAGGAAAAGAGAGTTCAGAAATGACTGAGGACATTAGCCACTAAAAGAGATTTTTTTTCTTAAAAAAAAACAAAAACTTCACAACCTCTTCCCCCACCTCGCCCCTCCTAACCCCACTCCAGCCTCACTCTCGTTTGAAGCATTTCTGTGGGAACTTAGGTCTCCTTGGGCCACTTGCCTGTCTTTTCTCCAAAGCATCTTACTGGAGGCTTTTACCCTTTTTCGTTAATGAACTCTAGAAATTCTAGCTTTGTTAAGTCTTTGGGGAGAAAAGTATTTGGAGCCTAATTCTGAAATAGATCTAATTAGTTAAAATAAAAGCTGCCTTTTAAAAACATGGCTTCATTAAAATCATCTGCTTCTTTATTTAAATAACTTTTTTTTTTCTGAATTTCTTCTGTGAGGGAAGATGCAACAAAAAAAGATCAGAGAAAGAATAAACACGTTTTAATGAAAATCTTTTATTTTGGTAATTAGAATGTATAGAGTTAGAACATTTAAGCACTGAGTGCAACCTTGAAGATATCTTTCCAAATGTCTTATACATTGTATATGTCATATATGAGGCAACATATCTCTATATTTTGTTTCTAAATAATTTTTTTATGAGAAACTTATTTGGGAGGAAGAAATAACCATAATATATGGGCCTAAACATTGGCCTATGCAGTTGTGTGCTTAGTGTGGATTCCTACCTAGGTCTAGGGAGTATTGTGCATGTTATTAAAACTCTCTAAGCCTTGATGTTTTTCACGTGTAAAATGGGAAGAATAACATTTATCTTTCAGGATCATCAGGATTAGAGAAGACATAATAAAGGAATACTAATACAAGAAATAAATGCCATCTTTTATTAGAGTGTCTGCCCTAGATCCTTTCTTTTCTTGATCTTCTACTTCTAACTTTTCTGCTTCTGTTGTGGCTACTGTGGCCTAGGCTTTATATCAGCAAGTGTGTTAGACGTATATAGAATTAGAGTTAACAGCAGTTGAGAGGCTGCCCTAATGGCAAATTGTATCAGTTTCAATGCTTAGAATACTTGACAAGTGTTGAGATTGTTCAAAAACTCCTTTTGCCTTTTTCCTGGTACTTGGCCAAGTACAGCTGTCTATAAGTGGTCCATGCCCAAGTAACTTATAGCTTAGCTTCAGTGAGCCTCTGGGAGGTTTTCAGATTCAAGTGCAAGAAGTTTTGTTTTGGTTTAGAAACTTTGAAATCTTCCATAGTGGGAAATCACCTATTTTTCCATCTGAGTAAAGTAATATTAAAGAAAGATGACTCACCTCTCAAGAGTAATTTAAGTTTTCTTGAATAAAAGTTTTAGATTGAATAAAGTTTTAGATCCTCCAATGGCTTTCCAAGGGGACGCATCCTCAAGACGTTGATTATATTTTGTAGAGTGACAGGTGACCTTTAATAGGGGTTCCATCCACTTCTAACTTATCCATTTCAAATGAAATGGGTAAATCCAGACATATATATTCCAAGCGTACTATACATATGTATATATTATGTATATATGTACTCTTTTATTTAGTTTCATTTTCTAGCATAGAAGGCATTGCAAGATACCAAATACATATATAAAACATGCACAAAAGTGTATTCTTTGTTTCCTCCATTTCTATTGGCCCTTCTTAGAATCCCACAAAACCCAACATCTTTTGAGACCCATATCGTTCTAGAATTATCCATGTGGTGCACTCCTCTGGCCTTTTCTTCCCAACATGACTCTTTTATTCGCAAAATCATGGCTTTTCTTGATGATTTTTCACATCAAGTTTATTTGTGTTGTGTCCTTTTTCCATATTTATATAATCTTGGAGATGGAGGGACACAACTATCTGCCAGAATTAGGAGTTCTCATTATGATAGCAGTTCTTAGGTTTTTTTTTTTTTGGTTTCAATATCCCCTTTATACCCTTGAAAATTATGGAGAACACTAAAGAGCTTTTGTTTATGTGCACTCTGGCTATCAAGATTTACCATATTAGAAATTTAAACCTACACCTATTGCAGGTTAAAATGAATAATATTTTTTTTCTAAAAAATAACTATATTTTTCAAAGAATTGTAAAAGGAGCAGAACTATTTTATATATTCATAAAATTTTTTAATGTCGGCTAGATTCTCATATCTTCTTCTGCATTCAATCTGCTGCATTATTGCATTTAAATAGCCCCTGGAAAACTCTATCATATATTCATGAGAGAATGAGACTAGAAAAGCCAAACAGCTTAGTATTTGTATTCGTTTCTATTGCTGCTGCAACAAACCACTACAAAGTTAGTGGCTTAAAATGACACACATTTATCATCTTGTAGTTCTGGAGGTCAGAAATTCAAAACGATTCTTCCTGTGCTAAAATCAAGGTGTGGGCTGGAGGCTCTTGGAGAGAATAGTTTTTTGTCTTTCTGGCTTCAAGAGGCCACCAACATGTCTTGTGTCCCCTTCCTTCGTCTTCAAAGTCAGCAACATTGGGCCCAGTCCTTCAGAGTCCTTCTTTCACTTTGAAAGACACTTGTAATTCCATTGGGCCCACCGAGATGATCCAGGATAGTCTCTATTTTAAGGTCAGGTGATTAAGCACTTTAATCCATTACAATCTTAATTCCCTTTGCCATGTAATGTTAACATATGTACAAGTTATTACATGGAATAACTGAAATTAGAACATGGATATCACTGGGAGAGCATTATTCTTCTGACCACAGTATTATTATTAAATTCATTCGACCTCACAGATCCCCTGAAAGGTTTTCAGAGACCTTCAATGGTTCCCAGATCCTATGTCGAGAGCCACTTTTCTGTAATATTCTCAGTAGGTAGCATGTGCTTGACAAAGCACTTACCAAGGCAGCCTTTTAAAAAGAGTAGATAAAATTCAAAACTTTTTTTTTGAATCTGTCTTCTATAACTCCCACCCAGTAACAGTCTTCTATTCTTTTGAGCTACAAAGAACAAATCCACTCCTTCCACAACACTGACAACTCTTCAAATACTTAAAGAGTATTATTGTGTCTCACATGCTTTTCCCCTTCACATTAAACATGGGCAGATCTTTATGAGAAAAGTTATGATGGCATCAACAATGCTAATATTTGTCCAAGCTCTATCTATCCTTTATAGCCCAGTCTAAATGTCAAAATTTCTACGAATCACCTCAGATGCCTCTAATGGAAAATAATTTTTGCTTCCCCTGATCTCTCTTTGCACATTATCGGAAAATCCATTTATACTAAAAGAAATTCGATGTGATAAGAGTGTAGATTTCTTGAAAGTCTTTCACACATTGGTTCTTACATTATATACAGCTTAGTATCTATTGGAGAAGAAATTTACTAAATAGTTTTGAATGAAAGGGTAAAAGCATTGGAGCAGGAGTCCCAGCTGGAACCCATGTTTACTCTTGGTCTCAAGGTCACGTGTTTGAGCTTTCCATGCAGAAGGACTGAGAGCAGAGTTTCCTGCCTGCAGGGCATTCATCTCAAGGGAAAAGACCAGAGGGACCCACTGCGATGTCAGGATTATGACACAGGTTTGAGGTTAGGAATGACCAAGGGCAACACAGTGTCTGCCACTGGGGCTATCGTGAGTGCTAGGGAGAAAGAACTCTGAAAATGAAAAGCACTGTTTCTTGAAAATCCCTACAAGAATAGGTAACATAATGCTCATTCTGGAGCCCATGTGCTAGCAATTACCACATGATGGTACAATGTACAGCTTCTCTAGGTACAGACTGCTGGGTCATGGCATAGGGACTTGCTCAAGGCCAAGCTCTTAAGGCTGGGCAAGAGCAGCTTTAGCAGAGACAGATTGTTAAAACTCTTTTCTTTGACCACCATCTCCCCATTTCCCACCCCCAGCACCTGGTATTCCCTTCATTCTATTCTCTGCTTCTAAGAGCTTGACTTTTTCAGATTTCACATATAGGTGAGATCAGCAGTATTTGTCTTTCTGTGTACGATTTCTTTCATTTAGCATAATATCCTCAAGGTCCATCCTTATTGTTACAAATGATAGGATTTCCTTCTTTTTTTATGGCTGAAATATATCTATATCTATATCTATATCATCTATCTATATATCCATCTATATCTATATCTATATCTACACACACACACATAAATACACACGTATAGTTGGTTTGCTTATTTGTTTGTTTATTTTTTCTATATCTATATCTATATCTATCTATATCTGTATCTACACACACACACATAAATACACACATATAGTTGGTTTGCTTATTTGTTTGTTTATTTTTTATTTACTCTTCATCCATCAATGGGCACTTAGGTTGTTTCCGTATCTAGGCTATTGTGAAAAATGCTTCAATAAATATAGAGGTTTGGATATCTCTTTGAAGTACTGATTTCACTTCCTTTGGAATTTCAGATATGTAGGATAAATAAGTTGTGGAGCTCTAACGTACAGCAGGTTGGCTATAGTTAACAATGCTGCATCATATACTTGAAATTTGCCTAAGAGTAGCAGAATTTAATTGCTCTAAAAAAAAAAAAGGTAACTATGTAGATGACGGATATGTTAATTAGCTCGATTGTGGTAAACATTTCAGTATGTATACATACATATATCAAAACATCATATCGTACACCTTAAACATATACACTTTTTATTTGTCAATTATACCTCAGCAAAGCCAGGGGGAAAACTTTGAGAATCAACACAAATGTTACTTTTGATGACGTGGACGAGGTGAAGAGGTGACAGCAGCAGCCACTTCCTTACCTCTGGAGTAGGGACATTTTCCTCCTCCAAACTCAGAGGGGAGGCAGGAGCAGAGGTGGCCCTTCCACTGTTATCAAAGGCATAAAAAGCAACAGAGTACCTCGAGGCTGGAGGAGGGTGGAGGCTACTTATCAGGGACCATGTGGTAGCTCAGGAGCTTATCACAGAAGATGCAATGTAAACAGAAGGAATTGAGCTTTGAATGGAACATGAAGCCCCAAGAATTATGGATCATGTAGAGCCAAGAGAAGAGATGCTCTGTTTCAGTTCCCATTTGTTAATCCCAGAATGGTGAGGCCCACAGAAACAGAAGCTATAGCTGACATCCTGGCTTGACTTGCTCACAGCTCTTCTTCCCAGAGGAAGAACCCTGGTCCTGCTGCCTCACATTTGTTTACATTGTTATAGCAGTTTCTGAGGTGTAGGAATCCTTCCCCAGCTGAAGAAACCTAACGCTTTACCATAGGGTCAGTACTCAACTTCTTCTGCAAACATTCGAGTTGGCTCTTAACTGGAATTCATTTTTTTTTCCTTGAAACTAAATCTGTTTACTATTAACGACATACAAACAATTCAGATAGATTAGCTTCAGACTAATTAGAAACATACATAGTGTGAAAAGCAACAAAATATTTTAATTTACTTCTTGTTTGTTTATTAATGAAATCAGATGAACATGCTGATCTTAGTATTCTGAGATTTAAGTATATACGTGGCACTGATTATCATAATGACCTCAAAATTAAGTAATCCAGTTCTCCTCCAACAATTGTATAACACTCATTTTGGTCCAAGGTTAGGGTACCATAAAAACACAATTGCTGCTCTGTGCCAAATGAGATGAACGTTGGTTTAGTGTCCTCGCCCTCCACATGCAGACGTATATCTGTACCCATCCTCAGTCACTGAGGTCTCTACCGCTTACTGAGTGCCCATCATGGCAAGAACTGAGATGTCTCCCGTCCACAGTGGCCTTTGCTGTGCTATTGCTCCTTTTCCTGCCTGCCATCGGATGATGTACTTTGATGTCAGCTGAGGTGCGGTTAGCTAATTCCGCGTAGTTTTGATACTGTGTACTGGCACAGGTGACTGATATCCATGGTCTCTGCCATTCTCTCTGGGTATAACATCATTCTGTACCATACTGACACCAGAATCCTATGGGTTCACTAATTCATTCCCAGCCAGTTTATGGGATGCTTTACCAATCAAAGCCAATCTGCCAAGACTCCTTTGTCTGTCATTGATATTTAACTACCAGGTGCTGTATTGGACTTGAGATTCGACTCCTAGGCATGCACTCTCTTAGGCTAGAAACAAGGCACAAGTCTCTCTGCTATAAAATTTACCTTAATCCCATGTGGATTCCTGTGGTGATCATGAAAACATGCCTCTCAGATCTCTGACTGTGAGGCGTGTAATTGACCCACAATTCTAACTGCCATGCTTAGAAATGTGTTGGAGCAAGGCCATACTTCCCAGCGACTGCTTCCGGTCAATAAAGAGCCTGGCTGGGATATGAAGGTCAGAAAACCTCCGGGGAGGCACGGGCTCATCTGATGGGTGGCTTTGGCTTGAGGACTCCCTGTAGCCTTTACTAAAATTTCCCTAGAAGTGCATTGCAGTACATGAACTTAGAACTGTGCTGCAGTTCATAAACTTCTTCTTAGAACTGTACTGAAGCCTATGTCACCCCCTTCTTCCTTCCTTCCCTCCTTCATAGGATTCCTATGTCATCCCCTTCTTCCTTCCCTCCCTCCTTCATAGGATTCGGATCTTCATTATGGCCTGGCAACTGTCTTGACTTCCACTCTACTTTCTCTCACCAACGTTTTCCCCAGTAAATCCCTTTCATGTCTAATCTCATCTTGGTATCTGTTTCTTAGAGGCTAGGACTGTAGTAATTTAAAACAGCCAAGATTTTAGACATCCTGTTTTATTTCTTGAGGATACTCTCTAGAATTTAAATCTTGCCACATTTCTTCCAATTCCTCTCTTCCTCCTTTCTAATTGGACTTTTCTTTTGAATGGGAGAATGGCGAACATCATTCTATAACACTTTATTTTATTGTTTATTTTTGAAACTCTATAATCTCGCTTCTAGATTTTTCTTGCTTAGAAAAGTCAAGTTTTTGGAATTTCAGAAAACAAAATCTCCAAACCAAGCAAATCAGACAAAAATCCCTTTTCTTCCCACAAAACTTGGCTCTTACTTTTGTTTCCATACCATGTGTTCAACAAAAGTCCATTCAGAAATTCAGTCTATCCCTTGTTTTCAGGATGTGTTCACTCTCCTTCTGTGGGCAGTGCAATGAAAAAGGCTATCACTGATAATTAAATGGTGAGAGAAGTATGAAAGAATTGTGGGAAAAACACATACAGTAAAAGAAATAGAAAATAACGTATCATGTAGAACCAAAGTCACTAAAGTATCATCTAATATCATTTAGCTTGAAAGGATTTTTGTTCTCCTCTATGCTCCTCTCTTTCTCATGATTTAGAGCCCACGGGGAGGTTTTGAGAGTTCTGTGTTAAGTCTGGTTCAGTTATGGGAAAAGATTACATCTATTTTTGCCCATTACACATCTACTTCTTTGTGGGACATTAGCCCAGAATTTCAAAACTTTTTGTGTACCATGGACCATTACAAATCCTACATGAGAATTGGAGCAAGTCAGCTTGAGGACAGGACTTTTGACACTAGGAAAGAAGAAATGGTGTTTGCGGAGATGGGCCAGATTTTGATTTTAGAAGTGATTTATTAATATTTAGCTTGAAAGTACACCGCTGAATGCTTTAAATCCCAAAGAAATAATCAGCAGAATTAAGAAAAATTGGGGGGTGGGAGGCACTGCCATGGAAAATTAAGGCTTCTATCATGGGCTGTGACATTTGAAAAGAACTGAAGCTTTTCTTTAACGAGACAGACTGATTCCAACGATATTAGCTCAAAATGCAAGAGAGAAAGGTCTTGAGGGGAAATCTTTCCATGACGACTATTAAGAGTTTGAAGCAGGAGCATGCCTTTCTATCTGGTTTTCTTTTGGTAGGAAAATGGAACTCTGGCAATAGCTTCATCATGAAGAGAATGGGCAGCTGGGCCTGTGGGGTGCAGAATTCTTTGGAAGTCAGATGGAGACCAGTGCATAGAGCCCAGGTGCTGGTTCAGGCCAGGCTCAGCTGGCGCCTACTCTCCTTGCAGGTCAAGGCCAGGATCCGAGCAGTGAGTTGTTCGCTCCCTGTCAACGAAGGCCCACAAAGTCATATTCACACACAGGGAGGCTCCCAGATTCCTGGGGGATGAGTGGGGTGGTGGCGGAGTGGGTGGGAACCACTGAGGAAGGAGCAGGGAGGGCCCTTAGTGGCGGCAGGTGAACATTTTACCCACTATCCAGGCCCCGATGTAAGATCTCGGTGAGCTTGGCATAATATCTAAATATCTGGAAAGAGTCCTAGTCTCACATGCCTAGAAGGGACGAATTTAGATGAGAAGAACATTTTTTGTGGTGGCTTATGGAAAAGTAGAAGAAAAGATTTCTAGAGTAAATTTTGTTAGTAAGCTAAATATTTTCCCCAAACAATTTCTTTATCATTGTTGCCCCCACTGAATGATGGTGAAGGTTTTCTATAGCCACGACCGGCAGGGTGGGAATGACACAGAAAAAATAAACTCTAAATTTTGAAAACTGTATTCTTATATAGTCTTCTGTAACCCATAGCAGAGGAAAGCCTTGACTTCAATTGCAAAAGATACTTTTAAAATATTAAATTCTACAGGCTGATACAGAGATATAAAACACAGAGTTTTCAATATGGATCACAAAGTTCAGAAGAACCCCTTGATTTCAGAGAAAACATCCCCACTGTGGTGAGAGGAGGTGATGGTTCTTTTCTGGATTGGCAGGAGAAGCTTACAGAGGAGAAGAGTTTTAATTGATGGTGTTGGACTCTGCTCCTGTTTCTGTCCTCTCTAGGGGTTGAAACACTAGTGGTGGCGGGTATTCTTTTTGTTATTGTTCTTTTTCATGTTTGACACATGTTAAAAGAGATAGGAGCCACTATATAAATAGCTAATGAGACTTTTGAATTTTGTATCAACATTTCAGTCCCTTGGCTAGATCTGTAACCATTTCCTCTCTAATCATATAGAGTAGTTTAATAGAGTAATGAATATAGAGTAGTTTAATAGAGATAATTAAAATGTAGAATTATCTTTGATTATGGGCACTTGAGATAATTTCCTCTTCCATCCGAATGCCTATTTAAATTGTCTTTTATATCTAAAGTTTTCTTATTAATCTTTGCTCATCCCGGCATTTTTAATCTAACAAACATACTAGTAAAATACTAAGAAGAGAAGAAATTCGAATTTAAATTTACTGAATGCTTGTAGCAATATGTAAAAGGTTTCCTAAGTTATGATTTGGGTTTCCCCAGAAGCAGATACTGAGAAAAAGGTTTGAGTGCGAGTAGTTTAGGAAGTGATCTCAGAGAGCATCAGTCAAGCAGCAAAAAATGAGATAGAAAAAAGGGAGGTGTTATCAAGCAGATTATTGCTCTGAGCACTGGGGCTCAATATCTTTGGGGAACTACCTGATACCTGATCAGTGAAGAAACTAGAATATTTACCCTTCATTTTCAGCTGTCCCTGATTGAGAGCTGTTCCTGGGAGATGTAATTCCCTGACACCTCCAGCCTGTCCCATAGAGGGGCTGAGAAAGACCACGTGGCAGGGTCTGGCAGTAGAACGAACAGAAAATGGGAGATATCTGCTGTAGCATGTCTTAGGATAACAACGATAACCACTTGAAAGCATCTGTCCCTGGAATGTGATTTATGAAACTGAAGGATCTGATATATTTATCTAATGAAATGTCCTTGAATAGATGAAGTCATAGACCATATTACATTCTGCTTAGAAAAAGCAGGGGAAGGTGGACAACAGGGGCTCTTTTGCACATGAGTATGCATGTACCTAAACCCACATCATTTTAATTTCATCTTCATTCTTCATTTTACCAATGCTTTTTGGAAATAGGGTCTATTATAAATTATTCTAAAACATAACACAATAGGCCATTATCCCTGTGGTGTCCATTGTCCACTCAGCACACAGTGACAAGATATTTATCAAGTTGGTGGAAACATCAACAGTTCAAGACTCAGCTTTCCGTTAAGTATTGTATCTTGTAAAAATTCAGTCGAGGACGAATTATAAATCAGCACTGAAAGATAATATAGATAATTCTGAAAGAATAACAATATCAGGAAAGTTAACATGAATCTAACTCAAAGTTCAGAAGAAGTTCAAGCTGTTGCTCTGGCTTGTGCTTTCACTTGGGACCAGAACGAAGGGTGGGAAATTTCAAAATTACCCAACATGTTTTCTTATTGTACTTGGAAAGTTATCTAGTGTTTTCCTTTTCTTTTTCCATTTATGAAATGAGCCCAATTGCTTGTATTTCTGGGATGCATTCACACAACTAAGAATTAAAGCACTATCTTGGGTCTTTCTTCTGCTCTACCCAGGCTCTCTAACCTACTAATTAGGGATAGAGACTAATAGCATGCATTGAATTTACTTGCATGTCATGATTTGCTGTAACAATGATGCAATGCTATCTTTACCTTTTTCAGTTTTAAACAAAAGAGCCCTGTTAAAGGTATCTTATCAATAACTTTTGATAATACAGAATACTTACTCTGCAGAGGCAGACTTTGGATAAGAATTGTACTTTAGAGAAGCAGCTAAATGATTGTCCTAAGATCCACAGTTGGAGAGGTAAATTAATTTCTCTTTTGGTATGCCTTGTGATATGGTAGGAACGGTAAACCCAAACTATTTGAAAGTTTGTGTATGCAAGTAGAACATTTGCTTCCATTGGGCTTAAAGTAGAGAGAATTAGGTACAAAGCCAGGTCTGGTCAACACTATGCTTTGGTTGATTATTTATAGAGCAACCACCAGCAAAGCAAAACAAGGACATTAGATATTTTTTGGTTGCGTTTGATGATTGCAATCAGTTAATGGATTGTTAGCAAATTAGCAATTAAATCTCTAATTAATGACTAAGCAATCAACTAAGAAATGGTTAAATCTTTTATTTTAATTTTAAAAAAGAATTGGCAAATTAAAGCCCAGGGGCCAAACCCAGCCCACCATTGTTTTTATAAGGTTTTATTGCAACTTTGGCTATCCTTCTTTACATATTGTTTGGGCATTACAGTGGCAGAGTTGAGTAGCTGTGACAAGACTCATGAACACGAAAGCCTAAAATATTTATTATTTGGCCTTTTACAGAAAATGTTTACTCACCTCTGGTATAGAGATGTGACCTCATTTTTTTTTTTTTACTTTTTGTACAAAGTGTGCTCAATAGACTGCTACCAAAAGAGACCAAAGATATGGGTTTCATTGCCACGTGCTCATGTTAACATCACCTTATGATGCTGACTCTGGTCTGTCCTCTTGAAAATAAATGCTATTGGCCATAAGAGAGATTGATGTACCAAAAATTAGAATGTAAATTATTAGAATTAAGAACAAACCATAGAGGTCATATAGCCTGAGGTTCTAATTTTACAGAGGAGGAAAATAAGACCCAGAGAGGTTAAGGGGTTTGCTCAAAGTTACTTAGCTTATGGCAGAGGCAAGATGCCATTTCTTCTAAACAAACAAACAAAAATAATGAAACAAACAGCAAACACCCTTCTGATGAAGCCCGGGCCCTTCTGATGAAAGTCAGGGAATATTAATTTTGTTCTGTCAACAACAGTCCTTCACTCTTGCTGAGTAAATTCGGTTACTCTCATATAGTGGTTCTCAAACTTCAGGGTGCATCAGAATTATCTGAAGGGCTCCTTGAAATGAAGATTTCTGGGCTTACTCTCTCTTTTCCCCTCTATTGCTAATATAGTGGGTCTAATGTGGGTCTCAATAATTTGCATTTCTAACAAGTCTTCCAAGTGATGTTGATGCCGCTGGTCTAGAGGACACATTTAAGATCCAATGCTTGAATACAACTGGGAGGAATTAATTTCTGTCCCTCTCCTGTGTAGACACTTGGCTCTAAACTGAAACAATCATTATCATAAGACAGTGGTAATCAACAAAGAATTAGCAATGATCTCCTTAAAGCTGATTTTTTTACACAATCATACTGTAACAATTAGAAAGAACGAGAACAAATGAGACCAATCAAGTCTTAGTTATCAAGCTACTGGTAGGGAGCAGGGACAGATATAAAGAACAGATGATTTAGAAAGTCTTTATTCTGGGGGTGTATAGCGATTGACAGAAGGTAGGAGTGCTTGTGGGGGGAGAAGAGAAGACATGAGACGTTATGAGGTGTTGGGGTATCAACATGGTCTCAGTGTTTTTAAGTACATGATTCATTAGGTAGTGAAGCATAGAATTTACATTGTGAGAGATCATCCAGTACTATCTTTTCCCCCACGTATGATTTTGAGGTAATTTAAGATATATGTGTATGGATTTACATAAATATTTATTCCATAAAAAATTTATGTTAGAGAGCTCAATTGGTCTGTGTTCATAAATTCACAAAATCCCTTTATGATTTGTCAAAGATTTCTTTTACAACTAGGAAAACAAGAAACAGAAGTTATATTAAGCACCTAGCATCACACAGCAAACCATAGAACATAAAAAATGCTAAGTTCCTTTGATTCTTAGAGAAGAAGGCAGACATTAATGGAAATGCATAAGGAATAGAGGTTTATTTTTCTTGGATAGTTTGTAATTTCAGTTGTTTTGCCTTATCTTGAGGAAAAACAAGGGGGAGATAGTTAATCTCAAAAGATTAAATTTGAACTGGGCAGTGGTGAACAAACATTTCACACCCCACCCTCTCACCAATCATCAGGAAATGCTATTGAAGTGGCTTCTTGTGAGAAACAGTTTTAAAAATTCGAAACAGGGAAAATTTAAACCTGATGTTTCTCACTTCCTTCCAACTTCTCCTGTGTCTGTTGCAACACTTGACTTTTCCTCTGCATTTGTGCCTGTAGATTATTGGATTGCTGGCACTGTGCTCTCCCTTGCTATTACTCCTGGGATTATGAGGCCCAAGCTGGGCATGTCTAAAACTGAGCTCACCCCTACCCTTCCTCTCTCTTGCCCCCAATTGCTCCCTCTCTGGACTTCCTCACTGCTGTCAAAGTTATCATCGTTTTCCAGGCACACAAGTTCAAAACCTCAGAGTGAACTCTGCCGACTCCTTCTTCCCTCTCAAATCTAGCCGGTTCCTAATCCTCTCTATTCCTCTTTGATAATGTCTTTCACACTTGTCCTTGTCTTTCTCCCTCTCTTCCATTCCCACCCGCCCACTCTAAACCCTTTTCAGGGCATAGTGGTTAAGAGCATGAGTTTGAAGCTCAGACGTCTAGATTTTGCTGACAAGCTTTGATGCTTCCTGGCTGGGTGATTTTCTATCTTGAAGTATCTGAGCCTCAGCGACATCATTTTATTTCTAAAATAAGCATAACAATACTTGCCTGTAGAGTTGTTATATGGATAAAATAACATATTCAAAATGCTTAGCAGTGTTTGACACAATCTAAGTGCCCCAAATAGAGTAACTATTAAAAGTTATCATTCAAGAGCAGGATTTACTATGTAGCTTCGATTTTCATTTGTCTCTCATATACATATATTTACTTTCATATATAATCCTGTATTTAAAAATTTATTTTCTCATATGAAAATCTTTATCGCTTTTTGCAATCTACTCATTCTTCACTCTGGATGAGAAAGAACCCTGTAGAGAGAGAAAAGCAAGAAGTATTTCCTTCCACACTCACTGTGTAGGGATGGATAATGGTGAAAATTTCTCCTTTTGTGCAAATGTCAAGAAAGCAGAAATGGCTCTCCCCTCCCTCACCAGTAGTATTTACATATCATCTTTAGGTCTTTAGGGTGCTTTCATATTTGTCATTTCTTGTGAACCCTACTGTTATGCATCAAATTATGCTCCACCCCTACCCCATCCCCAATTCTTATGTTGAAGTCCTAACCCCCAATACCTTAGAATGTGGCCTTATTTGGAAATAGAGCTGTTGCATCCTGGAGCCAGGTAGGTCCATAATCCAGTAATGACTAGTGTCATTATAAGAAGGAGAAATTTGGACGCATGTTCAGGAAGAACATCATGTGATCAGGAAGGCAAAGATCAAGATGATGCTGCAGAAGTCAAGGAACACCAAAGATGGCCAACAGACCACTGGATGCTAGCTGAGAGGCATGGAACAGACTCTCCTTTGTGCCTTCAGAGGAAGCATGCTGCTAATACATTCACATCACACTTCTAACCTCCAGAATTATAAGATGATAAATTCCTATTTTTTAAGCCACTTAGTTTGTAGTAGTTTGTTATAGCAGCTAGCAAACACCTACAAAGATGCAATGAGACAGAGAGAAAAGGTGATGGCAAGCTGCCTACATCTGGCTAGGGTCTGCAAGCGATACTTCTAACAGCAGCTGAGGGATGTAACCGGGGACCAGGCAAGTTGAGAGCAGTGAATTGCTGCCAAGCGAAAGCCAAGAAACCAAGGTTGGATCCTTATGTTGCACCTCAACTTCTTTCTCTGCTCAAATCCAGCAAGGGAAGGAATAGGTGGTTAGACTGGAAGATGAGGTCCAAGTTAGTCTATGTAAGCCCGAAAATGCAGTTAGCTGTCACTCCATTGCTGAAGGCCTATCTTACTGGAAGGGAGTGAAGTCTTCTGAGACCATTGAAGGGAGATGGCTTTATGCTTCCAGCCCAACCAGCCCAGGATGGTTTCTAGTTTGTAGAATTTTCCACTTGAACACAATTGGATTGCATTGGATTCTCACAGTCAATCAACACTCTCCGTGCTATATCTAATCCACAGGCCAGGACAAATCATAATCACCCTTAAAGACAAGAAGAGTTAGCTTACTCACGATCCCATGCCAATAGATTTAGAACATGTGCCAGCCAGAACCAGCTATATTCTATATTTGAGGATTTTCTCTTTTAATTGTGAAGTTTTGACTATTTAATGGATAACTGAATTGGCTGGAAGACTGATATCAGGATACATGGGATTTTAATCAGAAAATAAATCTTTTGAAATTTACCATCTGAAAAGCATCCAGGTCTTCTCCCTTGGGAGCTAATTATGGTTATCTTCATGGTGATGAGAATGGCAGCCCAGAGTGGCTCAGGAAACAGATTATCTCCTAGGTAATGTGGACCATACTGGTGGATTCTGTTTCAACACCCTTTGTCAGACTGGGCTATACTCAATGGGAGGGAGCACCTAGCAACACGTTTGCTATGAATGTTGCAAAATTATTTTTTGTTTTAGTTTTCTGTGTGTTTTTTTTTCCTTTTGTTTTTGGATTTTAAAATATTTTGTAATAAAATGATGTTATCATTCCCCTTTGCAATGTCCAATCAAGCCTTGTATATACACGAGTACAGTCTTAAAACCCACTGAATTGAAACTTGATTAGCCTCTCAGTAATAAGTTTCCCAGATAAAAGACCAGTTACTTAGTTAAATTTGACTTTCGATTAAACAATGAATTATTTTTTTTACTATAAGTGTCTCCCACTTACGGGACATACTTATAGTAAAAGTGACTTCATGGGACATACTTATAGTAAGAGTGATTTACTGAAATTCAAATTTAGCTAGATACCCTGTATTTTTATTTGCTATATCTGGCAACCATACTCTGTCAGAGATGGAAGTTTTCTATCCCTGTTTTTCTATTCCTTTAATCAAATAAGAAGATATTGCATGGTTCCTTTATTTTTCTTAGCAAAGAAGGAATGTCCTAGAGTATGTTCTAGAACAGAATTTTTCAAACTGTTCTCCATGACGACTAAATCACTTAGATACATGTTAAAATGTCAGTTTATGGGTTCTGCCTAAGTCATGCTTAATAATTAGATTCTCAAGCACCCCAGGAGAGTCTAATGCCCTTTAAGCCTGAGAAGAAATGACCTCTAGGGTTTAGACCCTGGTTAAAGCCTGATGTGAATGTCTTTTCTTACTGCAAAATGTGTTACTTTGAGCTAGGATGGTCTCAACTGGATTCACTGAAAAAATGTTGAGATTTGAAAACACTGAGAGATTATTTTATTTTTATCATGTTATTATTTAAAATAACAGTATTTCTAACACCTTTCTAGAAATTGTCAAAATACATATTCATTGTTAATTAAATTCACAAAAAGTATTAAACGTATAGTTTTTATCTATTGAAATAATTTGCCCAGATATTTGTTGCTGTGCTCATCTCTAGGCCATGCCCAGGGACACACTATAATTTGCAATAGTTTTATATTTCTAGGTTTTCAAACTATATCACAGGTGCAATCACTGCTTGGAATAATAAGAAATCCAGAAAGCTTTGCTATGGTTTAATAAAAATTTATTGTATTGATACTAAGCGATATAAGATGTAATGTTAAAAGCTCACCCTAGTTAGTAAATTATTTTCTTGTGCAAGATATTGATCTCTCTAAGTTTACTATCTTATCTAGAAGATAATTATAGTAATAGTACTAATTCATGGGTTTTGGAGGGGATTAACCTAAAGGATATGTGTAAAAAAATTAGCATTAATACTTGGCATACATACAGAGCAGAGTGCTCAATAAATGTTAGCTGCTGTTATAGTTATTGTTGTTATTATTATTACTTTTAAAAGTATTCTTTCATTATAAAATCATAAAACTTCTAAAAGACACATAATCAGAGAAGGCTTTTCCAGAGGAGTTCTTTCCTGATTTTGAGCTCTGGGGCTGCTGTGGAAGGACACCATTTTAAAACCATAGTCCGACGCTGTAGATGTGATGAAAAGCCGTGACATAAATCCTTCCTTCTCTCCCCTGCCATCTATTGTTGAGAGTTTTGTCACTTTACCACTCCACTGTGGCTTCACTGCTTTTGTCATGTTACAGGAGAGACTCCTCTGACATAGTAAACGCAAGATATACAACCACTAAGCAATTTAATAAAAAATTTATATTCTACCTCCTGTTTGAGTTGAAGACAGCTATGGCTGAAGCACAGTAAATAAGAGTGAGAATAGCAGGATTTGAGGCTGACTAAAAAGCTGAAGATTGGTTTCAAATGCTCACATTTCTTCGTTTTTTTTGTTTTGAACGTGATAAGGAGCCATTAGAAGAATTTAAGTTGAGGACAGATGCAATCAGTTTCGCTTTTTGAAAAGGTCATTCTGGCTCCTTTACTTCCCTCAGGCTAAAAACAACCTCTCCTTCTCCTTCTCCTTCATCTTTGTTGTTTATAGTTGTTTGTTTTGTTTTGTTTTCTGTGTATATCTTCCTTGAATAAATGTGAATTTAATGAAGATGAGGAATTACCCAATTTATCTTTATAATCCTCGTATTACAGGGTACCTTGCAAATAACAGCTAGTCAACAATCATTTTGTCAATGTATGACTGGATGGCTAGATGATTGAAATGACAGGGCAAAGCCAAATGTCCACTTGATTTAATAAGTGCAAGTAAATGTTGATGCTATAATGAATTAGTACATAGATAGAACCAATGAAAGCAATACAATTTTGGGATTCATAGAAAGGAAATGACACAAATCATGAAGGTGACATTTCTTGGATATAAGTCATACAAAAAGGAGATTCTTTTTTCGCTGTATAGTGTGCACATGTCACGCTGTCATCATAGCCAACTGTTACAGGCTCGTGTCCTTATTGCCTTTTTGCATTTAGGCCAGAATCATGGGAACGAGATGGAAGAATAATATCACCTTATATTTTCATATATCACAATTTTGAAGTTTCTCAAAATGGTCCACAGATGTTCAAAGTCATGGGAATGTGTAGCACTGAGCAATTAAGGGCTGATTCTATGCTAAAGTTTCGTTAATCAGTGTAAGCTTGCAAAGGACGTTTCTCATCTTTCTGCTTATGCATGTAATGCTTTGGACAAAAATTTATCAATTTCAGTAGGGTATGGAAAGCTAGTCAAGCCCACAGGACTACTGAGAAAAAAATAGAGGGCAATGATTATATTACTTTTCCCAGTGGGCTATATATGTACTGGGAAGATGGGCTGTCTGGGGTTGGACTTTTGGGAGACTATGGAGTAAAAAGGATTTAGCCAGGGAAATGAGAAAAGGATCTAATGTTCCATAAATTTTCACAATAATAACACTTTGAACTGGTCTGAAGCCAAAAGGGGCCTGAGTGCAGAAAAGATACCTTGAGTGAGATGTTTATTGACTGCTTGGTCTATGGTGCTTAACATAAAACGATTTCCCCAAATATTTTCCAGAATCTTCAGTAAAATATATTTTGCTTAATGATGCCCTTGAAGGGAGTCAATTCTTAGGAATGAATGTGGGGAAGTGCTGAATCCAGCTTCAAGGGTAGGTGTTGGGAAGAGCAGATGCTCTCCTGAAGTCAGCATATATGGTTACACAAATCCAAAATCAAATGCCCTATATTGTTTAATCTGGACAAATTCTTGCCAAAACTTTCTGAAACTCATTCAGAAACAAGAATAACAACCCCCCACCCCCAAACAGAAGGGTTTTATTCCCCCCAGAGTTTTATCTAAAAAAAGGAAAAAAAAATTGTATAAGGCATGCAGAATCCAAACTAGTGATAAATTATTAGTTTGTAATTTCAGAAGAAATTATTTAGAGACCACTGCTCATTAAACCAGGCTGGATAGTATCCACATAAGCTCAATCTTGCAGTCTTGCAAATGGTTTTTGTAAACATTAGGCTCCAACAAAATATCTCTTTGACTTACAACCTTTGGCCGGCTGACTGTCTTTTCCTGTCCCATTCTTTTATAACCAGCCCCATAGACAGCTGCTTCCTTAGGTTCTCCTAAAGGAATGTATGCTCTAAGGAATAAGAGGGGGTAAAAAGGTTGAGAAAAGGAATGCACAAAACCTGTTTTGTATCAGTTCTTATGATGAAATGGGGATCGGAGGGCTTTATTTTTTCCAGTCCTCTGAACCCCTCTGGTATCCATCATTTACCTATCCCTGATGAGTTTGATTTGTTTTAAAACAATTTTTAAGTTGACGTATAATCTTCATTGAACTGCACATACCATAAGTCTAATAATGTTCCATAAATTTTCACAATAATAACACTCATGTATTCACCACTAAGATCAAGAAATAGAACACTAGCAAAACCTCAGAGGTCCCCTTCATGCCTTCTATTCATTATAAACTTCCTTCCTTGAAAGCAGTTAACCTTACATCCAATGTCATAGATTAGGTTTTAATACTTAGTATAAAATGGAAACATACTAGTCTTTCCTTTCTATGAATCCCAAAATTGTATTGCTTTCATTGGTTCTATCTATGTACTAATTCATTATAGCATCAACATTTACTTGCACTTATTAATTATAGCATCAACATTTACTTGCATTTATTAAATCAAGTGGACATTTGGCTTTGCCCTGTCATTTCAATCATCTAGCCATCCAGTCATACTTGTTTAATACTTAGTATAAAATGGAATCATACTAGTCTGCTTGGGCTGCCATAACAGAATATCACAGACTAGGCAGCGTAAATAACAGAAACCTGAAACCTATTTTCTCACAGTTCTGAGGCTGAAAGTCCAAAATCAAGATGCAGGCAGAATTGCTGTCTCACTGTGTCCTTACGTGGCCTTTCCTCTGTACACATGCACTCCTGGTCCCTTACTCCTCTTTTAAGGACATCTATCCTATTGGATTAGGGCCCCACCCTTATGAGCTCATTTAAGCCTAATTACCTCCCTAAAAGCCCTATATCCAAATATAGTCATATTTGGAGGTAGGGTTTCAACATATGAATTGCATGGTTTAGTCCATAACATACCGTATGTACTATTTTATGTCTAAATTTTTTCTCAACATTAGGCTTGAGAGATTTATTTATGTTGCTTTTGTGCAGCATTAATTCATTTATTTTCAATGCTGTAGTATTCCATTGTATGGGTAAAATATATTAGCCATTCTGTTGTTGATGGACATTTTAGTTGATTTCAGTTTGGAGCTATTATACATGAGGTTACTATAAACATTCTTGTGTATGTATTTTAGTAAACATATGCACACATTTCTGTTTGGTATTTCCCCCAGCAGTGGAGTAGTTGGGTCACAGGATATGTATATGTTCAGTTTTAGCAGATATTGCAAAATAGTTTTCTAAAATATTTGAACCAGTTTACACTCTCATCAGCAGTTCATGAAAATTCTAATTGCTCCATATCCTCACCAACATAATCATTGTTGGCCTTTTAAATCTTAGCTATTTTGTTGAATGTATAGTGATATTACATTGTAATTTCAATTCACATTGGTTACTAATAATTTTGAGCACCTTTTCATATTTATTGACCTTTTAGTATACTATTTTGTGAAGTGCCTATCAATATTTGGCTTATATCCTTTTGCATTAAGTGTTTTCTCTTTAGATTTGTCAGGGTTCTTTATACATGTATTTTGTTTTATTTTCTTCAAATCTGTGTCAAAGAACAATTTATAGATTTTTAGTTAGCACTGACACGGAAATATTTTACTCACATACACATGTTGCCATTAGACTGTTGTTAAGGAACAAAAGCAGAGACTGAACTTATAGGAAGAGAGAAAAGGAGGAATCTGCAGACTGACAAGCCTGAGAAGGGAAGGGGAATGAAGCAGAATTCAACAGAAGTTTAACTGTAATTCAGGGCAAACTGAGTCATTGTCAACCTTGCAGAAACAATTTGGGAAGAGTGAATTTTGCTTTTACATTTTCGAGAGTAAATTGATAAGCTTATAACTAGGAAAATGGTCAGTCTCGGAACTTTGCCCTTTCAGCAGGCTGGGTAAGGTTAGTAAAAAAGCAATTTGCTAACTTTTTTTTTTTAGATGATCAATATATGTTTTATTTTTTAATTTTTTTAAATTTGTTTTTATTAAATTTATTGGGGAAATTATCATCAAGACAAGCAATAACGAGTATTGCAGAGGTGGTGGGGGAAAAGGAACCCTCATGCACTACTGGTGGGAATGTAAACTGGTACAGCCGCTACGGAAAACAGTTTGGAGTTTCCTCAAAATGTTAAAAGAAGAATTACTGTACGACTCAGCAATCCCTCTTCTGGGTATCTACCTAAATTGTTATCTTTCAATTCTCCGAAAATCTTTGAAAGTTTAGCTGTGGTGAGACATCTCTGGCAGTGTCTTGCTATTACCAGTTCCACCTTAGTTAGGTCAGGTCTGCAGATTTTCCTCATGAAAGTTCCCTAGTGGCTTGCCTTTCCCCTCCTTTTCTATTGTGTGCTCATGAAGATCATTTCTTAAGATTTGTACTTCACTTTGGTGCTTTAAAGCTTCTAAGATAATGTAAGAGAGTATCTTCAAGACTATGAAATAACAAGTTTTCTTAAACAAAATACAAAAAGCGCTAACTACAAAGGAAAAAATTGATAAATTAGATAGCATTAAAAATAAGAACTGAGACCCCATTATAAAAATTAAAGGACTATGGAAGAAGGTATTTTTCCCATACATTGAATTAAATAAATTTAACATTTTTTTTAATTTGAAAATTCAATTGACCCAATGATATTCTTTAATTTTAAGTCATTTTACTATGCTGTTCCTAGGTAGGTTTTATTTATATCTTTCTCACTTACAGTTTGTAGTAATTTCTGGATCTGTGGCTTCACGTACTTCATTAATTTTAGAAAATTCTTAGCCACTATTTTTTCTAATATTGCTTCCACCTACTCTCTCTCTCTTTTCTTTTTTACTAGAACTCCAATTACATATGTTAGATTTTTCTCACTGTGCTCCATGTCTCTTAAATAGTTTTCTACATTTTTATCATTTTTTTCTCTCTCAGTACTTTAATATGGATATTTTCTTCCCAGTTTGAATATCTTCTCCTGTGTCTGATATTCTGTTAAAAACAATCTATTAAGTTTTTATATTTTTCAGTTCTAGTATTCCAATTTGAGTCTTTTTTCTAATAGATTCTGGTTCTCTGCTGAAATTATCCATCTATAGTAAATTTTCCATTACCTGTTTTTCTTCTCTTGGTTTTAGATCATTTGCCTTCATCTTGTTGTATGCCTGGTAATTGAGTGAATGCTGAACATCATGTATGGAAAACTAAGAGATAATTAAGGTTCTGGACAACGTTATCTTTCTTCCAGAGGATTTACTTTTGCTTCTTAAAGAAGGTTAGATCAGGGTGAATCACTTTACCAGTTCTTAAACTAAGCTGGATTTCAGCCTTCCTAAAGGCTGCTAATTTACTTTAGTACTTAGGTTTTGCTCTTTAGAAGGCCCAACTGAAAGTCTGGCATATTTACCAGGGCTTCTCCTCCTTGGCAGACCTTGATCTTCATTGTTTTTCTCTTTATCCCCTGAGATTGCCAAAAACTCTGACCAGCTTCTCAGGCTCTTAATTCTACTTATAAATTGTCAAATACAAGTCAAAGCATAAAAGGTAATTTATTACCATGATTCAGAGTATCTCATGGAACACACAAGGTAACTGGATCCATGGAGATGGAAAAGATGCTGATGTCCCTCGCGAAGAAAAGCAGAGGTAGATGTCGCACTCACTTTTCTAAACTTGTTTCTGGAATCATAGCCTTTCAAGTTCTCAGTACTTTCGTAGCTCTTGAATGCCTTCGAACAAATTTAAAAATACATATTTTATTCAGATTTCTAGTTGTTCTAAGTAGGATGCTTGATATGAAATGAGAAGTGAAAGGAGTTTTCTTATCCTTTTAATTAGTACCCTTCAGCTCTGCATAAAACTTTCTTCTCCCTCCTTCCCCTCCCAGTTATCTCTTTTTATTGTAGCCACAGGAAATACATACCAGTTCTAAGGAACAACCTTTGACTTCTACTTTGCCTCACAATATTTAGGAATCTGCATATGTATATTTCAACTCAGATAACACTGCCTCCCAAGACTCACCCTTGCTTGGGTCTGAAAAAAGTATCCTTATTCAGTAAACATTTTCACATTCAATAACTATATTAGCCATGGGGTTCAGTCAAGGCATTTTGGCTGAGCCCCATGGCTAATACAGTTATTGAACGTGACTGACTAATCTTTGCCAGGTAGTAATAACTCCCTGATACATATAAACAAAAAATGTATTCAAATGTTTTTTTTATGGTTTTCGTCAAGAATTTAGGGATTTATCTTCACTCATCTGCCCTATACTAAAGTTATTTAGTGACTTTTAATTTTGATTTCTCAGCTCTATTATGGATTCATATATATCTTCCCATTGGTCCCATCACTAGTCAATGGAGAATTATGAAAGATGGGGATACCTGAAAGACTGAAACAATTTGTTTTTGTTTCTTTTTTTTTTTCAGTTCAGAGTTAGAAAGTCCCTAAGGTGAGTGGACTTTTCCTCTTGCCATTTTCTATAAGGCCTGGAGAATGATAAATACCTTCCTGCTAAAGACAATGAGCATCTGAGACTATAATGGTATATTGTAAAGTGATGAAAAAAATTAAGAAAGTACCTAGGATGTTATTGTAATAATGGGTAATAAAAGCACACTCAAATGTCATTAAGCATACAAGGGAACTTATTACAATAATTTAGGAGTATCTCAAGGAACACACAAGGTAACTGAATCCATGGAAATGGAAAAGATGTAACTGCTGCTACATATGTCACTTGAAGCACTTTTCCTCTTGCCATTTTCTATAAGGCCTGGAGAACGATAAATATCTTCCTGCTAAAGACAATGAGCATCTGAGACTAAGTGGTAGAGAAATACTGTGGCTTTTTCCCTCTTACAACCCTCCAATTTCATGCCACAGCCTCTGATTGGCTAAATTTAACTGGAAGGCATGAGAGCTTAGCAAAAAGAAAATGTAATAGTCTCTGAGGAAGCAAAAAAAGTGCAGAGAACAGATTTGAGGATAAAGATGCAAATAACATATATTGCCATCAAAAGGAAAAATTATGGATTTATCGTAGGTAAAATATATAGTAATGGTCCAGGAAATTTCATTTGAGAATACTATGCAAGTTACAGTCTTTTTAAGAAAATTATAAAGGTCACAAGACAGGGAGATACCTCTAGGAGAATAGATAGACCAGGAGCAAATTCCTAAAGTAATGGTCTTCTTTAGTAATCATATGCGTGCTGGGCATGTGTTCATATTAAGGTTTATGATATGCATTTTCACACATTTTTATATAGTTATCTTACTTCAATATTTTATGCTCTTTTAAATAACATTTTCCAGTGCTTAGCAAGTCATGTTAAACTGAATCTTTGTGCATGAATTTGACTATCTGATTCCTCTTAAGACTGAAACTACATATATTTATAGTATGGAGACAGTTAATTTCCTGTGGCAGAAACATATTGAATGAGAATAAAATTTACCTAGTTTCTATCTACTGAATTACTTCTCAGTTAGTTACTTGTTAAACTGGGAAGGGATTCAGTTCTATGGAGGTTCATCTTTTATGGGATCCAATGGAAAATAATTCCAGAATTTACCATTCCACTTTTTATTATACTCAGAACAGAATTAGATAAAAGTCCAACATGTTTCTCTTCAGTCTTAGGATATCAAAAAATAAAAAATATCACCAATGAACCCAATCTATTGTTCTGGTATAAAAACACTGTCAGCATAACAATAAACAATAATACCCAACTCTCATAAGCAATGGAGAAAACAAAGGAAATAGTTTGAATTTAGAGTTAGGAGAGAGAGATTCCTCATGGAATGACTAAACTTCCACCCCACTTGAACATTCTCTATGATTCTATAACACGCTTTCCATGCAGAGGATGCTAATAAAGAGCAGGATTTATAGTGGGACTATTTCTCCATTCCTTTACTTGTGGGCTGCCATTTGATTTTTTTGAAACAATTGTGTCAAATGAGTTTTTGAACTAAGGTCATATCTACTGCTTTGGATAGTCTTCTGGGCCACTGCTATTGACAAGGAGGAATTAAAGGGAAGGTATAAGATAATCACTTTTAACCTCCCATGCCATTTGGAAACCCCCATGGTAATAATGAGTCATTGGAAAGATTAAACAACTTCCTCATTTTTACTTTATAAGTCCCTCTGTAACTGCATGCCTCTGAGCTTTATACTAGTCTCAGGTTTGAAGTACCCAGGTTCAAAAACAGTTCGTTTCTTGCTCAATAAAATATTCATATGAAATAAAACTCTCTTATTTTGTCTTGACACCTTGAATATCAAAAAAGCTTAAATAGTCCAAGGTGTTTATTGGGACAGGAACAATATGAGCTGATAGCTATAATTTTTAGTGCATAGGTTACAAATATTCAGTGCTACTGTGATCAGATTTTGTGTTCACTTCGATGGGACTGTTTAATTTTATAAACATGTACCGAACAGTCTTTATGTGCTGGTGATATAATACATAGACACAGTTATTGTCTGACCTCAAATTAGTTTATAATCTAGTGAGGAACATAAATAAGTAAATAAACGGTTTCCTGCTTGAAAACTTGTGGGACATTAGGTGTTTCCTCCAGTTATAAGTCTCTACCAAGTACCGTACAAATGTTAGTTTTCATTTCTTTAGCAATTTACAGTTTACAGAAGGCTCATGTGCTTCCAAAGTGCTCCAAGCTGTCCATGAGGAAGCCATGGCCCGAGAAAAGGAAGGTACTGACTGTTTGCTCGTTGTCACTTGGGCAGGAAATGAAGGAAGATTATTGCCTACTAATAGTTTATCACATTTACTTATAACAAATCTCAGGCTTCTAGTCTGCTGTACTGCCACCCAAGGTAGAAAGAGAAAGTGGAAGAAGTTAAGATGCATTATTACAAGAGTCCAGAGGAAGGAGGGGAGCCTTGATTGGGAGAAACCAGATAAGATGTTAGAGCTGGGCCTAGAATGGTGAATAGGAGCTGGGGCTGACCATAGGTGGAGACGATAGCTTAAGACAAAGGTTCTAGAATGGGCTTCTCTATCTCTAGACTCATCATTTTCTTGTGCCTACATTTTCCTTTTTCTTCCCTACTCACTTTATATGCCCACCATACCAAGCTACTTGCTGTTCCCCAAACCCATCTAGGTTTCTCAAGCCTTCTTTTAAGTCATGCAGTATCTTTATCTATACATCTCCAGCCAACAACCCCTGGTTGTTTGTCTTTCTGAAAAATGTCTATGGAATCCTGGAGGAGCTCTTCTAGATGGGATGAAGCAAGAATATCTGAAGGATGTAAGGGGTGAACTCCAGGGAATACTAAGGTGCACAGCTCAGATCCCCTCTCTAGGACCAAAGCACACATGCCCCCACTTATCAAGAGTACTGTCTGCTGATTGCTTCAAGCTAAGGCCCTCTTCAGGATAGACATTCTAGCCCCATTGCTTCAATTTGGAACAGATTTAAAGAACCAGGGCTCCCAGTGGAAGTTGCTGAGGCCTTTGTTGAAAATGCATCGCAGTTCGACTTCTTCTCCTGTCCAATCCTGCCTCCCTCACACAATATAGGTATTGTTCCTGACGACATTCCACAATAAGCCACCAACTTGTAAATCTCTATCTCAGTGTCTGTTTTCCTGGGATCCCAACCTATGACACCCAATATACAACATTTTCTGTGTTGATAAGGCACCATTTTAAGTCTAAAAATCAAGTAAGTACATATTTTATGAATGAAAATTGTGTTCTTGATTCTTTTGATGTTCAGAACATATAATGCTTACTATCTTTTGTGATCTCTCTGCTCACAGGCCCTGCTGGTCCAGCTACTGACTCATGGCCTTTCTTAGGCACATCATTTAAGATCCTTGGTCTCATTTTAAACCAGCCAGGAAATTGGGCCCTAACTCCAGACTAGAGACCTTTGAAAATCACGTTAAGGCCATGGTAATTCAATTTCTGTTACTTGGGTTGTATTTTATGCTCTGTTTCAAGCTGTCACTTTTTAATCCTCCTGATTTTCATTGTTTATTAAAGGATGAATGATATACTATAACCTTGATTTAATCAGCTAGACCAAATATGTGAGATGGAGGCCATGTGATATTGGGAAGGCTGCCGACCAAATAAAATTTTCTAGGATGGAAAACAAGTAAATTGAGGGAGTCAAAATTTTGCCTCATGGTTAGCTTACTGCAATAGTTAGTGATAAAGATACATGGTGGTTTGAAATTGTGTCTATGCTACATATTCAGTCAACATACCCAAATATGGAGGAAGTGCACTCATAAGGCAAATACGACCCTGGACATTTGCATGGGCGGCATGACAGCGTAACTCTCGAAATACTGGCTATAAGGTAGCATAAAAACTCCCCCAGGTCTCTAACATCCTGATTTGGGTTACATGCACCCAGTCTAGTAATTTGATGTTGTAGCCTAACCATACAAGTTTATGTGTTTCTTTGGTAATACTTTTTTGTTAGAATTAAAGATTTAGAATTGGAGCTGCCTTACATTACAATTATTTATTGCCTTATTTGCCTTGCCTTCTGGGCTATAAATGGTCTGTGGTCAGCAACCGTGGCTTATTCTTTTTCTATATCCTGAAGTACCCTGCACAGGAATTTGTAGGCAATGTGTTACCAATAAGCAATGCTGAATTTCAATTAGGGCTAGGAGAACATTCAGAATTCATTTATTTGAAATGTCTCCTTTTTGAGATGAAGAAACTGAAACTCTGAGCAGTAGGAAATAAATTATTTATTGAAGGGCTAATTTGGGCAAATCACATAATATGCATTAATTAAAATGAGAAAATGTGGAACTCAAACATACTTATTTCTTATCTTTTTACTTACATCTGATTAGAAAGTAAATTGCCCATAATTAATTTAAAAACTTTGCTTGTTAAAAAGCACCTTATCTTACAGGAGGGCTTCTTGTGTTTATAAGTCTTGCTTGATAAACTTCTGTTTCCTAAATATTTTTTCCTTCTTTGGTAGAAAGTAAAATATCTTATATTTACTTGCATTTAAGGAAAAATTTGATGATTTCTTCCTTCTTTAAAGTAATTATCTGCAGACTGATTACCCTTTAAACCTTAAAATCATATATATCTATGAAATCTATTATTAATCTGATATTTGGAATTTCTTGGTAATTAATGGTTATAAATATTAGGTAATAAAAAATTTTAATATATTAATGTATGTTTCCATAGCAGTTTCCTATGTGACACTTTGATAAAATTTGTTCGCTTGCTTTCTTGGCCACAGCTATATTTTCCCCTCCATTGAGTGTTTTCTTTGTCAAATATCAAATAAAATTCTAGAACAAATTAAATGAATTGTAAGCTTAAAAGCAAGCTGGCTTCATGGGCATGATACCTCTGCATTTGCACAGGGACCCATGCTTAGAAGGGCTATTTGCTTGTTTTAATGCTGTGTTGTTGCTGTCTTAAAAATTCTTAAGAATTCTTTTTTCTTTTAAATAACTTTTTTATTTTTCAATTATAGTTGGATACAATATTGAATTAGTTTTTAGGTGTACAACACAGTGATTAGACATTTATATAATTTACGAAGTGATCATCCCAATAAATCTAGTATACATCTGACACCATACATAGTTATTACAATATTATTGACTATATATTCCTGATGCCATATTTTACACCCCCATGACTATTTTTAACTACCAATTTGTACTTCTTAATCTCTTCCAGGTTGTGGGGTAAGAATTCTTTAACAAGGACTCTGCATTTTCATTTTGCACAAATTAAGTAACCAGTCTTACTTAGAAGTAATTTGAAACACCACAAACTCCTATCTTTCCTTCACAGTTCAAGTAAATATTAAAAATGTTTCTTTTGTAAAATATCAATTAAAGAATGCTTGAGAATTGGAATGGTAGAGTTGAGACTATCTCTAAAGCTTTTCATTATTTTTAAATTTTTCTCTGAGTTAAATGCATTCAACAACTTTTCTGTTTGTCTTAGTAGATACAAAAGTGAATTGTTTTATTGATGGAGGACCGTGGGTGTATTGGTTATAATTCTAGGTTTGATGATACATAAAACAGGACGAATTTTTCTGGAATGGCCAGTGAATTTCACATGTCTAGAAACCAGATCTATCACATTCGTAACTGTTTCCCTAGCGTTTTGCACAGTGCATGACATACAGTAGGAAGAATTGCTTTTCTAATCAAATATCTGGCTTTTATAGCTTTGATTTTGAATATTCTCTTCCTCCTATTATTAAATGTAGAAAATCAAAATGAATCGATATTCCTGGTTACCTGAGACCTAGTTAAATGAGATTTTACCGAATACTGTGTCCATTGTTGAAATATGTACCAAAAATATCAAATGTGCAAATTTTTGCACAGAAAATCTTAGGTGGAGGGTGTGGAAATAGAGGAATGAGATTTGGAGAACATGAGCATAAGGAAATAAGGGAGGGTAATTGATAATGTCCAGAGAAAACTGATTCCCCGATATCACCTTATAATTTAAGATTCAGATGAAATTAGTTCAATCACATATGCATTAAGAGACTCAGCTTCTTTCCTATTCTCTCCAGGGATCTCTTGAGAGAGATAGGTTATATTTCTTGGAGTCACTTGGTCCTGAGTTCTTGCTTCTGCTAAATCGATTGAATTTGACAATTATCTTGCTTTGTCCTCAAATACTGTTCCTTTTCCATGTCACGGCTCAACCTGTGGGGACTGACACAAATGGTAACAGATTTTAATAAAGATTTGGAATATGGGAGGGGTTATGCTTCCCACAAACCAAAGCACTTTAAATTTAATAGTAATGTGTTCCCATTACTTCTGCCATCCTAATGGTGGGAATTTCTCAATGAATAACCTTTCTCCTTGGGATCTAGTTACCAGCCATGTTACTCCGTTCCCTTTCTCTGTGATTCATGCTGATCTCCTTCCCTGCTCTCTCTCACTACTTGTCCTGATCATTGTATTCCATCTCTCTCCAGACCATGACCACATATCTATGATCTCACATTGTTTATAAATAAAGACAGTCCTCTCCAGGATAGGAATTCTAGTGAAAACTGAGAAAAAAAGACTACAAAATACATACTTATAATTATTATATTTATCCTAAATAAAAATGGTTTGGTGCACACAGTTCTTTAACTTGCTCCTCAAATATCTCTTCACTTTTTTCTTTCCCTTCACCTTTTACATTTCTTTTAATCATGGAGGAAAAAAATTGCTGTGATCAAAAAAAAATATTTCATGAAAAACTTTATTCTCATGTTGTAGCATAACAAAAACATGTTTTTCAAACCATGCAGATGAGTGTTAAAAAAAATTACAGTAATTAGTCAATTAGTAAGGGTTTTTGGAGTTAACAAAGTTGGTTTCTTTTTTTCCACTTCACTTTTTGTATTTTACTTATTTCATTTGTTAAACCACTTTATTGAAGTGTGATTAATATACAAAAAGCTTTTCATATTTGACATATACAGTGTAATGAGTTTGGAGATAAGTATACACCCATGAAACTATCACCACAATCTATGCCATTAACATATCTATTATCTCCAAAAGTTTCTTTCTACGCTCTTTATTATTATTTGTGTGTGTGTGATAAGAACACAATATATTATCTACCCTCTTAAAAATTTTTAAGAATACAATACACTATTGTTAACTACAGACACTATGATGTACAGCAGGTCTCTAGGATTTACTCATCGTGTGTAACTGAGTACCATTTGACTAACACTTTTCATTTCCTCCATCTCCGCTCCCCGCTCCTGGCAACCACCGTTTTATTCTCTGCTACTATCTGTTTGACTATTTTAGATTCCTCACGTAAGTAGTATCACACAGTGTTTGTTCTTCTGTATCTGGCTTATTTCACTTAGCATAATGTCCTCCAGTTTCATCCATGTTGTCGCAAATGGCAATATCCTTCTTTGTTGAGAGATTTCATCATGGATGGATGTTGAATTTTGTCAAATGCTTTTTATTTATCTGTTAAAATAATAATTATGATTTTTATTCTTCACTCCTCTGCTAGTGTGGTATATCACATTTATTGATTTGCCTGTGTTGAACTATTCTTGCTTACCAGGGATAAATCCCACTTGGTCATGTGCATGATTCTTTCAAAGTGCTGTTGAAATCAGTTTGCTAATATTTTTTGAAGATTTTGCACTTATGTTCATCAGAGATACTGGTCTGTAATTTTCTTTTCTTGTGGTGTCTTTTTCTGGCTTTGGTACTGGGGTGATGCTGGCCCAAAAAAGTAAGTTTGGAAGTGTTTTAAAAGGATTGATATTAATTCTTCTGGGTTTTTTTAGTAGAGTTTTAAAAGGATTGATATTAATTCTTTTTTAAAATCTTTGGTATAAGCCCTCTCATCCTGAGCTTTTCTTTATTGGGAGGTTTTGATTACAGATTCAATATACTTAATTGTTATTGGTCTGTTCAGGCTTTCTATTTCTTCTTCTGTCAGTTTAGGTAGGTGTATGCTTTTAGGAATTCATCTATTTCTCCTACGTTGTCCAATTTTGTTTGTGTACAATTATTCATAAGAATCCCTTATGACCCTTTTTATTTCTGTGGCATCATTTATAATGTCGCGTCTTTCAATTCTGATTTTCTTTATTTGAGTCTTCTCTGCATTTTTCTTAATCAATCTAAGGATTTGTCAATATTTTCTTTTAAAAAAAATCAATTATTAGTTTTATTGATTTTTTCCTATTATTTTTTGTCTTCTATTTCATTTATTGCTGCTCTAATCTTTTTTATTTCCTTCCTTCTTTTAACGTTGAGCAGGTTTTGGAGCTTCTTGGAAGGAAAAGACACACAGGAAATTTTTATTTGGGGATGATTTATACACTGGAGAATTAGTGGCATATGAATTATATGTTCTTTGAAAGGAGAGACCATTTGTAAGTTGTGAAAATCTGACAGGCAATTTGTGCTCTTCCCTAAAAAAGTTTTAAAAAGAAAAACTGGCAATATTTAACCAGGTATAATCTTCTCTGAGGAAGTACTCCACTCCCACCCCTGCCAGTGACATGTTCTGGCTCTGTTGGTGTTTAGGCAGAAGAAGAGGAAGCCACAATAACACAATAAATTAATACACTTCCAAGAGACTCTTGTGAAATACTAAAGTATCCTTCCAAACCAGACAAGGCTACTTACATATTATTCATGTCAACAGAGCATTATAATGGAAACTTTTCTGAGGATCCAGATGGATACTTTATGAATTATACCTCATGAAACGAGAAAGCTTAATTCAGTTCTAATGGTTTTCACATGGCCAAGTGATGCATTTTCAAATTTGGGAACAATCTGTAAAATACTATAATGCTCATGCTTGTATGATGTTTAGTGATTACAGGAAGAGAAAGGCAGGAACATATGTCTCACCTGAAGAGCTTTTCAAATGAACAGATTCCTCACCTTCTGCCAGAAATTGTGGCCACTAAATCTAGAGAGGTGCAAGTCCACATGCGGCAAGCATAGCAAATGATTCTGATACAAAATGGTCCACACTCCAAGATACACCTAAGAAACTCTATCTGGTGTAAACAGTTCAAAGAGTATCTGTTTTGCTTTTCTATTCAGTTTTTCAGGTCAATTAGCATAATTTCATTCTCTTCTTCAGAATAATTCAATCAGAATATTCATGGATGTGACCCCAAAAGAGATCATTTTCAATGTCCTTCAGAGGATTATAATAATTCATTGGTTTCCTACTAAATTTGGGATCCAGTGCTCCAGAGCAGTGTTTCTCAAAGTTGATTTAAGAATCACATATCAGAACCACCTGAGAGGTAGGTAAAATGCAGATTTCTGGGGTCCATTTCAGGCTCATTTTTAACTATCTCTGGGGTCCATTTCAGGCTCATTTTTAACTATCAATTTTTAACTATCTCTGTCCCTGATGTTTAAGAATGTACTGGAAAAGTAACAAAGAATCAAAGGCAAAGAAAAAGCAGTTATAGGACAATCAGGTAAAGCATGAAGATTAGCAGGATGCCAGGTTCATATTAGGTGGGGTAGAACTCTGATATTTGGACAGGACACTGCCTGGTGACTGAGACTCAAGAAGACAGTCAGAGGCCATTGTTTTGGCCTACATGTCAATAAACTTGTATAAATTAGGATTAGGTCTGCACAAATAACTTGATAGGTTTTCACCTTACCTTTTATTTAATTCTGTAAAATTCAAGGTTAAGTGTGTGTGTGATTTTAGACTATGCTTCAATACCTTTCTGCCAATTGCAACACTCTGATGGCTTTGGGTTCTTGAATCTTGCTAACATTAAAATGAATTCTTTATGTATATATTTAAGTAGATCTACATAATTTTCTCTTCTTAGCTTTTATAGCTGGTTGGAAGAAGTCTATGTATGCCAGCAATCCCCATGTCTCAGTATTACAGATGCTTCTTTCTGCTCATATTCTACAGTGAATCCTTTTGAGACATAGCAAAGACCAGCTTTAGTTAGACTTGTGAAAATATGGAGATGTTTCAGCCATTGGTCTTCTCTCTTTATGAAAAATAACATGACAAATAATTTTTCACTTCTTCCATTATGAGAAATTCTAATCCCACATTGTCTGTGTGCCTTTGAGAAAAATCAGTGGCTGGCTTTCTGAGGCCAGATTAGAGGAATGATAGTTATTAAACGATCTCAAGTATGTTTAATAATGAAGAAAGGAGAAAATATATATCTAAAAGTGTAAAGGTGAACCATCTAGAAGTAAAACCATTGTATCATATGTCCAGAGATCAGAGTTGAGTCCCAACTGTGACACTAACTCTGTCTTACTAGACAAAATCACCTAAAACTCCTGAAAAATTAAGTAATTGAATTGGTTCTGTACACTATAGAGTATTAGAGGTTATTACTTGAATAGATCTCTCTATATGTGTGTATATATAAAGTACATGTGTATATCTGTATATGTATGCATATATGTGTGTATACATATACATACACATATATCTTGTGTATATAATTTACCATCAGAAAACTCAAATTTCCTATAGAATTTCTTTGAAAGTTCAGGCTCTCTCTTTGGAAGACCCACAGCTATGTGTTAAGAACTCTGAATCTCAGTCAATAGTAAACGGTCATTAATTCATTCATCCATCCATCCATCCATCCAGCCATCCATCCATCCATCCATCCATCCATCCATCCATCTATCTAATGTCCTTCAAACTTTAAGGTACTAGCCAATGAAATAGTAAGCTTTGCTACAAAGGGAAGAGGAAATAAGAAGTCATTCCAATTCTATTTTGTTATTTGTTTGTTTGTTCCTTATTTTAACTCCTGGTTTTCATTTTATAGAGGGATGTTTAGGCAACTAGTCCCCTAGAGAAAGAAGCAAGTATCTTTATCTCCCTCCAGGAATGAGCAGGGTATTCAATAAATATTTGAAAGCATGAGTACATGAACATATTGCATGAATATACTTCAGAGACCAAAATGCTAGAAGCTTCTCTATGTTCCATGCCACTTGAAGAGCTCCTTTCCAAGGTTTATTATGAAAATCAAAACCGAAGGCTTGAGGAAAAGAATATTCCTTATTCCTCTTTTGTTCAAACTTCACTACATTTGAGCAGTGAAGGACAATGGAGAGAAGAGAACGAAGAGGAAAATGAGAGAGGGAGGAATTGGGAAAAGCATTCTAGAATGCTGTATGCCCAGTCAAAAATGGAAAATTTTAGAATTCGAATGGTTTCATCAGAGTGTCATTGCCACTAACTCTCCCAAGCTTTCCACCTCTCCCTAGCTCCTTCAAATCCAAGTCTCTTCTCTTTTAAGAACAATGAAAAATTTGTACTGATGACATGGATTAATACTAATCCAGTTGAAATAGCAATTTTGTAAAGAAAATTCAGAAATAAAAACAAGTCTATCCAAATTCTTCATTCCCCTGGCTAGTCAAACTTTTCTTAAGTTTAAATTATAGCAAAGGAGAGACAATATTTATAGTTGACTTTGTCATTGTGGGAACACATGTAACCTCAGCCTCAAGGGATGCTGGGACTTCAGAGGCAAGCTGGCAAAAAAAGGATCAAATGTTAGGACAAGCTGGCACAAGGGAACTGGAGAGAAATGTGAACCAGGCTACTTGTGGTTGTCTTTGCAAAGGCATCTAGCTTTTGGGTTATTTTTTATTGCAGCTGGCATTCAGTTACAGATGTGGCCATGGGGAGCTCAAAGACTGCGCACTGACATTCTATTTTATTATTGTTGCCCAAATGCTGTAAAATGGTTTAGTTTAATGCTTAGACTTTTCAGTACATGATTTCTTTTGGAGGAAAGATAGTCTCAGATCTTTTCATGAATGCCATCTAGTCATCTTCATTGAGGCACTCGGTGGAAGTCTAAAAATTATAAGAGACAAAGTTAAATAAAATATATGTTGGATTTTAAAAGCTGCTCCTAAGTACCCATGAATATCTTCCCAAATGTCTCTTTTTAGAAGCACAAGCGATATCTCTTTTAGGTTTATGGACAGTGGTAGCCATTTTAGTCCATTATAGAGTAAAATTAGCATGTAAGTAAAATTTTGTCATTTTATGGAATCTAAAGTTGTTATGGAATCTAAAGTTGATGTTTCCGGATATCAAAGAAGATTCTGAAAAGTCATCTATTCTGTTGACACCATGGACATAAAATTAGAACCTGAAATGTAGCTAGACTCATTGCTACTATAAATCTAGCAAATTGAAATCTTTTCAAAGGTAAACAATACAGGAAGAAGGAATAGTTTCCAAATCTAAGAGTAACAAAATGTGACAATTACTACCAAAAAAAAAAAAAAACTTAAGAAAATAAATGAGATTTTATGTTTGACCTTGATCATAACATGAAGAAGGTTGCTCCTGGAAAAAGTGGTTTGAATTCCTCTCTTTAATTGCTCAGCATATAGAAAATGTTACATCTGTGAGTAGTCAGGGAATGATAGGAATTAAAAATTAATCCTAGCATTTAAATAAGATCCAATCAAAACCCGCTACTGGAAATCCGGGATTTTCCTTTTGAAATCCTTCTTTCCAAAGGTTAATTTCCAATGAAGTTTAGATTCTTAAAGTTCCTCTACAGAAATTTTTCAATTAAAGATAGGAATTTGTGCCTTTGGCCCAATTATCTATGAGCTTTCTAAATTAAATCCATAGTAACAACAGGAGCAGCTCTTTCTACCCTGGAACATATTGAATGTGGCATCAACTCCTGGTATAAATCTAACACCCTATAGTAATTCCAAAACTTTTTTGAGTCTCCTCTTTGAGAGTCTGATGGGGGCAAAAATAAGAATTCATATTTAGAAATAATTTGCCAAAAGTTCAGCAAGTTAAAAAGACCTTGAAACCCCTCAGAACCCAGATGAAAAATTCTTGAAATAGAGCTGTCTAGATGCCCAGCTATACATTTAGCTATTTTAGTCAAGTGAGTAGTGGTTCCTAAAAATGGAGTTTTGCTATGTCTCAAAAAGTTGTGATATTGTTGAACTCTGTCTAATTTGTTATGATCAAAAGAATGCCCAAAATATCATACTGTTAATTTGCCTTAACCTTTCTGTAACTGGAGGAGTAATTTAGTTTGTAGTTTTCATTCTGATATCCCAGTGAACGCTGAATGACAAAATGTTACAAAAGCCATATAAAATCTGGCAGTTTGGGAGTATGGGATAAATGAGGACAACCCAATGTGGATGTGTAGATCAGTGAAAACTATATCACATGATGTAGTCGCTTGTGGTCACTGAGCCCAATTTACAACCAAATCCAGGGATCCTCTCAACAGCATCCATAAATCTATTGTTTTCAAGCCTCTGCTTAGATACTTCAGTGAAGGAGAGTTTATTTACTCAAGTGATTCACTGTATTTTTGCAGAGCAGAAAATATTAATATTAATATGTTAATACGTATTAATGAAGTAAATTTTATTTGTTCAGTTAGAATGGAGCTATCACTATCTACATCATAATGTTGAGAAGATCAAAGAGCTATCTCTAAAATATTTAGAACAATGACTTGCTTATGAAAAAATACTTTGGCTCAATGTGAAGAAAATGTTAACAACCAAAAGAAAAGAGTATATTTCCTAGTACAAATAGAAATTTGAGCAGAAGCGAGAAACCTGCTTTTTAAGATTGAGTGTGTAGTCTTGCATCATATATCTGTTTGAATTAAGATTGAATTAAGGCATCTCCCAAATTTAAGATCTCAATTTAAGTGTAACAAGGCAAATTCATAGAAGATCAGACTTATAACACTTTCTCTGTAACACTTTAAAATATGTACAGATTGACAACAATGGCACCTTGTATAGCTAATGTTCTATCTCATGCTTTAGGCCTTCTTTATTTGGACCTTATGATCATTCAGAAAGTGAGAAATCCCCATTGATGGAAAAAAAAAATGACTTGTGGAGCCAGTGAAGAGGAAGCATGCACTAATTTAAGAAAGCTCAAGGCATCTTCATGTAGAAATGGTAAATGGCCCTCATCTGCTTACATCGGCTTGCTTGGCAGCTATGAAATTAAGTGTTCTGAAAGAAATAAAGCTTTATTTCTTTAAGAATATTCTAAAATTCACCAACTTTGCCACTGAGTTTGGCTTTTATTTTCCTTCCCAGGACACAAAAATAGCAATAATGGTAGCAATAAAAGGTATTCTCAACTGTCTTTTTCTCCCCCATGAAACTTAGGAGGAATCTGTGGACATCTTCGTTCAACAACTTTTCTAGAGCTCTCAACATTTCCAACTAATTTAATACAATTTGTCATCAAGCTGATTTGTTTTCCTTGCAGCTGCATTTCCAAATAATTCCATCCCATTTGCTGGGTTCTACAGGTTGCTTCTCATTTCTCAGGGTTAGAAATAGGCCTTCCATGGGGTAATGAAGCTCCCACGGCTGGCTGCAAGATTCCCTTTTAACACTGGCCTCTTAAGCCTCCAAAATATTCTTCCTCTTTTGTCATAGCCAATTCGTAAATTGTGTTGGTATTATTAAAGAAGATACAAATGATGAAGATGCTAGATTAATCCCTGTTCTTAGAGAGAAGGAAAGAAATCTGCAGCAAGCCATCCTGTTTCTAGAAAAAATGAGATTCATCTGAATTCTCATTCTAAATGGCTGCAATAAGTCCCTTTAGAATCATTGTTGCAATTTGTTTTCACCAAAGGCACTTCTAGATACTATATGGGGTTTTGTTTTGAATAGTGCCAAGATTAATAATGCCAAGACTAAAGGTCATAAAAATGCAACATTGAATGTTGGAAAGCCATATAGAACCCAAGATCCCTGGTCTGAGAAAATTTGATGGTTCAGTGATTCTATTTTGAAACCCAGTTTTATATTTTGGTTTGTCTTCAAAGTTAGCATAGAAGTCCAAACAAGTAGAATGATCCATTACCAAATAATGCCCAGTAATTTTCTTGATTCTTATTATTTCTTCTGTCACTTGTTCATCTCCTTTGTCTTCATATTGCTGGTCTGTCTGTAGGTTCGAGTGAAGATTATGAAATATCAGAATTTTCCCTGTGAAAATCCCCCAAACAAATCTGGAAAGATAATCAGAAGATAATTGAGTCATATCCTGAAAATTGTTTGGTTAGAACTGGGAACATACTTCATTTAGAGAAATAATGCTGTGATGGTTGGTTGATTGGTTGGCAGCTAGTCTAATCCACAGAAGCCTAACTTTTATATTTTCAAACTATTTTAGTAGTTCATTTCATCAACAACTATTTATAGAGTATTTGTGATTGGTTAGTGGATGTGCTGAGCACTGAGAATACTTTAATGAATAAAAAATTGCCACTGTCCTCAAGGAATTTACAGTTTATTTGGGGATAACAAGTACCAGACAATTGGGGGCTAGTAAGATAAACTATGTTTCAGAGGTAGATTCAAAATCTAGATCTTCTTTTCATACTTTTATAACATAATTAATCAAAATGAGTCTTCATTTCCTGACCCAAGCTCATTGCTTTTTAGAGATAATAGAGAATAAACTTGTGAGACTGTTTGAGAATCATGGAGACTAAGAAAATTATTAAAAGACTCAAGATGGAAATATCTTCAAGTTAACCAAAAAGACTAAAATGTCATTTCCAGAAAATATTAACTAGTATGTGTGATGTGAATTTCAAGTAAGCTTTTAGGAAACAATAATAGTTTATGAATACATAGAATTGAAAGCAGGGATTACTATGGTTTCTCCAAAAGGTAATGAATTCCTATTTTGATAAGATGATTTGAGTAACAGAGAAGAGAAAAGTAATTGATGGAAATCTAAATTTTACCAAGACACTTGGCAAAAGATGGAATAATATAGCACTCTTTAAAACAACCCATACAATTGAATCAATTTTTTAAAAAAATCAAAGTATCTAAGTTTGTAACAGGAGAAGATATAGAAGATATACTTATTCAGTTTGAGGATGAAGAAAATCAAATCTAGAGGGATAGAGTGTATCGAATGACAGATTTGGGAGCTCAAAAGAGTTTCACAGGCTATAAGAAAACAAAAAAATCAAAGCTATTACAAAGAAGATGACCAATATGGATGACAGATTAAAATTATCTAACATAAAAATAATGTTATCTTCAAAGTAGAAGCTCCAATAAATGTAAAAGGAAATATATGTAGAGCTAAAATATATAGCTCATTTCAATGTATCTTGAAATGAGGAGCTAAATTTTTCTTACATTACGTGCCAGGAAAAATTGAAGCCAAAATTTGGACATTAAAACAAATTCTAATTATTGAACATCGAGGTTAATTTCAACAGAATCAGGCTGGCTCAGTGTTTTCTCTAGTGACACTTAATTCCTCAAAACAAAGAAGACTTCGTCCCATATTTGAAGAAGAAAGTGACCCAAGAATTTTATTTCCAGTCAAGTTGTTGAGCAAATGTAAAGACAAAGAACTTTCATTTTCAGACATGAAAGATATCAAGAAAATTCATACTGGTGAGTTCCTCTTGAAAATAAAATCTAACCAACTAAAGGATAATTTAAAATAAAAATCTCAATTTGGGAATGTATAAATAAAGGGCTGAGAGTGAATGTTAAATTAATTTAAACATAAAATTAATATGAGTAATAAATTGGTGGTCGCAGAATAGAGTATAAATGTTATAAACTTTTAAACAAGAAAATAAGGTATAAAAATCTGGAATTATGGCGAAGTTACATAACTAAATTGGAGGAAGTGTAAATTTTTTTATTTTTAAAATGTTTTAGATCTATTTTTATTTGTCAGTTTGTTTTTAATTAATGTCTTTTTAAAAAACAATTTAAGATTTACATAAAAATTGAGCATAAAGTACAGAGTGTTCTCATATACTCCTTCCTCTGAACACACAGCGTCTCTTATTTTTAACATCTTGTATTAGTGTGGTTCATTTGTTACAATTGATGAACCAATACTGATAAATAATTATAAACTATAGTCCATAATTTACATTAGGGTTTTAATAAATGTATAATGACATTTATCCACCATTACAATATCATATACAATAGTTTCATTGCCTTAAAAATCCCCTGTGCTCCATCTCTTCACCCCTCCCTCCCTCCCTCTGACCCCTTGGCAAATATTGATCTTCTTACTGTTCCACAGTTTTGCCTTTTTACATAATATTTTAAAGCAGTAATTTAATTGATATTATCTAAAATTAAAACATGTAGTAAAAAAATTCATATGGCTTCCATCCCTAACAGTTTTCATTCCATTTTCTTAACTTTAGAAAAAATTGTCTTGTATAATGAAACACTTATTTGAAGTTTACAATTAACTTCAGTTTTAATTCCTTTCCTTTTTAAAATTCAAGAAAAATATTTTTACACTGTTAATTTTAAAATAGTATGCAGGATATGATCATAGTTTTATTGATTTTTTTCTGAATATATCTATCTGTCCATTTACCCAGCTGTACATATAGAGATATATTTAGAATCACATTCAACAAATACAGTTATTCTGGGGTATTGAGATTTTAGATACTTTGTAGCTGCTTTTTAGGTAATTTAGAGCTATCTTTCTGTATATATGTGTCATGTGTATGTATCTTATAAAATAAGAGTTATTATTTTAAATAAGCAAATCAAATATATTTAAATAAATGCAATGTAATTATGTAAGATTTTTCATTTGGGTCAAAAAATCCATCTCATAACTACAAGATACAAAAGTGAAGGCTAAGAAGTTTAAAAAACACTTCTGTTATAGATAAAAGTGAGCTTAATGAGTATATTTCAAAAGCTTAATAAAATATTAGACTGTATTAATGATGTCAAAAGAAGGACGTCCCTGTGTGTTTTGAATACCACATCTAGAATTTTGAGTTCAGTTCTGGATGCAAATTCAAATGCTTTCAGAGAATGACTAGAATTTTGAAATAATCTAAACTAATTCATAAAAGACTAGTTTATGAAAGAGTATTCTTATTCTTCGAGATGTCAGAGAATTCAGTGTGTATGAACAGGTAGAAACTATGGAGAGGAGTAATCTAATCCAGTGATATAAAATCTTCCTGAAAGGACTCTCTATCACAGATGTCTAAACATAAGTTGCTCAACCTTTTGACAGGGATGCTGTGGTAGGAATTCAAATCTCAGGCAGGTTATAAGAGTAAAAGATCTATAATTCTCTAAAATATTATCAGTTTTAAGATCAAAGTCTAGAAAAAAGTGATGATATGATGAGCACAGTGTTTTCACAATCAAATAAATCCACTGAAAGCCATACTGATGCTACATTGGGTAATCATTACCAAGTATGAACTACCAGCATTTTAACAAGCAGTTTGTATCCTTCATCACTCCAAACGTTTGGGAAGATTTTTTTCTCAAGGGATAGTGGTAATAATGGGGAAAGACTATGTATTAATTAAGACGTATATTTTTTTAAGGCGTGAAATTTTGTGATTGATACAAAAATAACATTGCTTACCCACCAATTTTTTTTAGCCTGATTCTCAAAATTTAAGTTGAGAGAAGAAGGTATAATATATGTGCACATAACATATGCAAATATATAATTAAAGGTTAACGTTTATGAAATATAGCAATGTCTGCTTCTATCTCTCTATCTTCCACACTCTGTACCTCTTTCTTTCTAGATTGTGGAGATTTTTAACTCCAAGTGGTCCTAGTAATCATTAAATCCAACTGCTACATTGAAACAATGAGAAAACTGAGGCTCAGAAAGATTAAGCAAATTGCTCAAAGTCACCTAGTGCCCAAAGGAGGTAATTCTAAACCTCAGTAGTCCTGACTCCCAGCTGTAGTTCATTAGCTTGCATCAGGAACTGAAATCTTTGTGCCTTTATTTTTGTCTCATAGTGGCTTCCTGAAATAGTGCAATGCTTTGTGCAAAAGTCGTTTCAGTACATATCTGCCACAAACATTTGAATACACTACGATCTTTGGCATTCTCCTGTTGTGTGTATGTACTAGAGTGCTATGCCTATATAGTCTATTTAATTAAATTTTGAGTTCTTTGCAGATACTTTTCATCTTCCTTTCTTCCTCTGTACAAGGAAATATTTCTTTGAAGAAATTTCTTTTCTTTTCTTTTCTTTCTTTCTTTTTCTTTTCTTTTCTTTCTTTCTTTTCTTTTCTTTTCTTTTTTTTTTTTTTTTTTTTTTTTGAGATTATTGAGTAGACAAGAGGAACCCTGCATAGGTTAAGGTTTGGATTTGCAAACAATAAGATCCATTCTGCCTGATCTAAGTAGTTTTAAGCAGCAAGAACTTTACTGCAGAACTTTAGATCATACAATCTCCAGAAACACTAGAGAAATAGGCTTGTATGCTACACAATTGGGAACAGTGATGCCAGGAAAAATACCTTTTATATAAGAAGCTATTCCATTTAAAATCATGCTGCTACTGCATACTACTAAACCCTCCATCTGCCAGGCCTCTGCAACATGGGGAACAGAGTCCTATACAACTACTAGAACAACTTTTATTGTGGTGAAAGGGCTCCCTTTGGGGTCACTGGAGATTCCAGTGCAAATAACTCTCATTTTCAGGAGGTATCCATGACAATCTCAACACCTCTGCACAGAGTATGACTCTTCAAAGCACAAACTAATGGTGCCTAAGAGACTGTGGTTCTGGGCCATGAAAACTCATCATGAGTTTCTCTTGATTCGCTGAAACTCCTTCTCTGTGGCCTGGGTCATATAAGGGGCCTCCCATGTGCAGCGCAGCCCACAAGTGTGTTCCTTTCTTAGTCTCATCGCATTCAGAAAGAATGCCCTTTTTGGTGCAATGGAAGAGCTTCTGGCTAGACGAGTTTCTATTTCATTAATAGAAACATTCACTAGCAGTGGTGTTGCATTTGCCTAAGAATTCAATTAATTTTTTTTTTCTAATGACATTGTGTAATTAAGCAGGTAGTTTTGTATTTTAGGAGTGGGTTTTTTAATCTGGAGCATATTTTCTAAGTTAAAGTAACAAGCATACTTCATAATTATCACTACTGTCTTCCCAACTTTGATGCATTTAAGTGAAGTTCCTATCATTCATGGTAAGAGGAGAGAATTGAAAAGGTAACAGTTGAAAAGCTTCTCTGAGGTCAACGAAGACTTCCTGGTCATAAAGTTCTTTCTGAGGGAAAGTTAGAAGATCCACCAGAGACGATAATATCATCAAAGTATTGTACTCCATATTTAATGAGACTTGGGAATAATATAAAAGAATATGCTCATCCTAGTCTGGGTTTTATTCAAACACCACACAGATGATACTTCTATTGTCTAATAAGAATCTCAGTAAAGAATAAAGTAAATCTGAATGCATTCCAGCTTGGAATAGGGTTTATTTGCTGTACTCAAAAGGTGAAGAGCAATTAAATAGGGGAAGGGGAGGAGGAAGAAGAGGAATGGGAAGAGGAGGGGAAGGAGGAGCAGGAGGAGGAATGGGAAGGGGAGGGGGAGGAAGAGGAGGAGGGGGAGAACAACAACAACAAGAAAGAAAAAGACAAGATAAGAAAAGGTGCATACAGAGTAAAATTCCAGGGCTGACTTCAAGAAGAATTTTTGCTATGAACCAAGTACATATTTTAAAAAAGATCTGTTAATACCCACATACAGGTTTTACACCTGTTATCTCCATTCAGTCACTTTTTGGCATATTGATTCTTCAAAATTTGACCCAAATTCTAAAAGATTGTTTTGATTTGGAAGAATCACCTAACTGAAAGATTACTTGTTCTTTTCTAACTCAGCAACTTCCTGTGCATCTGAGAACAGAAGATGAAGAACTTAAAAAAAATTTGTAAGTATTCTGCTCACTACCCAATTTATGAAAACTCATTCTATTCAACTAAAAATTTGGTATTCTATCAGAACAAAAGATGAAATATCTGACATGTAATGGGGACTCAATATGCTCTACAAAGAGTCTAGACTATAGTGAAGATAAATGCCTGAACATAGACACTCAGATAAGACCCATCTGAAATTCTGCCAGGTATATTTGCTGATAGAAGAAAGAAATAGGTAGCAACAATTGTTGAGGTAAATTCACTTCTAAATAAATAATTTATTTAACATCTACATACAAGGCTTGGAACCAATTCATTATAAAAATTTGTAATTTCACAACCCAAGGATTTCAAAATAGAAATAGATTAATATTGATTCAGAGATATATGAAAAGGCAATCATACAGACTGAATATGAATTATATGAATATGAATAATTCATATTCAGTCTGTACAATTATTTCTATACTGTGAGATCATCAGTGAGAATTTGGGGGTGGATGGGCAATTGTTGGTTTGAATAGTAGTGGAAGCCTTATGGAAGGTGAATTTTTCTGCCTATTTTTTATTTGTGAGAGGCTTGGATTTAAAGAAAACCTTGAATGAACATACAAGAGTAGAAAGATATTTGAACTTTAGTAGAGAAACAGAGTTGGCTCAGAAACACTCATTGCAGAAAATCCATGTATTAGTCAGCTTCATTTCAGTAACAAACAATCTTAACAATTCATTGGTTCACAACCACAAACATTTATTTCTTGCTCTTATTAAATCTATTTGATCTGTAGCCCTTATTTAATGGGCTCGGTTCAGCTTAGCTTAATATGTTTTCTTATTCTGGAACCCAGGTTAATGGAGTAACCATTATCTAGGACATGTTATTCTCATGGGGAAGGCTGTAGAGGAGGATGAGCAGAAACACATGATGCCTCTAAATCTCTGTTCAGAACCCATGCAATGACATTTCTACTCACTTTCTGTTAATCAAAGCAAGTCTCATAGCCAAATCTAAAGTCAATGGGCAAGGATGCATATTCCTCTGACTGGAAGGTAACATAAAAGGTGTGGATGAATAGTTTTACCACAGGGAAGAAGAGAATAGTTGGGAACAATAATCTAATCTATCACAATATCAAGGAGAATTGCTTTAATAAATTTGATGAGAAAGGAGGGGACAATAATCAAGGTTAGGTTTTCTAGGGCTCTTTGAAAAATAATCTGGAAATACAGAAGTTTGTCTTGATTTGGAGAACAATGAAACAGGGTCAACCAGACAGAATAATAATTGGAAGTAGGTGATTTGTCTTGGATACCTCAAATCTCTTCTTTCTGTAACCTTTCCTCTTAAAACTCTCAGTCACTTATTGGGCTCCTAATTCACAGCATCAAATTTTACCTAGGACCAGGACCTATCTTAGTGGGTCAGTCATAGTGAGAGGATTGGAGATTAAATACAATTTGAACCCTTTTGTGAGCAATTTTTTCAATTTTTAATGAAACATGAACTTCAAAATAAAAGTTCCCAAGACCTGTCTCAACTTTCGAAAGACTAAGCCCAGGAAGGTATCTGATAAGTTATACCTAGTAGAACAACATTTTCTTCAATGAAATTTTACAGGAATGCTCAACAGATAGAAATGATACACTCTGATGTAGGCAGTCCAAGGGGAAGTTCCCATCACCTTCAACTCCATTCTTCCCAGCTGCACCTGAGGAACTGCTGAGGAAACATTATCACCGTTTAAAGCACTGTGGGAATACCACTGGTATAGGTAGGTGCCTGATAAGGCCTAATGGGTCACATCTTTTGGAACTTTTAGACAGTCCCTATGTTAGTCAGGAAAGGGCACGTAGGTCTAATCCTGGAATATACAGCTCATTGGATAGTTCAGAGAAGTATTTCTGGAAGAGCAGGAAGCATTTCTGTCATCTCAGAAATCATGTCTCATAGGAGGCTACTACTCATAAGGTAAACTTTAATGGAAAGTGCCAGAAGAGGGAGTAAAGAAATCTTCCCTGAAATAAGAAAGTGTCTATGCTTGAAATGAAGGCAAAGAGGAAGGAGAGGTAGAGGAAGTGAGAGCAGTGTTAGTATTTTGACCAACATGGAGCAAAAAAGATAAGATTCTGATGTTGCTACCTATAAACACCTGTTGAGCCCTTTGGCTCTGCTCTCCATACTTCCATGGGATACCTCTGTGAGACTCTGTGAACTGCAGTTGTTCAATTCAGCTCAATGGCTCATTTTTTCATGTATAAGTAATAGTGAGACATTCACATAAAGGAAATAGCATTATAACCAGTTTAGAATATTTAAAATGGAATCCTGCATTTTATAATTGCACACAAATATCTAATTTTTAGTCTAGTATAAATGAAGAAAGAAATACAAACTTCTTGGTATCAGTTAGGTACCTCATTAGTGCTTGCCACCAAACATAATTTACTCAACTATTTTCATTCTATCTTAAGAATGATTAGATTCATTTATTACAATTTATTGAGTACTATAATAAAGACAATGTTGTTGATGAAGTTAGCTAATAATTATCAAGCACTATGTGCTTAGTACCTTATATAGATTATCTCATTATATCCTCATAATAACCTTGAGAAACAGGAACTATTATTGTCTCCTCTTACAGATGGAGAAACAGGCTAAAAGAAGTTAAAAGATGTCTCCATGACATATTATTACCAAGTGGTGAAATATAGATTGGAATCATACTGCTCCATGTAAGCCTTACAACAATGCTGTGAAACAAGTATTATTATTACTATTTTACAGACAAGAAAACTGATACTAAGCAATATAACCAAGATCTTATAGCTAGTAAGTGGTAGCACAGAGGTGAATCCAGAAGAGCTAACTTCAAAAGCTATGTTCCAGGTTACCTATCAGGATAAGTGAAAAATTTTATAGGGTAGAAGAACATCATTGGCTAGGATTTACATCCCTGCTCTGCCACATACCAGCTGGGTGATATTTAGCATTAATTTTCTCACCTGTAAGACAATGCTATACATATCATATTTCAGGTTGCTACGACAATTAATTTAAACAGTGACATAAAGTCTTTATTAGTTGTTCTCTCTTCCTAACATTTTTTCCCCACTGTCCTCTACCACGTGTGTTAATTTTACACTCACAAGAGTGCACCAAGCAGATGTACTAGTCATCTCTGCATATAACTCTAACTTACTTCTCTATGTCCTTCTCCAAGGCATGTAATAGTAGTTTGGAAAGCCTTGATTTTTAGAAGGGCTGCATATTTATTTTTTTCCAATATTCAAAAACATATGTGGATATCACAGAACAATTATTACCAGCACTAACAATGCTACCACATAGGAAACCACACCTGATGTACCATTAGATTAGAATGAAACTTATCTGAATCAGAATTCCTGTAGATTCCTGTGGCCAATTAAATAAAGGCCATTTAGACATTTTCCTAGTTGGCATTGTACTCTGACACAACTTTCAAGTTATGCCAAGTTGTGTAGACACAACTTACTTTAATGTTTCTCTCAGATGAAACTATTTGACTTTTAGCAGTCTCAGTCTAAAATAAGGGGAAAGAAAACAAGCAAGCACACACATACACAATTATAGGTTCAAATAAAACCCTAAAATTCTTCTGGGAGCTCATAAACAAGAGTGATGAATGGTCCATTAGTCATTGCAGAGTTTGTTTTGGCTGGACTAGGACCATGTAATTAATTTTAAGGAGAAATGTTTCTTGGACATAAAAATATGAGGAATAAGTATTAACTATGTAATTAGAGGTATATCTCAAGTTTCTAATTTGATTTAGAGTTATCCATTATTATTAACATATTGAGCCTTAATCTCTTGGATTAAGGTTTATCATTATACAATAATGATATTCAACAAAAGCACTGGGGAATCATTGGCTCAATAAAATGACAGGCATGTATGTGGGGCTTAATGAATAAAAGGAGATATTCACGAATCTCTTTTTGAGCACTTCTCATATACAATAACTGTGCTGAATTCTAGAAATACAAAGTCAAACAAAGCATTATCTTCCTTCAAGAAACTTACAGTCTAGGTCTACGGCCATGCCACCCTGAACAAGCCCAATCCCGTCTGATCTCGGAAGCTAAGCAGGGTCGGACCTGGTTAGTACTTAGATGGGAAACCACCTAGGAAGACCAGGTGCTGTAGGCATAAAAAATAAGGGATTGTAAGGTGACAAGGTCCTTGCAATCTGTAAGGTCACCAAAGGTTGCCTTGCCAAGAAAGAGAGAGAGAGAGAGAGAGAGAGAGAGATTGGGAGAGGGAGAGGGAGAGGGAGAGGGAGAGAGGAAGGAAGGAAGGAAGGAAGGAAGGAAAGAACTTACAGTCTAGTGGGGTTATAAAGATGCATAAATTGATTACTACAACAGGAGAGGTGCTCACATAATAGACCTACACATAATGGGCACCTAGACACATGTGCCACAGCCACCATGTAGTCTAAATATAAATAGAGCTACTGATGACAAACTTATTAGCAGAGAAGTAGCAGAACCACTTGATCCTCTAGAGAAGTAGCAGAACCACCTGATCCTTTAGGTTCTCATCCTGTCACATGGAGTTAGTTATGTGCTTAGGCCAGTCACAGCAGAATAGAACAGACAGTGGGATTCTGCCCCTGAGATACTCTTCATATTTATTAAGAGAGGGGCCCTCTAGTTAACTACACAACAGTGGACTATTCTATGAGGAGCCTACAGAGATTAGTCACTAGAGCAACCTGCTCTTCAGGTGAGTTCCTCAGACTTGATGAGCCAGCAACTTGACAAGCTACAAAGAGTAAGTGTATTAACTTCAAGGGCCATTTGAACTTGCTTATTCTTGCTTTGGAACCCAGAGAAAGGCATGGGGATTCAGAGAAGGCTTTCTGGAGGAGGACACTGGAACTGAGTTTTGAAGGAGTTTGCAAGATGAGGAAAGAGAAGAGCATTCTGGTAAAGAGAAGAGCAAGTAAGAAGGAATGGCATGAAGGACAAAGCATAGTCAGCATATTTCTGGAACTGCAAATGGTCTGTTGTGGTTGGATAGCAGATAGAAGTGAGGCTACAAGGCACATGGGTGCCAAATCAGTGCATTGCACAGTTTCTAAGAAGTCAAAACAATGAGGAATTCACCTGCATATATTCTTTCTATTTAGCCTTCATTTGCTGATGTTGGGGTAAAAGAATAATTGAATTACCAATAAAACAAAGATGACAAGTTCTACCTCTTAACTTTAAAAGCTACATGTCTAGGTGTAAACCAGAAATATTCAGATGCATATGTGCAGACAGAACATTCCTACTCCTTGTCTTGATAAAAACAGTTTGCTGGGAGAAGGAGAGAGGAGAGAGACCAAGTAAACAGAAGAAACTTTTAAACCCTAAGAACCTACATAACAGTGGACTATTCTATGAAGAGCCTACAGAGATTAGTTGCTAGAGTATCCTGCTCTTCAGGTGAGTTACTCAGACTTGATGAGTCAGCAACCTGACAATCTACAAAGGGAAGGATATTAACTTGAAGGGCCATCTGAACTTGCTTCTTCTTGCTCTGGAACCCAAGGAAAGGGAACTCCAGAGACAGGAGTCTCCAGAGACAGGGAACTAAGTGGATGCAAAAAAGAACCCAGAGACCACCCCCCTATCTTTGTGTAGTGACCCCTGAATCTTTTGTTTCCATCTAGTGAGATATGCCCATCAATAGTATCTTCTCACCCATTGATTGTCCAATAAAAGTAAAGCCCTCTTGTACTATAAGGCTATGCTTAACTCTTCAAATAGCTCACCCTGAAGACAACTCTGGGAGCTTAGAATATTGTTAAGTTCCTAGGAACTCAGGATACTCAGAGGGGTGGGGATGGTATGGAAAGAAGAATGTCTCCAATGGCCAAAACGGAAGTAAATATGTGGTAGAATATCAAATACAGGTAGTTCATGAGAAGCTGTGGTAAACTGGTAAGGTTTATTTCCCAGATTAGATTATCTAAAGTAAGACTACTATGAGGAGGACCAACCATAATGTGAAATCATGACCAAAACCAATAAGACTTGAAATCCTTTAGTACCTGTAAAAATTAGCATTACAAATTCCTCTTTTAATTTATTTGTTAAAAACACTGAACAACGACAACAAAAATCTTTTACTTTAGAAGCCTACATAATGTATTTTTAAAAGAATGAAATTTCCTTTGTTATAATTTTTACTATTATGTAGTATAAATGTCATCAAATGAGACTCTAAATTCTAAATTATGATATTTTAACCTGTGTTTACTGCACTGACCTTGGTCATTTGGAACAATTTTTTTTCCCTGCTGATTATCAGAGTATTAAAAATACTTAAAAAAAAAAAAAAAGAAAGAAAGAAAAGAAAAGAAACTCTAAATTTCAGAAAAAAACCCACCAAAAAGCAAAAGGAAATCATAGTCATCTTACCACCCCAAAGAACCTGGTCTCCAGGCCTGGGTTGTACACTCATCTGCATTCTGTACCTCATACTGGGAGTCAGGGAGCACTCAGCTGAGGAGCAGTGTCACCCAATCTGATGGTGACAAAATGGAATGGGTGGAAAATTGAGCAGGTCAAGAATAAAGAGTTGCTGAAGGCCTCATATGGGAGGAAGGATGGAGAGGAAATGTTTGTGAGAACTTCCTGGCCATGCTTGGCCCATATTACAATGCGCTGGTAAACTCCAGGAAATTCCTGAGCTCGGACCAGATATTCGCTGTAGCTTGTTATACAAGCCAGAGGCGTGGGTGTGCTGGGTTAAAAGTCTAGAGGCAATGGAGGGATGAATAGGAAGAGAGGAATTGGCACGGCTGGGAAAATGCAATGGATTTTTTTCGTACCATTGATATTAATAAAACAAGCCTACCACTTGATTTCTGCCCTCCTTAGAAATAATATCCTGTCACTGGGTGTTCCAGTATCTTTGTGAAATTTTATCAAATAAAACTCTTATTGAAACACTAAATATTATTCTGTTCATTTTTCAACCTTGTCATTTTTTTCTCTGTCAGATATGAATTGAACTAAGCTTTGTGATTATTCACCCTATCGCCACTTAAATGACTCATTTACAGTGCATAAACAGAAGTGATTCAGTAAACAAATGATCTGGTTTTTAGACAAAGGACCTGATTTGGGGCTACATTTATTTCTAGCTGGAAATTCTGAGCATCCATGGTGCCTGCCCTGTGCTCTCTTGGAGTAAGTGGGAAAGACTTGATTTGTGTTTTCCTATGAGTCAGGAGGTTCTAAACTTGGTTCAAAATCATTGAAACTTAAAAATTATGCCGCAGGGTTTTATCTCCCAACGGTACCCATTAATTATTTGATCCACATTCCTTGCATCATAGCAAGATTTCAAAATTGCAAAATAGGAATTTTTCAAAGGAACACTGAAAACTAGTTGTAAACACTTGAAAAACACTTAGTTGAATTCACGACTCAAGAGCAACTTTATGTTTTTTGTATTCATATCACTTTGGTAGGAGTGGGCAAACTGTGTCACCTTGGCTACCTTCCTTCTTTTTGTGTATTATTAATTCATTTCCACTTTCATTCATCATTCATTCAACAAGGATTCTATGTGCCTTGGTACTGTGCTCTGGCCTGGAGATAAAAGGGTAAATACAAATGGTCACCATTCTACTTCTTGGAACTTTTAGTCTGGTGAAAAACAGGCATTAATAAAAATATCACAAACAACTGCATTTTAAGTATTAAATATTATAAAGGAGAACGACAGCATACCATGAATGTGTATAATGTAGGTATCTAACCTAGTCAGATGAATCAGAAAACATTCCCTTAATGGTAGGAAGTGAGTCAAGATCTGCAAAATAGGCAGGATTTATCTAGGCAAAGACATGCAGCAAAGAGAACAGCATGGGTAAAGGCCATGTAGCCAGAGGAGTATCTTGAGTTCAAAGATCTGAAAGAAAATCTGAGCAGCTGGAGTGAGAGAGCCAGGGGAAGCATAATAGGAGATAAGGCTGAGAAGGGAAGAAAAGGCAAGATGGGAAGGGTTTCCTCTCAAAAACACCCCTCTCACTCTCTCTCATTTTCCCCTTACCCAATGCTTTCAACTGAAGGGCTCTTCATTCTCAGAACACAGAACTTTCCCTAATCCATTATACTCACTTAAAATTTCCTCCCGTCTCCATCACCCATGATTCAATTTTCAAGGTCCTGCTCAAATTCTACTTTCTCCATGAATCTTTCAGTGATACCTCAAACAGAGATATGCTTTCTCTCTATTTCCATGAACTTTGCATTTTTGTTAGCATTTATCATATTTCAGGTTACCTCATCCATTTTTTTTTAACATTTATTTCTCCCTTTCCAAATTGTATGCATTATGTACCTACATGGCAGGAATCATATCTTGTTCATTTCCTATGAGAAATAGCATAGATGGTATGTCTAATAAATTCTTATCGAATTCTGTCAACACCAGGTTGCTAGGGAAAAAAAGGCAAAGACATTCCTTCATGTACTTTCTTTTAAAGATTTTTTTTGTTTGTTTAAAAAAAAATGACACCAGAGAACAACAAAAGAAGTATGATATAGGTAGACTGCAAATAATTTTCTAATATTTGTAAAATTAATCTCATTTTAAAGAAGAAAGGTACCACATGAAGTCCAGGTAAAAACTTCCTGCTGTTTAGGGGCATGTTATTACAATATTTTAGAAAACTCCAAACAGTGTAGGTGAAGATGTCATTGTGAAAGTAGGGAATTATTCTTTTCAATGATTATCACGGCAAAGAAAGACACAGCAGCATCATTGCTAAGTAAAGCAGATGGGAGAAAAGCTGGGAGAACACAAAAAAGAGAAATTGCAAAAGTTAAGTATGGTTTTAACAACCTTTTGAAACCCTGGGATATTAAATTTTATACAGAGGCAGAGTGGTATAAGCTAAAACAAAATTGAGAGAGACAAAAATTATGAAGAATAATGCACAGTATCCACTGACAGGTTTTTATCTTGGGATCCACAGATCATTTTGAGGAGTCTGTATGCCAATTTTGCATCTGTGCGTATTTTCAGGGGTTCATTAAAGTTAAGAAGCTCTGTATGTGGCATAATTTTCTACCTATTTAATCAAATATATGGTCTATTATTTACTTTTGAATACATCAGTTTAAAAACAGTGTGATATAGTTGTGTCTATTATCTAGTTCTAATTGATATTCTAATGTAGTCATTCACAGAATATGTAGGTCAAAACTATTTTCATGATAAAACTAAATGATTATTTACCTTTTTTACTGTGTTGACACTTGCACTGATATTGCAAAAACAGTGGTCGGTTAAACTGCTGGCACCTCAGTATGACTCAGGGCAGAAGTCGCTAAGGTAATAGCAGTAATTATATTCTTCACTGCCACGCACTCACAGGAAAACAAAACCAAACCAGCTTTACTTAAGGATGATCTTGATGAAGTAGTAAAGAACAAAAATAAATTAATTTTATTAAATCTTGACCCATGAGCACACAAATTTCTAATATTTTTAAGAATAAAATGGGCAGTTCAAATAAAGCACTTCAGCAGCATACCAGTATACGATGACGGTCTCAAGAAGAGTACTTATACAATTTTTGAATCTTGAGGTAAGCTACTTCCTCATGTAAAAGTTTTACTTGAAAGAATTACTGAGAAAAACTATGGTAATTTAGATTATCACTTTACAGATTTTAGATTATCACTTTACAGATAACTGACAACTGACAAGTTTACAAATGAAAACTAGAACTTCGGAAAATATGTATCTGCCACCATGAGCATGACAGCTTCCCATTTTTAAAAACTATTTTGATGAGATCATTGCTGATATTAACAAGTGAAGAAAATTTTTTGTGTTGTATCAAATATGTCAACATTTGAAAGATCTGTATAACACAATGAATATTTTCCAAATGAATGATGCTTGATGTGACAGAATCATGCACACTACCGCCTGAGTCACAACTAATTGCAATGAGAATTAACACTGGACTCAAAGGCTGCTCAGTCCAGACCAGACATGAGGCAGAAGGTAAGAAACCTATCCAGTGATGCTTTATTCTGAATACTGGCCAATTAATCAAATCATAATGTTTAAATGTGACAAAAGGGACAGAGAAAGAAGCATAAGTCAGAGTCTCAGACAGAAGCCAATAAGCAGAAGTCTTCAAAGACAGAAACAGGTGCAACAGATGGAAGTAGAAAGAGAAAGGAGGTAATGAGTGGGAGAATCACACATACATATATGACTGGGCATAGATTAGGAGCAGAAACTCTGAAGGGACTGACAAGAAAAATGAGTCAACGGCCTGGGGCTTCCATTAGGTTGTTATTAGGATACTCATCTTGCTGTGGCACATTAAATCACATTTTAATCCTTGTATTATATTTTAAGTTATAAGAAATCTTCACCTACGTAATAATACTCTTTTCTGCCAACTGAACTGAAGAAAAGGTAAACCCCACCTGATGATCTTGGATACCTCATTTTACCAGACAAGAAGGTCAAAAAAAAAAATCTATCATGTTTCCTTTTATGACTCAGCTGTTACATGGCATAAAGTTAAATCTAGTTTCAAAAGTGGGAACAATTTTATTCTTTGATTCTGATAAAATATTATATTTGTATAAGGATTGCATATGGCACTTCATTTTTTTAATCTTTAATTGTTCTGCTTTAATATAAGTTTGATATTTTAAGTTTCTTCTTTGAAAACAGACACAATATACACTTCAAGTAGCCATGTGGGAGAGAGGGAAATAACATATTTCATATCAGGTCATGGTGCAGAATTTTTTGACAAAGTTGATAGACATAAAATAAAACATCATTGAGTAACAGCATGTGCAAAAGACAGCAGATTTATTTATATATTTAGAAAACCACACTGCTCATTACGATGAGGCCAAGAGTGGCCAAGAATGGCCAAGGAAACCATTTCCTTACATAGCAAATCAAAACGCTTGATATTGGGAAATGGAAAGGTATAGGTTCATACTGGCTGTGACTCCTATTTATGTAACTTTTTGTAAAATCAGCTATTGTAAATAGTAAAAATGCAAAAACTAAAATGTGAGACTAAATGTAAAGTAGCTGCATAAGTACATTAAATAGTGCTTGACTAGATTAGAACTTTGTCACTTAATGTAGACATTATCAACTCTAAAATTTTCTCCTTGGTAATCTGTGAACTATTAATAATATACAACCTCAACTAAGAGCATTTAATGTCTAGAAATTTCCAGATGATCTATATAGACCAATGCAGCAGTAAAATTAAACCCCCCAAATCTCAATTAATCAGAATTCTTAAGGAATAATTATATCTGTTGCTTTTAATTTTTTCTATTAACTAAGAGTTCACCAATTAGTCCATTGTGCTTCAACTCTTTGAAGCTAAAAATATCTATAATGTATCATGTTGGGCATCAATTTTCACTACAGTAAGGGGAGAATCTTTGACAGAACATAAACGTTATAACTGAAGGCGAAAGAAAAAAATTCCTAACTTACCACAGACAGTTTTGTAAAACAATCAGCACAGTGCCGTGACCACAGTAAATAGGCTTTGTGCATTTAAAATTACTATTAGTATTAATATAATGATTGGCCCATCCATCGTAGATTGCAGAAAGACTACTAATTGATTGAAGATTTCCTTTATTTTTCAACCCAAGTTTGTTTTTTTTCTATTATAAAGTTTTTCATATCCATTGCATAATTTTTTTAAAATAAAAATTAAAAAGTAACATAAATACATAAATAGCAGGGCAACCTTTAGCTGTGTTTCGGGAAATTGAGGTTTTAAAATTTCTTCTTTCCTTTAAAAAGTACAAAACATTTCCAAACATATTCATCATCTATCTGCACAACAATTTGGTGTAATAAAGGGCAGTTACTGTTCCCAGTGCATAGAAGAAAAAAACATTCAAAGGTTAACTGACTTTCCTACTTGGCAAGAACAAAACTAGAACCTCTGTCACTTGAATCTCTCACCATGTGGCTTAAGACCATTTTGCTACCAAACAATATTAATTACTAATCACTAAAACATTCATGCACATTGATTACCACATGAATTAATTTAGGTCCTTAAAATGTGATGGGGAAGCATTTCTCACCTCCATCTCCTAATGATTAAAAGCCCTGATTAGCCAAGATGTGCTCTTAATTTCAAACTAAATTTTCACTAACGATACCCTCTGACAATATCATTTAACTCTGAAACAGTAATAAAACTAAAATAAATGGATATAGTCTTGCGAACAAAACTAGAAAAACATAATATCCTACAATCAGTCAGCCCTCCCTAGAGTATCCTGCTCACAAATCAACACAGAACTGGCTTCTGGTGGTAGTCATGGAGATAGTAAGAGGGATTGAATTTAGTATATACTTTGGAAGTAGAGCTGGCTGGTTTTGCTAATGAATTAGGTGTGAGAAAAAGAGGCTAAATCCCAATGTTTGGGTCTGAGTGGCATGAGGAATGTAAAATTATTTTCAGAGATGAGGAAAACAGAAAGAGCAGGTTTGAGGGGAATAAAACAAAGAGAAATTGGTTTTGAAAATGTTAAGCTTAAAGTGCTTAATATCTATTTAGGTAGAGATATATAGGCAGTTACATATCTTAGACTGAGACTCAAGGGAGTGATCGGGGCTAGAGATAGAAATGTGGGAGTCATCTAGATGGCAGGAACTAGATGAAATCACTAGATAAAGAGTTCAGATGGAGAAGATTTATGAGAACTGAGAATTGGAAACACTGAGTCAAAGGATCCCATACAAAAGATTGTACAGTCAGGAAGAGGGTAGGAATATAGTGTAGTGTCCCACAAGTCAATTGTCCCACAATTCTTAGTAGCATTTGATAGAATTGCACATTATTTTGAGAACATGTCCCACAAGACATGTTCTGAAAATAATGTGCAATTCTATCAAATGCTACTAAGAATTCAAATATGATGACTGAGATTAAACCACTGGATTTTGCAACATGATGTTCATTAACGACCCTAAAAAAATAAGATCTCTATTGAAAATACAGTGTTAATTGAAATGAGTTGAGAAGAGATGTGAAGTGAGAAATTGAAGAAAGGAAAAATAACCAGTTCTAGCACCTTTGTCAAGTAGTAGAGCAGAGAAACAGGACAGTAGCTGGAAGGGCGTATGGGTCAGGCTTTTTGGTTTTGATTGGTTTTATTCATTTAGTCTGATTTGGTTTGTTTGCTTTGTTAAATATGGGATATAGTACAGCATGTCTGGATACTGTTGGGAATAATAGAGAGGCGAAAATTGTTGGTATAGAAGCAAGGAAGAATAACTCCAGGAGAAAAGTCCTTGAGTAGAAGAATGGCATCAAATGATGTATCAGCCATAGTTGGAGGCAAGATAATTCATCCACTGTAATAGGAAAGAAGGTAGAGTACCAGTATAGATGCAGATAGTTTTATAAATTTTGGTGGTAAAAAAATGAGGAAAGTCAATTCTGCTTACCTCTATTTTATTAATAAAATGGGAAGAAAAGGCATCAGAGTGATTTGGAAGAAAGAGAAGTTGGAGGTAGGAGAAGAGGAGGTATGAAAAGTGGTCTTGGAGAGTGGAGGGATGAACTGACTAAGGACAATTGTAGTATTGCCATATAGTGCTTGGGAACTGTAGCATGTTTCTGTTTTCTGAGCCATCTTCAACTATTCAGCCATAAGCTCAGAGGATGCAGACTGTTGGATTTAACCAAGATTGGGGTTTGCCAGTGAGTATGATGACAGGAGAGAAAAGCAGCAGAATTAAGAGTGTATGAAGAGGAGCAATTATAGTAATGATGATGGGATCTAAACTGGATAAGGATGGAATTAAGTACATACGCAGATTAATGGGAAAAAGAGTAGTAAACGCCTTAGAAATATCAGCCTGTTCAAGTATAGGACACTCTATACTCCTTATCCCCCTGTCTCCAATGTTACTATAATTATTATAACATAAAGTTTCTTAGGAATGTTAAATATCATATAATATATAAAAACAGTCTACATTAAACTGATATTAATTTGGTGGAAACTCAGTTAAAGTTATACAGTTTATAGATAAATCTCTATAAACTTTCACTACTGTATTCCAAAATCTAAATTAGAGGAGAGTCCAGTAAAACCAGAATTGCCTGTTGCATTTGCTTAGTATCTGAATCTTTTCTGACTCACTGCTCTCGAACTCTATAACCAAATGAAACCCCAAGCACTTTTGATTCTTTTTTTCTATAATGCTTGTCTTATTTGTATTACTTCCCTTTCATGTTCACCTCAGACCCATAAATATATCATCTCTACCTAAAGACTCTCCGTTTACATTGTTTTGCAAGATTAACCTTCAGACTCCCTTACTCATGTTCTATTTATAACCTAAAAGTGTCTCAAAGACAGCTAACCTTGCTTTATTTTATGCCCCAATGCAAACTTATCACATCTATGCAATACTTACCAGTTAATCTGGAATTTCCTATGCTTTTATATTGTTTTACTTCTTTGCCTGTCCTCCCTGTTTCTTTTCCATACCCCATCCTTTGTATGCTAAACCTGCCCCTGGAATATTCAGAGGTCCCACTGTGTATTTAGCCAGCTGTGAGGGAGAGACCTGGAGAACCCCAGGCACCAAGGGACTACAACTAGCTGGCAAAGTTATTTTTTGGCAGCCTTGGTTTGGATACACTTCACAGGCTGTTTCCTGTGAATTGGGCAGAAATTGCTCTTTTGCAAATCTCCCTCCTAGTCAGCTGCTCGTTGGCTGGCCTCTGCAAATTGGAGCAGGGTCCTTCAGAAGGCGGTAGACGTTTGCTTGGGAATCGTTTGCTAAAGCAGAGGATAGTTGTGATTTTGTGAATGCAGAACCCAAGACCAACCAACTTCCTTTTCTTCTTTCAAACATATGGAATATAAAGAAAAAAATAACTTTGTTGATTTAGCAAACCTTATTTGTCACCCTTTTTTCTTCTCAAAAAAAAAAAAAAAGAAACACTTTTTAAAAGAAAAAAATGCCTTTGTTCATTTAAGCTATGGTGGTTTGACCGCATAGTTAAAACAGCTGGTGACCTAGCTAAATCCTTCAGAAGGCTTGGCCAGTGGGAGAAGCAAATATATAAGATAACAAAATATTGATATTTTTGTACAACATTCTGGAGCTGATTATTAGATTGATAGGATAAAAAATGTGGCCAAATGCCAGGCTATAAACTCTTCTTCTGTACTGGAGAACACATACTCTAAAGGCCTAAGGAAGTATCAGGAAACCTACTGACTGTTCAGGCTCTAAACAAGATACATTTCTTTGCACCTTTTTTCCGTAGTAAGATAAAATGATGGCCTAGGGAAGATGAAATGCAAAGATGTTGGTAGGTGGCCTCTTGTGTATAGGAGATGCTTCAGAGAGGCTGCAGACTGGGCCCTCTGATGTATGCCACTACTTCCTCCTCACATGATCACAGCAAGAGCCCAATCAGTCAGTCAAGCTAAACCCTTCCTTGTTTCAGGGCAGAGAGAGGTCAATGTGACTCAGGAAAGAAAGTTGCCAAAGAAAATGTGAAAACAGACCCAATGGAAAGGATTGCAAGAACTGAAGGAAATCACATCAGGGCTCATGAGGTTGACAGAGTAGCCCACAGAATGTATAAAGTTCACCACTTTCTCATTGGCAGTTTAAGTGCAATTCAGAGCAAAGTGTCAGTCCAGTGAAAATGGCATGAGTTGGACCTCTAACCCTTTGCCTTCCACAAAAATAGAATGTTCTGCAAACTCTGCATTTTGTCCCCTGTTATACTTGGAATCTCTAAGAAGGAATGTCAATGAGCATATTATTAGGGAATTTTGTTGGTAGAAAAAAGTGAGAAATCCATTTGTTTATTTTTCTTATTATGCTTTTTAAAGGCTCTACTAGCATAGACTAAGCTCAACAAAATTGGTAGTGTCTGGGAGCCCAAGGCAGCTGGAATGAGTGGATGACAGCAACCAAGAGAAGAGAATTATACTAAAAAAAAAAAAAAAGAGCTAAAGAATTCTTTATAGAACTTTCCCTTAATCTATTGGTGAATACTAAGGTGTACATATGTAAGGTGAAACTCCATGTTGCAAGGCAAAGAACTACCCAAGATCTATAAACTGAACAATTTCCAGAACTCATACATGATTGGGAGACATATGACTTCTGAACAGAGTGGGAAAATCTTACTGAATAGTTGGGACATTCAGTAGTGACCCCAGTAAGCACATTCCTTAGTAGTAGGACTAAATTAGACCTAAATTAGCCTTAAAAGGCTTAAAACTAACTTAAAAGTCCAAATTGTTTCACAAAAAGCTTTAATGTATGCCCTTAAAACATAAAAACTTTTTAAATGAAGACAATAAAATCCAGATCCTCCACAGTGTAACACATTACGATGTACACCATCCAATATAAAATTACTAGGCATGTAAAGAAGCAGGAGAAAAGTTGTACAATAGAAATAATCTCAGAAATGACAGAGATGATGGCATCACCAGACAGACTTTAAAACAATGATTAGAAATATGCTCAAAGACTTAAAGAATGTATATGGAAAAAAGAAAAAATAAAAAAGAAACCAAATGGAGTTAAAAGTATTTTAAAATTATTGTTAAATATTCAAATTTAAAATAAGAAATTAAATGGAAGATTTTAGCAGTAGATTATACCCCACTGAAGGCAATATCAATGAACTTGAAGATATAGCAGTAAAAACTCTGCAAACTGAAGCAGAGATCAAAATAGATGGAAAAAAAAATTAACGAATCCTCAGTGACCAATAACATAATACAAATAACATATGATTTGAATCCCAGAAAAAATGGGATAGCATAAAAGATATTTAAAACATACCTTCTGAAATATTTCCAAATGATGAAAACTGTGACCCTATAGATCCAAAAATAATCAAGAAAAGCAGAATAAACATGAAGAAAAGTCACATCAAGGTACACAACAGTCAAACGAAGAAAAGCCAGTGATAAAGAGAATCATTTTTAAAGCAGCCAAAGGAAAAAAATATATTAAATACTGGGAGAAAAGTTAAGAGTAATTGCCTTTTTTGTTGGTAGAAATGATGAAAGTCAGAAGACATTATATCATTATTGAGGTCAGTATAAACCAAATAGAAAAATAGGGAATATGAGAAAGACCACTACCTTTTTAATAATGGCTGTTAATCTTTGAATAGTTTCTAGGGAGTTGTAGAACAATAAATATACACCAATGCCCAATTCACCTCACTCAATGAGGTCCTCTACTTAACATTTCTTCTTTTGCCAATGATAACAATCTCATCATGGTTCCCTAAGCTTTATATCTTGGGTTGTCCTTTCTGTTTAGGGTCTTTTACCTTTCACAGTCAATCAATTTTGATGATACTCCCTTTGTGACAGTTTTGACATTTATTCCTTACACTTAATGCCTGTAGCTACTATCCTAGCCAAGGGCTTCCATATGATTTCTCTGAGTGTTTATGGCTAACAAATGGCCTATTGGCTTTTAGTTTCTGCGAACTGTTTTGCCCACAACAATCTTATCTTTTAAAAATATTGCCATATATAAAAATGTAGAATATACAAATTAGGAAACTTTACTATTCATCTATTTTTTCACTTGTAAAAAGCAGTTAGTTATAGTATCAACTACATTTAGATTTCAATAAAGAATAATAAAGTCATGAATTTAACCAACTTAGCACAGCACACAGTAAGTGCCCAATACATGTTAACTTTTATTATTATTATTTTATTCTAGCAGTTTTTATGTCAATTTGCCAGGTCATGGGAGCAAAGAAGCCTGGGAATTATCATGGTTCAGGTTGCAGAGGCTGACCACCTTCCCTCATTCCTTCCTTTAAGCAGAAAATTAATCAAATCATGCCAATTTTGTCTTCTCAGCTACCTGAATGTGTGATACATACATCCATGATCAATACCTCCATTTAACCCTTCTTCATCATATGCTATCTCAGCCTAGGCCCTGAAGTGTATTAGTTATCTAAATTTGTACCTCAAAATGTTGCTATCTTTTCTGAATATTCAGTCTGCTTATTCCTTGCAGCAGCCTCTCTTCTCATGTTTTTATAGATCTACTCATTTATTCAACAAATGTCTACTGGATGTTATATTAGTCAATGTTCTCTGGAGAAATGGAACCAAAAGAATACATATAGATACATAGAAAGAAATTTATCATGAGGGATTGGTTCAAGTTGAATGGCCCCAAATCCAGGAGCACCAGTGCCCAAGGGCGGGAGAAGATATCATTTCCCAGCTCAAGCAAAGAGAGAGCAAAGTTGACCTTCCCTTACCTTTTCATTCTATTCTGGCCCTCACCAAATTGGATGATGCCTACATGCATTGGTGGGGGCCATCTTCTTTACTCAGTCTACTGATTCAAATGCTAATCTCTTTTTGAGACACCTTCACAGAAATATCCAGAAATAATGTTTTACCAGCTATCCAGGTATCTCTTGGTTAGTCAAACTGATATGTAAAATTAGCACATAAAATCAAACTGTGGTATAGCAGTGAACGAGACAATATGTTACACAGCTTCCATAGGCTGACCCCTAACAGTGGCAAGAATGAGATGATCACTACAATTTGGCTTTCTGTAATAGCAACATTATTGCTGAGGATTTTAACCATCAGGTATTAAGGAAACTAAAATTAAGCAATTGTGGTTTTTTGGTGTCCTCATATATCACTAAACAACTAACATCTCTCTCTTTTTTTGGCTTACATTGTGTATCTTTCAAAAGAAGTGTTGTATTTCAATTTCAGCTAATGAATTGTCATACGATGATAAATGATATGCCACGACATTCATTATGAGGTTCAGCAAAATTAAATTTGTATATACCACATGTTTAAATATTTAAAAGTTGTAAATCAAGCAAATAAACGGCTAAATACAATATGTTTTATTCTCATTCTGGAATATCCTTCATGACAGTCTAGAAGATCGAGTTCAGATTCCTAATATTTTTATTCCTTGGAGTTCGGTGCCTAACCCAAAATCTGGGAAGAGCTGCCAGTCCATAGTCCTGTCCCATGACTACGGGCCTGCCATTCCATTTCTCTTACCATCTCATCCTTTTTCTGCACTGTGACAGACTTAACACACAAGAATGTGGACATTTCGGCCTGCATATCCGAGGTCTATGCACGCCCCCAACTAACAGCCACCTATTGGCCACTGTTTGGACTGAAGCACATACATACCAGGGATGTAGTCTGCCCTTGGGAGACTTGTTGAAAAGGTATGTACAGGCTCCGGTGAGTTTGATGCTTTAGGGAAGAGAATTCCAGGCTTCCAGGTACTCAGAGCACAGTCTGAATTAAGGAAAGCACAGGTAGAACTATCCCCTTGATCTTGCAGATTCTCACCCCTTGGAGAGGGCAACGGTTGGAGGAGAACTGCAGCAATACCTTCTAATTCAAGGCCCAAGGTCTACGGGCAATATTTTTTTCTAATACTGTATCTTAAATTTCAAAAACTATGCTCTCCAGCATTATATCCTTAAGAATTGGTTAATCTCTTCATCAGAGATTCTGAGATAGATTTGGAAATTATTTCTCTTGGAATTAAACTCAAGGGAAAAAAAGAAGAGAGAGGAAAAAAGAGGATAAAATTCCAAGGGACCTCAAACAAAGTGGTGAAAATATTTGAATGTTCACTGATTGATAATTTCTTTGAGTTTACTATGAGTAGTATAATGAATTAATTAGTAAACTCACAGGACTATCCTGGTCACTACCAAGCTTTTACAATATCTTTCCCTTCTTTAGATTTTCCTCCTCTTTTCAAGATCTTTTGCTTCGTATATTTGTGCACATCTTTAAATGTCTGAGTATTTTCCTCAAATTAAGGCTGAATTTTAACAATTAAATACTGAATTTTAACAATTAAATACTGAATTTTAACAATTATATTCTGTTTAGTTGCATTACCTAATTTATGTAGAAATAGTGACATCAGTACTTAGGAGGAGAGAGTTCGACTGATCTGTAATAACAAAATTGAATTTTCATACACACCACGCACACACACACACACACACACACACACACACACACACCAGTTAAAATCAATTTATTTCAAAGAAAACATAAAAGTTTTTTTCCCCTCTCCTTTAGTTAAATAGGACTGTGCTATTCAAAGAGGAGCTGTTTCTTATTTTTAAACTATGACAATTTTGGCCTAATCATATACAAAACTTTTATTAAGTAGTCACATCAGGATAGATTGTATATCTAATATTAAAAAGTTCTGTTCTGTCCTCAAAGAGCTAATGTTATAAAAGTTAAAAGAAGAAGAAGAGCATAAACAAACATTAACAGGCATGGCTTCAAACTCAGCAGAAACTGTATTATAGTTTCCTTTTCTGCTCTCTCCCTTACTGTGTACAAACAGATTTTTGGCATGTGAAATCATGTCCTTGTTTAAACTGACAATTTGAGAAATTGGCTCATCCCAGCTCTACCTCTTTCAGACCTAGAGATAGTCCCATCTTGGGTGGCCTTCCCATCAGAAAAGTGTCTCAGACAGAAGACCAGAGCTTGCCCTGTAAACTATAGCACATTCCAGAGGCAGCTTTGAGATAAATCCATCTCTGACAGCTGGAATATTAGTTAATTCAGAGTGACATGGATTCATGGGAGTCATGAATTTCAGGCTCCATGGTGAAGGAAAAAAAGAGAAAACTTGTTTAATGCTTCACAAAGCATGGTATTTAACATTTTTAGCCCTGGTGGGAGAGAAGTAATGGGGAGAAAACCATCTAGATAGTATGATATGGCATGTAGCTCTCACTTTTCTCCCTATGCACAAGGAATGCCTTCTAATATCTGTGAGAAGTTTTGGTAAAAGGAAAAATAATTCCGAGATGTAACAGTAGCCCCTCCCAGGCATAAATCGGTGATGAATTTATTTACATTGATCTCAAATATAACATGCCTAGAAATAGTGAAAACACTGTTCTCCATGCTCGTGTCTCCTCAAATTGGTCCTAATTAAACCTCTAGCTGGGCTAAAAGCTGGTATGTATTTTCCAGCTCATGCCTTTAATAAAACCACGATGTATTGTTATTGACAGAATTTTAGAGGGAAACACAAACCTCATACCAGAGGGCCTGAATGTAAGATTCTAGGAGGATGAGGACTGAAAGAAAAGCGAGAGATAGAAGGAGTGTATAATCTAGAAGGGAGAATATGGTCTCTGTCCTCTGGATAACCATCAGGTAATTATATCTGTGAGGGCTTACAAGCAGAAACTCAAAAACATTCCCATTGAAAGCTTTATGACAACTGGCTCACAAGTAGTGTTGCCTTAGAGTCCAGGAAGAAGGTGCAGCATAAGCCTGGGAGGAGGGTTGGTCCATACTGCGGGATAGACTACTGTCTGGTTCTGGTTGCTTTGGGTCTCCAGAAAACACAGCACCACTCTCGCACTTCTAGGCTACAAAGAATTCATGAGAGACATGGTCATAGAAATTATCGTAGGAATGAGGCACAGATACTAACTTCTTACCAAATATCCATTTGCTCTCCACATTATCCAGTCTCATTGCAATTAAGTGAGAATATATGACTACTGGTCAATGCTCTGTGAGCAGAAGTGACCTGTTTACTTTGGGGCCAAAGCATTCAAGAGCTGGTGCAAGATCTTTCAGTATTTCTTTTCCTGAGCTAATGACCCTTGAGACCACTGGGTGAGGCAGCATGGTGTTCCCGCAAAATAAACAACATGGGTATGGACATAATCCACAAACACCATGCAAACCGAATCAATAGTTTTAATGGAAGATAATTTCCTACACTTACATGACCTTTGGAATAATAGCTTCTTCGCATTTTTTAAAATGGTTTTATAACCTACATAATTAGTCCTACACAATAGTTTAATTTTTCCTGATTTTAAAATTTCTGTAAAAGAAATAAAGCTATAAATATCCTTTTGTGTCCTGTTCTTTTCATAGAATGTTGTTAGGAGATCCCCCATGTAGTTGTGTATAGCTGTAGTTAGTATTCTTTGGTATGAATATATCACAATTTTATTCATCCCACCGATGATGAATATTGGTTTCCAGTTTGTTTAAAGTATTATGAACATTTGACAAGATGTGGCAAGAACTTAAATATATACGAACTAAAACTAAAATAGAACAATTTTGGAACAATATTTTATTGCATTACTGAATTTAGACTGACAATATTTCCAAAACATTAATAAAGAAATGAACCGAAGCAATTTTAAAAATTATGTGTTTACCACCCAAGATTAGATTTCCTTCTATCACCAAAAATTTGACCCCTTTATACTCCTTTCTACTCCACTCTCCCACTTCCCCCTGGTAACCACTAATCCACTTTCCGTGTCCATGAGTCTCTGTTTCTCATGTTCGTTTGTTGCTTTCAGTTTTATATTCCGCATATGAGGGAAATTATATGGTTTTTGCCTTTTTCTGCCTGACTTATTTCATTTAGCATGATGATCTCAAGATCTATTCATGTTGTCGCAAATGGCAGTATTGTTGAATTGTACACTTGCAACTTATTTGATTTTATTAACCAATGTCACTCCAAAATTTTTAATTAAAAATTAAATAAAACCAGGCATAAATCGGTGATGAATTTATTTACATTGAATTTATTTACATAAAAATAATTGGATGTATCCTAGAAATCATTTAGTTAAATCTTTTACTTAATAGATGAGGAAACAGAAATCCAGGGATGATTTGATTTAGTCATAATGACATAATTAAAGACAGAGTCAGGATAAAAGCCAGCTCCCCAACTTTGTTAACAGAGAATTCTCTTAACTTTTTATGTTGCTAAATTTCTCCACCAGCTACCCAGTATCCTGTAAGTGGTAAAGTGTCAAAAATCATCTAGAAAATTCCTGATAATCTATCCAAAGGGATCAGTCAAAAGCGAAAAACATTGGTTATATTTTTAAAAATAAACTTTAAATAACGTTTTGGGTATCCATTTACTACAAAAGAGGTGACATTACAAATACTTGAGGCAATCCTTTGTGGATTTTAGATGTAGAAAATTTGTTATAAAATTATAGAATGATTTTTTTGCTTTAATTTCTTTTAATTTGTTTTTCATTACATCTTTCCCAATCATTTGCTATTTAAGAAACAAAACAAATTAAACCAAAATTGTTTCCTCAATATATAAAAAGTTGACCATAAATTGGGAACCAAAATCAAGTTTTCTTTTGCTTCAAAGAATGAGAATGCAGAGGAAGAAAAGCCATTCCAGGAGAAACATTCTGGGTGGCATCTTGGAAAATAATCTCTATAAAGTTTTGTGCAATTAAAAAAAATAACTTCCTTCCAGTTTGAAATTTCAACATTTTTAGAAAGAGAAATTAAAATGTTCTGCTACTTACACTAAGTTCTGATACAAAAAATAGACATATCAATGTAAATGTCATGGCTTGGGATAAATACGATATGCATTAGATTATTTCTGCATTCTTTGCACTAGATCTTATAACTTGATACTCAGCATTGACCATGAGGTTCATCTTTTCCTTTTTAGTATGACATAGAAAGACAATGTGTATGTAAATTGTGAGTTAAGGGGAGGGATATCGAATGAAAGAAACACATGCAGAAATCTATAGGTATCAATGGGCAAGGTGCTGGCAAAGCCATTGACAATATAAGGGGCTTAGCCAGTGGATCTTTTTTCTCAAAAACATTTTCACTATGTGTCTCTAGGCAGTGTTGAAAATTTTATATTCTACTACATGTGTTTTTTCTTTATTGGTTTTGGTTTGGCTTACTTCTAAATAAAATTTTATTTCCTTTCAATTCTTACCTTGAAGTTAGACTTTTCAAACAAAAATATACTTTACCATTTTATTTTCTAAAGCGTCTGAGATACAGAGAAAAACAGAAGTTTTATCTTTCTTAAAACATGCCTTATTTACTTGCAATGTAAATTTCTTAATTGTTTTTAGTTAATCAACCGGTATAATCATTATTACCAAATTACATGGCTAGAATCCATTGGACATGTGTTTGTATTATGTGATTTGACTTTCTGCATTAAATGGCTATTTTAGAAATGATTTGGAACTTATCTAGATGGGTGAGATATGCTTTATGTTTTCAGTTGCACTTAAAATATTGGTCCCTTTTAATAAATAGAAAAAGAAAATATCTAAACAATGAACTTGAACTCATCAACACATAATGTCAGTCTATTATCCTACAAGTCAGGTAAACTTGAAGCTCATAGAGATACGAAGAAATAGAAAGAAACAAGAATGTAATTTATAATTCAATGCAAACTGCCACAGTTTAAGGGAATATATTATTTGTGAATATGAAAAAGTACAATACAATCTATTGTATGCTTTTATATTCTTCAGATGAATATCTAATGCTTAAATCCTAAAAATGCTTTAATAATGATGTACTCATAAAATAAGGCTTATGCTATATGGAACAACCAGGGATAAAAGCTGTAGCAAAAAATATGACATTGAATTTTACTAATTTTACTGTCAATAAAGGTATTTTCCATAGAGACTAAGTGATATACATAAAGCTGTATGGTACCAATCAAGTAAACTGTAAATGTGTGATATTGTTATGAAGGAAATAAAATGGAGTATGTGAATTCTATATAGTGAGGGAACAAAATCAAAAGGGGTTTCAGTGTAGAATCATCGATAGCTGCATTAATGCTCTGTTATCTGAAAAACAAAATCAACAAAAAATGGGAGAATTCAGAAGTATAAAAAAGACCTGAATAGAACCATTTCTATTGGGAAGGCTACTTCTAGTGTAAAGGCATTTCGTTACATGTCTATTCTTTCAGCTAGCACTTTTGTATAAAACTGACAACATGGTAGTGCTCATGAAAAACGAAGAGAAAAGCTACTATATTTCTATGACTACAGAAGGAACAAAACAGTGGTTTAAATTTCAGTTTTTAAGAATATGTCAGATCTTCCCTGGAATATATGTAGTTTTTCACTCCGCCTCAAAACAATTAAATATGGCTTAAGTGAAATATAAATTGTCTGTCTAATTAAAATGTTAATGACTTTTAGACAGATTAATAGCTATAATAAGAGCCAAAAAATGCAAGGCTTAGGAATGTCTGTAAGAGCTCTTTGACACCCAGACAAGTTGAAAATGGGTTTTAATCCTAAATCTGTAACTCACTTCCTGCAAACCCATCAGGAAGTCAAGTCATAGCTCTGAGTCTGACTGACCTAAGATGAGAGGGTCAATGGTCTGTTCTTCTGGTTTGCTGTTAGAAGAATTAACTTCCTTGGAGAATTCCATTTGGATCCTGACCCTTTCAAAAACAAATAAACCAAATCTCTATGGCTCCCACTTTCCCAAGTTAAACTTTCCCCACCCCAACCCATTTTGAAAAGTTTTGGAGTTCAAAGGCATATTCTAGCACTGTCTTTTGGTTGCAGAGACCCAACAGATTCTAAGCCTAGTTAACTACTTACTTCCTATCTGCATCCTCAGAGCAACATTTTATTGCTTTTATAGAGTTGCCACCTACATGAGTAATCTAGATAAACATAAAAAATATAAATATTATGTCGATGAGATTTGCTAAGAGGATAGAACTTAACTGTTCTTACCAAAACAAAAAAAGATAAGTATGTCAGGTGATGGATATGTTAATTAACTAGATAGTGAGAATCCTTTCACAATGTATATTAAATCACCGTGATGCACACTTTAAATATCTTGCAATTTTATTTGTCAATTATACCTCAAGAAACCGAAAAATCAATCAATCAAATAAGATGGCCTACAGCTCTCTCATCTCCTGAAGATACCTTTTTGGGACCATGTGCAACTCTTTAGAGGACAATTTGAAAATCACTACTATCAAGGAACAGAAAGAATGTTTTTAAAATGTATAGGTAGTCCCTGAGTTACAAATTTAAAATGTGTTGACAGGAAAAAAATTTTGAAAAGTAAATGACTATGTAATCGATTCTAAAAAAAAAAAAAGACGTGAACAAAAGAAATTATAAGAGGAAAAGAGTTAATGCGTGGCATAATTTTTTTTCTTTTAACTATTTCTTCTTCCTTTATTTCTTCTCTCCACATAGAATTCTTCTTATGAGAGTAGCCTTCTTCCCATGTCTTCTGGACATTTGTGCATTGTAGCATCCCAGGTCTTGCCTTCTGGTATTTAAACCCCTCCACTCTTCTCCACTCTTAGAGCATAGATGGCCTCTAAACTAAAAGCCAAACAGGTCAGATGCTGCTTGCTTCCCAAGGTCCCTGTGGGTGGAGTACAGTCCTGGGAGCAACTAGTTATGCATTTTCCAACTCAGAATAAGACATAAGATGCTCATGACTCAGAGAAGAAGATGTGGTAGAGAAGACTACAGTGGGAACAAGAGTTCAGAAATGTCCTGTTTCCCCATGGTCGCTATTTCTTCCACCACTTCAACAACTAATTCCTGCCTGGGGGTTAAAGAGCCTCCCTGATGACTTCCCCAGCTATAAGGTTCATGATGCTGTCAGCAGTCTAGTGAGTATTTAATGTGCTGTGCTGAATGAAACTTCTAGAACATATCTGCGAGTTGAAGTCCTTGATCACTAGTATAATTTACCTAGTATTGTCTGTAAAGTGAAGGAAGTAATACCATTTAGCTCTTCATTTTATAGTTTTAAAGAGGGCTTTGCATAGTTCTTGGAATAGAGTTAGTCCGTAATAAATAGTAGTTCTTATTACTGTTGTTACCAGTTCTATTACTAATTCTGTGGCTATTTTTACTACTATTATATCTTGCCTCTACTAGCTTATGAACTCTCAGCCCTTGGATCTAGTTCCTTCAATTAGACAGCAGTTAGTCACCTCTAACAACAATGTTCTCATTTTTTGGTCTCTGGTTTTGTCTCTATGCAAATTCTTTCTGCCATATTTTCTTCTTCAGATATGGTTTATGTGAATGTGGATGTGAATGCATCTTCTAGAACATAAATAAATATAAGATGATGACATTAGTGGCATTTTTATTCTTTTCTTCCTAATTTTTAGATATTTGCTTTGGTATTTTTCTTACAAGAACTATATATTACTTTAATAAATAAGAAAGGCAATAAAGATATTTTAAATTATATCTTTTTGACATATACCACTATTCCATTTTCATTTCTAATAGATTTAATTCTTTTGAATAAGATGTACCCTTCCTTTGTTATATTCCCATTTTTATTTTATTCAAACAATTCTGTAGTAATATGTGGTAATAGTTATGAGATCCTATTTACTTCTCTGTTACAGTTCATATTCTCCCTGATTATATTTGTTTCTTATGTCCTGTCCTGTAACATGTGTATTTCTCAGGATCTATCACTTCCAAACATGTTAATACTTTAACATATTCATCTTTTCATGTTTCCTCTCATATCTTATGTTTCTTTTTTATGTTTTAGAAAATGTCTGTCATGTTAACTGATGCCCAAGTTATAATAGTGTTAAACCCTTTGCAGAAAGTTCTCTCATGGTTATACTCCAATTCTTAGTTGCCCCACTATATTTAGATTCTTCCTCCTCTGTCAGAATTCTTCCTCCCAAAGGAGATCTCCACCTCTCTTGGGGCACTCCATTCCCTATTTTCATAGGTTGGTCTGGGTCTAGAAACTACTCTCAGGAAATCTATGGATCCCATAATCCATTATATCCCAAATTCTGAGTTATTCAGCTCAGAGCAACGCCAGAAAGACTGGAGAGCTGGGGGACAAGTTACAGAATGGGATATGGCATTCTAAAATCTGTGAGTTGCAAGCATGTCTCCTTATTCTTCCTGATAATCCAAATGGATCGAAAACACACATCCACAAACATCTTCCTAAGATAAACAAAGACCATGCTATAAATCCTTATTGAACTAGATAAACATTTTCCTAATTATAATTAATAGGGTTGTCCCCTGACTTGACAATATAATGTACAGGGGTAAGAGTCCATCTTCCTGTTTTCGGATTGTGTTCATGGGCCTATCAAAACATAAAAAAAAACAGACAATTCCAGTGACTTTTAACTTTAATGATGGCAGCTCAGTCTAAAAGCTGTATTCAGTAAACACTAAGTCAGAATCCTGGGCAGGGTGAATTTCTGTAGTTTATAAACAGGAAAAAAGGCACTGTGATGATCCATTCTTCTTTTGAGTAAAAGAATGGAGCTGTTGTTCATGGAATTAAGGAAACATTACACTTTTAGTAATTAAAATCTTAAAATAAAAATAACTGTTAGATTAATTTCATGGTTGCCCATTTTTGGGGGCGGTGTGTGGTGTACTGGGGGAGATTGTTTGAATAATCTCAGAGTGTGGAACAAATTTAGCCACAATATTTTAGCCAATATTCTTTCTAATAACTAGACATCGAGTCATATATGTATAATAGTTCAAATATAAATCAACTATATTGCTTTCACTAAAAGAGTCATAGTTATAATTTCCATAAATTCTAATGAACTTTATCTTATGGCTGGGAGCAGTATAGCATACAGGAGCACAGGTTTGGGACTAAGGTGGATGGAGTTTAGATCTTGGGTCCTCTGAATTCTCACTTTAACTTCATATAACATGCTTAAACACTGCTTCAGTTTCCTCATGTAGAAAGGGGGTAGAGTTCTGGTTTTTTAAGTGAAATTGTTGTAGTGATTAATAAGGTAATATATTTAAAATAACTGATCTAGCTCCTGGCACACAGTATAATCCTGAGGATTATAATGACTCATTCTTCAATAGGAAACAACGCTTAAGTGCCTCAGAGTCCCTCGCCTTCCTGCCCAAGATTTCTCAATGCAGAAGGGACTTCCTTATTTCCTTCTCTCCTTATATTATTAATCACCATGTGAATCAGTGGAGGTGGATAGCAATCATCAAATGTTTAAATCTTGGCAAGTCTTTTGGAATGAATATTCATTCCAGAAGGACAACACACCTCCTAAATGGACAAGCAAGAGGTGCATGGCACTGCTTTTGTCCTTTCCCATTTCTCATGATTTTATTCTTCCTCTCAGAACTGTAGGTATCTTTGACTTAACCTGCACTCTTCTTTTGTGCCATAATATGCTATGTTCAGTTTCAACAAACACTAGGCCTTCATCTAAATCATGGGGCTTGGCTAAAGAGATATGGAAGTAAAAGTGATTCACTAATGGGAAACAAAAGAAAAAGGAAGGTAAATATGTGATCCCTCTCACTTTTGTGGAAAATATGGAAGTCACGTGTGGTTATGCTGTGCTTATTTATAAAGTATTGGTGTTTAATAAAAACTTGAATTAAAAATCAGGTATTTTCTCTGTTCTCCACTTTACTTTTCATATCTTATCAATGGTGAATGTTAACCAATGTCAGCCCATAGAACTGTAAGATATGTGACATGTATGATTATCATTATAGTTCTCTCCCTCAAAATTTCTGAAATAAATTTGAACAAAATGAATAAAAAATGATGGATGTACCAAAGTCCTTATAGGAAACTGCACAGTCAAACAGGTTAATTGAGGATAATTTAGTAAAAGTCTATTTACATAACTCTTAGGAGAAATCAACAAAAAATAGCGTATTTATCTGGGGAAAGGAATGAGAGAAGCAGAGAAAATCAGTGTATTTTTATTTTTATTTTTTGACTAATCGAATATCTGTAAGAGATCATGACTATTAAAGGCTTAGTCCTCCATAAAATAATGTAGTTAAAATAGCAATCTAATCTTAAAGGTTCATGGCCATTTCCTCTTTTGTGTTCCCATTGAACGTCATACTCAACTCTAACACTTATGACATTATCTACTTGTCCCACTACCTAGTAAGCTCTGCCAAAATAATCATCAGGCATTAATCATAAATGTGCTCACTTTACCACCCTTTCACTTCTCAGGTACGAAAGAGAATAGAAGTGTTTGGTTTTTTTTTTTAAAGCTTGGAAATAAATACGCTTTGTAAGTTTGACAAAGAATACAGGTAAATAAGGAAAGGAACTAATGTATCAAGACTTTGGTTAGGCAACTATGTTAAATGTTTGACAGATTACTATCGTTTCTATTGTTTGCTATGATTTTTTACTCTGGAACCATTTGATGACTTCTCTGAATTCTGAGCAGTGTCATGGTAAGCTACTTCATTGCTACAGTATAGCAACATATACTCTTAATAAGATTACATCCCCATTAAAAAATGGACAGTGAAGTTGGTTTGAATCACACTCTCCATTAGATATTGGCACTGGGGATGCCCCTCGTGGACCTCAAAACCCAGCTCTGTTTCATAGCAAGTCTGGAAGGAAATATATCATTAGTTGATATGGAAGCTGAGACTCCATCCACTTCTATTATCATTAAAACTCTATTGGGGAATTCATCTCTCTTGGTCAAAGAATTCTGCTCCCATCTACATGGCCTGACAAATTTTTTGTACACAGAGCTGCCATATTGTTCTAATAATGCATTTACATTACAGGAAACTGGCAACATTAAATATTTACAGAGGTGAAGAGATCACAGAAAGACTGCCAAAATACCATGAGTTCAGCCAAAAGCCCAAGGGATAGTACACAGTAGGTAATGCTTTCTACTCTTTCTGTCTGAAGAAGATCAGAAGTGGCTATTAGACTTTTTCAAAGTAATATTCTTAATCATGATTGCTTAGATAAGAATCTTGTTTCTGCTATAAGATACAGAAAGAAAGAAATCCTGTTGACTCCTTTAATAAAATACCATGACTGGGTGAGCTACAGTGTATTTCTATCTTCAAAGGAGCTATAAGAGTGAAGTGACTTGCCTGTATTTAGTAAAACCTATTTTAATGGTTAAGGATTTATGATCTGAGAGTTTTCAAAGGAAATGCATTCATTTTAGTGCAGTTACTTAAAATGACAAATTTTCTGTTGCTTTTCCTAATTTCATTCTCATTTGATTTATATGAGATTTTGGGAGAAATAGCTATTCCGCATCAGTTTTTCAGATAATTATAGCAAAATTTTATTTTGGTCACATTGAGAAAAATATTAAAACTGTATTTAAAAATGTTCCACATGGATCAAGTTCATCATTTTAACCTGAATACTTCTGGGCTCTGCTTGCCTATGGGACATGATGTCTTATCCCGCTGTATTCTTGGCACTCAGTGCTATACTTGGCATATCCATTCATTCAGTCAGTTACCATTTAGTATCTGCTTTGTCAGTGGACTAACAGTAACCAAACACAGTCCCTCTCTTCCTGAGTTTATTGATTTAGGAGGTATTCACATATATGTATTAAATTAATGAATATTCATAACTCAAAACTCATCTGGCTTATTGCCTTTATTTACAGATATATGACCAGTAATCCTTCCCAGCTATTTTGGAGTATCCCTCAGGAGTCTTCCACATACTTGGAAAAAGGCCTTTAAATATTCTTCTTCTTTATAATTATGAAAAACTCTCGTACTTACTATACGTCAGATCTGTTCTAAGCACTTAATGTACTTTAATTCACCTATGTTATCTTCCTAACAACCATAGTACAAGTACATAGTACATTTTGCATAACAAATGTGGGAGACTTTCCTCCACCTTGATTTCTACCGTGTTAGCTATTCCTAGAAATATTCCATGAAACTGCTCACCAGTTGATTGCACTTCTGCTTATAAATCCCTCCCTCCACAAGTATGTCTATTAAATAACATTTTAAATGGCATGTCCTTCCAGTTTTGTATAAGTAAGTATATTATTTATATTCTATTTTATACTATTTTACAATCTTTTTTTTTACTCTACAGTATATATAATATTGAGTATGTTTTTGTATTCTTTGCTATTTAAAAACATGATTTTCAATAACTATAATGGATGGGGTCATAATTTATTTATCCAATTTTGTGTAGTTGGACATGTATGTCATGTCCAATTTTACTCTATAATAAATCACACTATTGCGGCGAACATTGCTGTACACGAACCATATTTCAGTTTATGTCTCTAGGTTGTAATGACTACAAATATAACATTAAATTCTATCAAAAATTATACACACTTTAATGGATTTTGTTTTTACATATAGATAACTCATACCTTAACTCACTAAATTCAATGCATTTTATATTTCTACAACAAAAACCCAACAGATGGCATTATTGGTAGACATTTTCAAGAATCAAATTGGGTGCAGCCAATGCTTCCAGTCAAGGAACAAGGCAGGATGAGAATTTGTAGAACTGACAACTTTACCAAGATTTATATGCTAATTTTTTGGAAAACTTTTGAAATAGTTCATGTTCAAATTCCCAGATCTACCATGGACACAGAGGGAATGAAGGCATCTAAACATTAACACATCTCAGAACATCTACACCTTTTTTTTATTCTTTTCAAAAACATCTTAATGAAAGGCCAGCAGTGAATTCAAGTTTTCCAATGCCAGGTTGAGAGTGCCACACCATCTCACATACCACTCCCATTGGAAGCTGATACTATCCAAGTTTTCCCATTCCCCAAACTATCTTTTTTGTTCTTTAAAACTCCACAGCCTACTATACTATGAGTGCAAGTCTCATTAAGTGTTTAATAAAATATTTGTTAGTTATTTTTTAATTGAGAAAGTTCTGTTCTTTTCACTTTAAGGAATCATTTAGGAGACAAACAACAACATACCATAATTAGATTTGATTGAATCTAATGGATTTGAATGTTAATGAAACAGTACCTCCAGTGTGTTTTGTTTCACTTAAACCTGGATGACACTTAAGCAGTTGTCTTGCTTCCCCAACCTGCCACACCTACTTCTCCCCACCATCACATTCAACACTGTTACTGTGCCATCAACATTGTTTGTCTGAAAGCCTTTGAATCAACTGTGGATGAGGTTGGATAGGGAGCTCTCGGCTCTTCCAGCTGTCACCTCCCATGTCAGTTGCCAAGGGAACCATTTCACTGAGTCAACAATAAAAGACTCATCAAATTTCATTGTTTTTTATTTTTGCCTTGATGAGAGCCACTAAAATGTCCTCTTGCATGAGAGCACAAGTGCCAACCTTGTCTCCCATTTCTTCTCATACAATCTGAAAGCAATCTTCATTCCTAGTAAGGGATGAAAGAATTTTGACAAGCCAGGGTTGTAAAAGTTAGCTGAGGTCAATGCCATAGAAACAGCATGCATTTGTTCTCCAAAAGGAAAATATAAAATTTGATATTTTGTAGAATTTAGACTTTTTGGCTACATGTCCTGTTTGATCAGAGTGGGATGGATGGACTTGCATTTTATTTTGACCAGTGTTTTGATACATCAGTGAGGCAAATGATGAGCCTGCTCTCTGAGGCAGGACAGAGTCTAAAATTCCTTTGTTTCCTTCTATGGTATTCTTATCCACTGGTACAAGTATAACTCTCAACAAATGTAGAGAATTGCTCACTAGTGGCACCTGTCAACTTATAGAAGTCTTCTGCAGTGTTTTATAATATCCAGCCAAGTTACTGTCTGGAAATATCTAGAGGTTGGTGAGGAAGAAGCTCTGTAGCCTTTCTACTCAATACACCTAGCCCTTACCTCTTTTGAGTTGTAAGTGGTACAGATATATGAACACAAGGAGAAGGAAGTCACTTTAAGGAGAAAGGATGAGCCCAGTGTTTCCCCTTGTGAGAGTTTAGGGTGACGAGAAAATAATTCTGCCTATCCACCCCCTTTCTCAATCTTTTATGCAGAAAATATGAAGATAAAATGGGCATTCTGGGCAATTTTCACTGGGGAAAAATAAAACAATGTCCTAGGATAACTGAGCTGAATAGAAAGGCAGACAGGTAGGGTCTGTTATGGGAAAAGCCAGCCCCACTCTTTTTACCTAGTTTTCTATCTGGTACAGGGAAGTGTTCTGATTGCTTTTACTATATTTTTGTACCAGGTGATCCACCTCTTTCTGAGCCACTTCTCAGTTTCCTATTTATCAAAAGGTGATCATTTATTATCTGCATCTGCATCACCTGAGGTTTTTAAAATAACTCAGTTTCCTGGGCTGGACTCCAGACCTGTTGAATCAATCTCTGGGGTTGGAGGCCCAAAATCTACATGTTTAACTCATGAAGACAATGCAAGAGTGTCTGTGGTAGCAGCAAAGACTCCCCTAAAGGGAGAGGCACAGGGAAAACTTAGAACACAAGTTATAAATCTGGATGAACTCTGGGGAGAGGCATCTATGACATACCTGAAGTTATTTGAAAATTTTTTTGTATGTGTCTACATACATTTTTTTCTGAAGAAGGGTTTTAGATCTTTAATCAGATTCCCAAGGGAGTCCATGACCCTTACCAAAATGTTGGGAACTATCTGTCCATGGGACGTTTGAGTTGATATCAGGAATAATGCAGGTAGCCTCAAAATAAAATATCTTGAATAACTTCTTCACTCGCTCTCGCTCCTTTCCTTTCCTCTCTGGCAACACTTCCCCCTAACTTGGACATTGGAATTGGCCAGACTCATCAAAATCTCAAAAACTAAATTTGGTTGGTAAGCAAATAAAATGATACAGTGAGTATTTTAATGGCTTTCCTTTTTGGACTAAATGATTGCCTCAAACCAGAACACAAAAGGTTAATTTTGTCCTCTGCCCACATTATAAAAACAAAATCATTGTTGATGCAGTCACTTCACTTCTCCAAAAACCAAAGTGGTTTCTGAGAAATCTCTCGCCACTTTGAAGAGTGACTGATTAGAACACTCATGAGTAGAGAAATCAGATTAATTGGCCCAGGGTATGATGTGAGAGTGTGTTCTTTAATGAAGATGGCTGAACAAAATGGATGCACATAGCACTCATCCAGAATGGTTCAGGGGACTAGGGCCGTATTTCTCTAAGTGTGGTTAGAAAACTGCATAACCAGAGGTTTCTCGGGAAGCCTGTTAAAAATGTCAATTCCCTGAATGCATCCAGATCTTAATAATCAGCATCACTGGTGATGGGGCTGGAGAATCAACAGTTAGAACAAGCATCAAAGAGACTGGTGACTGTGAAACATTCTAAAGTTTGAGAGTTCTCAAGTAACATTTCTCCTCAGTCATCTTTACATAAGGATAAAGGTTATTGACCCTGGAACCTGAAGCACATTATCAATCAATAGCAATAAGGGATCCAATCCCTATCACAGGGAATTATAATCCTGTCCAGCTGTTTATTTCAGAAGGCTGAAAATTGGAAAACAATTGCATAATCATAAAAAGTCTGTCCTGGACACAATTAAGAAGCATATTACACTATTGCATTTAGTGGATATCTTAAAACTTCGTTATTCTACATTTGAAATATCTCATTGTACGTGGTCTCCTTTCAACCTAAAGGACTCATTTGACCTAGGTGTGAAATGTAAATTTCAAAATTATAGAGCAATTCAAATTCCGCCTCTAAGGCTTTCTGATTGATAAAGGATGTTCCGAAGTGAGTCTGTCCATCCCCTGCTCTAGGCAGGCATGGGGAAGGGTGGAGACTTCACATATTATAAATTACTGCTCTCAGAAGGGTGTGTATGTGAGACCAGGGAATCCATTCCCAATTTGGTCAGTCCCAAGAGAAACAAAACATGTCTGTTTTTCATTCTTTTCCTTTCATTAGTCTCTGGAATTGTTACTAGAGTTCAGACTCAGATGTTTCTCGGATGGTCACTGTTTTCACACCAAGCATTTCTTAGGAAGTTGAGAAGAGATCTGTAGCCATAAATAACATAATTAATTTGTCATCAGATAATTAGTAAGAATGTCTGCTATGTCCTCTTGTCTATTTTTGCTCTCTCCCAATGTCTATGCAAAGGAGAGACCTGCCTCCCGGAAATAAAGTTGTTTTCTTAACATGTCCTTCATTTTTAAAACAGAAAAAAAAAAAAAAAACCAGTGTTAAAGCAAGACACTAAATTCACTAGGAGGTATAAGCAGATCAGCAGATATAAACTGATGTCAAAGCGTTATGTCCACCCCTGCCTACTATCACAAATTTCTGTGGGAAACATTTCGAAGTAGGGTTTGCTGAAAGACCTTTTGTACAAGTCCTCCAAATGAAGTTAATGAGGTCATTTACATTGCCCCCATAAATATCTGAGGTATTAGAGTTTAACATGAAAATCTGAAAGATTGGAGTATAACTCATCTCTGCCAATATGGGTAGCAACTGCTAATTTATTTATCATGGTAATCAGAATAGTGCCCCCCACCCCAAAGATGCCCACAACCTAATCCACAGAATCTGTGACTATGTTACTTTACATAGCAGGGGAATTAAGGTTGCAGATTAAGGTAGCAACCTTAATTCCTAAGGTTGCTAATCAACTGACATCAAGAAAGGGATATTATCCTAGATTATTCAGGTGGGCTCAAGGTAAACCAGAAGGATCCTTTAAGGTAGAAGAGGGAGGCAGAAGAGTAAGTGTCAAAGTACAGGCATACCTCGGAGATGTTATGGGTTCAGTTCTAGACCACGACAATAAAGCAAATATTGCAATAAAATGAGTCCCACAATTTTTGGTTCCCACTATATGTAAAAGTTATGTGTACATTATACTGTAGTCTATTAACTGTGCAATAGCATTATGTCTAAAAAACAATGTACATACCTTAATTAAAATACTTTGTTGCTAAAAAATGCTAACCATCATCTGAGCCTTTAGTGAGTCATAATCTTTTTGCTGGTGGAGAGTCTTATCTCTGTGTTGATGGCTGCTGACTGATCAGGGTGGAGGTTGCTGAAGCCTGAGGTGGCTGTGGCAATTCTTTCAAATAAGATAACAATTTGCCACATAAATTGACTCTTCCTTTCACAAATGACTTCTCTGTAGCATGCAATGCTTTTTGATAGCATTTTACCTACAGAATTTCTTTCAAAATTGGAGTCAGTCCTCTCAAACCCTGACACTGCTTTATCAACTATGTTTATGTAATATTATAGATCCTTTGTTGTCATTTCAACAATCTTCACAGTACCTTCACCAGAAGTAGATTCCATCTCAAGAAACCACTTTCTTTGCTCATCCATAAGAAGCAAGTCCTCATCCATTAAAGTTTCCTCATGAGATTGTAGCAATTTAGTCACATCTTCAGGCTCTACTTCTAATTCTAGTTCTCTTATTACTTCTACCACACCTGCAGTTATTTCTTCCACTGAAGTCTTGAAGCACTTGAAGTTATCCATGAGGGTTGGAATCAACTTCTTCTAAATTCTGATTAGTGTTGATATTTTGACCTCTTACCATGAATCAGGAATATTCCTAATGGCATCTAGAATGATAAATCCTTTCCAGAAGGTTTTCAATTTACTTTGCCCAGATTTATCAGAGAAAACATCATCTATGGCAGTTAGAGCTTTACAAAGTGAATTTCTTAAATAAGACTTGAAAGTCAAATTACTTCTTGGACCATGGGCTGCAGAATGTATGTCTTGTTAGAAGGCATGAAAATAACATGAATCTCATTGTACATCTCATTCAGAGCTCTTGGGTAACCAGGTGCATTGTCAATGAGCAGTAATATTTTGAAAAAAATCTTTTTTTCTGAGCAATAGTTCTTAAAAGTGGGCTTAAAATATCCAGTAAACCATGTTGCAAATAGATGTGCTGTCATTCAGGCTTTGTTGTTCCATTTGTAGAACACAGATGAGTAGATTTGGCATAATTCTTAAGGGATATAGGATTTTCAGAATGGTAAATGAGCACTGGCTTCAACTTAACGTGACCAGCTTTGTTAGCCACAAACAAGAGCGTCAGCCTGTTCTTTGAAGCTTTAGAGCCAGACATTGACTTCTCTAGCTATGAAAGTCCTAGATGGCATCTTCTTCCAATAGAAGACTGTTTCGTCTACATTAAAAACTGTTGTTTAGTGTAGCCACCTTCATTAATAATCTTAGCTAGTCCTTATGGATAACTTGCTGCAGCTTTTACATCAGCACTTGCTGCTTCATCTTGCACTTTTATGTTATGGAGATGACTCCTTTCCTTAAACTTCGTAAATCAACTTCTACTCACTTTAAACTTCTCTTCTGCAGCTTCCTCACCTCTGCCAGCCTTCATAGAATTGAAAAGAGTTAGGGCCTTGCTCTGGATTAGGCTTTGGCTTAAGGGAATGCTGTGACTATTTTGATCTATCCAGACCACTGAAACCTCCACATCAGCAATTAGGTTGTTTTGCTTTCTTATTATTCATGTGTTCACTGGAGTAGCACTTTCAAATGCCTTCAAGAACTTTTCCTCTGCATTCACAACTTGGCTAACTGTTTGGTTCAAGAGGACTAGCCTATCAGGGCTTTTGACATGCCTGACTCATTAAGCTTCATCATTTTTAGCTTTTGATTTAAAGTGGGACACATATGACTCTTTCTTTCACTGGAACACTTAAGAGACCATTGTAGATTATTAAGTGGCCTAATTTCAATACTATTGTGTCTCAGAAAATAGGGAAGCCCAAAAAGAGGGAGACAGAGGAATGGCTGCTTGGTGGAGCAGTCAGAGTACACACAACATTTATCAATTAAGTTTGCCATCTTACATAGGCAAGGTTCATAGTGCCCCAAAACAATTACGATGGCAACATCAAAGATCACTGATCACCATAATAAATATAATAATAATGAAAAAGTTTGAAATATTGTGAGAATTGCCAAAATGTAACAGACACACAAAGTGAGCAAATGCTGTGGATAGATTTGCTCAATGAAGGGTTGCCACAAACTTCCAATTTGGAAAAAAAAAAAGCAATATTGGCAAAGTACAATAAAGCATAAAGCAAAGTGCAGTAAAATGAGGTATGCCTGTAATTCATTGTGAGGACTTGACTTGCCATTGCTGGCTCTGAAGATGGAAAGGGCCTAGGAGCCAAAGGATGTGGGCAGCCTCTAGAAGATGAAAAAGGGAACGAAACTAATTCTTCCCCAGAGCCTCCGGAGTGTAACACAGCCCTGCCAACACCTTTACTTTAGCCAATAAGACCCATTTCAGACTTCTATCTACAGAACTGTAAGATAAGAAACCTGTGTGGTGGTAAGCCACTAAGTTTGTGGTACTGTGTTACAGTGGCAATAGGAAACTAATACATTCATCTAAATATTTATGTCTCTTACTTTTTCCTTTCAGAATAATTTTTTTAGTATTTTAAAAAATTAAACTGGATTTTTCCTCAAATGGAGGAGAAATTTCAGACTGTTTTCTGTTTCTCTTTAATTATGCCTATATCAGAGCAGTGCTTGATGTATTCTAGTTATATTAGACAATGATAATGATGATGACAATATAATAATGGAGAAGCACCAAGAGGGCTTCAGCTTTTGGGGAGTTAATAATGTCCAGGTCTGAGTTTGTAACTTTAGGAGTACTAGCTACCTTAGAGGAAAGCAGGCATGGGATGGAAAAGATGCTCAATCAGGAGAAGGTTTTTCTTGCAGCATATACTCTAAAGAGAATCTGTTTGACTGTGTTCATAGCACACAAAACAACTTAGTGATACCTGAATTTTAATGATGTGCAGGTCTTCTCAGGCATTATACAAAAGATGATAGCATTTATAGATTTAACTGGTTGAAAGTATATTTTAGCAATTTCTGTGATTCTTGGACAAATTCCATAATATCTTTTAAACTGCATATCAACAAGTCTAACTGCTAATGTGATTATAGTTTTCTGTTTTGATAAAACGTAAGCATGAAATTAAAACCTTGTCAGTTTGGTCCATATTAGATTCTCCTTAAACTAAAATGAAATTTAGATTACCTTTGCTGGCTTGGATAAATAGCCAAAATGGTAAGTTATACTCACAGTGGTTTTTCACCATTTAAAAGGATAAGGTATAATTTAGGCTTTAAAACACAATCAAGGTTCTGTATGTGGGTCTGCTGATTTCAGAATGCCCCTATTGCATCAACTCTGTGCATACAGTTTTTCTGATTTTAAAGGGCCATCTGTAAATGTTCGGTTCCGTTTTCTTCTGCAAAAAAGGAAACAGTTCAGGATAGACCTTGATTCTCTTTTGTTCTACTCATTCATTCATCAAACACTACCTGAACATTTATTATATACCAGGAAATGCACTAAGTGATGGAAGAACACAGATGAGTGAGAAGTAGTTCCTTTCCCAAAAGAATTTGCAGCCTATAGAGATTACATTCTAATATGATGCCAAGAAAGGTCTGTTTCTTTGTCTTTAATACATAAAACATGTGAACCTTAATTGCCAAACATGGTTCATTTTTTCTGCAACTGAGTTTAATCAAACACATCTAATACGGTTTATAGTCGCCCCTGGTTTAAAAAATAAACCTTCAAAATCAATCTTTCAAAAACAGAACCTAGTAGTTCTTTATTTACATATCTACTGACATCACCATCTATGTAGTCTTTGGTCTTTTGAGGGGATTGTAGCTGTTATTGAAGGGCCATGGTCAATAGAAATTTGGATTTGGTAGAAATAGTTTGGTGATAGTTGTAACTTCCCAAGGTATAGAAAGAATCCTAGGTCCTGATGAAAGCAGGGGATCATGAATGTGGGTGGGGTTAAGGAGGCTAGTAAGTGTATGCCTCATCTGATTAGTTTCTAAGCCCTTGCATGTTTAACTTTCTCCCAGTTAACTCCAGCCTGAGGAAACTATCTAAATCTAACCTACAATTTAAATAGCTGAAAGGAAAAAGGTCTCTATGTATTTAATATATGATAATTCTGAAAATGCAAAACAGTACTGAAACTAAAGAACGTATTCCCTATAGACATAAATTATTCTAATGAAAGAGGTAAAGGAAAAAAATTAAAACAAATCCCTTCAAGAATGCAATGTTGTTGCTAAAACACAAATTAAAAAGAAAACTTGGACTGTAACACTCAAGAGCTAAACATATGGAATATTTCACATTGTTTGCAAACATAGAGTACAATTAGGATCTACATATGCTATTTGCTTTAAAGAACTCTACTCACCTTTGACTAAAACATGCAAATTAGTTCAACTAATGCGAAGTCCAAGAGCAAAAGGACATAAAACCATTTGTGTAGAAGAGCCAGGAAAGTGCAGACAATGAGAAGAGCCAAGAAAAAAAAAAAATACCGACAATGATTTAAAAATAGGAACCAACAACAGTAAATGGAAGAAATATCACTCAAGGGATGAACCATGTAGACACCCAACACTCCTGTGCAGCTGCTCTGGTCTCTTTTCAAAATGTGAGCCAAGAAAATAACTCAGGGAGCTATTCTTGACTTTAAATGGGGAATACAATCCTGGCAATTTACAGGGATGCTCAGTGTTGATTAACACTGCTGGGGAATTTCAAATAGGCTAGAGCCTGCCTGAAAATTCCAGATGCTAAAATTGGCACATATGCCTTCATATCAGAAGTATGCTCTACATAAAATGCAAACATACATAGTTTGTTTTTGTTTATCTTTATAAAATTCATAATTTTTAATTTTAAGTTCTTTGTGCAGCTACTGAATTATTTTATCTTGAAAAGTGTATGGGCCATTTATCATTCCCCATTTTTCATTTTCACTTTTCATTTTGCTTAAATATGAAACTAGTTTATTGGTAGAAAGAGATTCCATTTGTTGAATGCTTACTATTGGCAGATCCTGTAAAATATATAGAAGATGAGGCAGAATGTAGAATTTCTGAGCCTTTAAGGTGTTTTGGGAAAGAGACGGTATTGCAATGTAATGGGCTCAGAGCTGAAGCTTTGGTCTTGCTTCTTTTTCTCATTAGGAATATTTACATTCTTCCTTCTCCCTAAAGTATAAAATAACAAGAAAGATTGCTCCATGAGTGGAATGAATAAAGGGTGATTGCATTTTTGCTTTGTGAAGTCTACCAACTGAAAATAAACAGCATGGCTATCACATAGGTTCTATTGCCCACACAAAATGTGCGTATTGCAGAGTTTCAGAAGCTAGCAACACAACACTGAAACTTCTATATTATAAATTCACTCAGGAAAATATCCCCCAAAATAGCATAGTTATTCTCTATCAGGTATATACTCTTTTTACCTTCCTTCACTCTTGCTTCCTAAAAGGAACAGTGGCTTTGGTGAACTTTACCTGGGTTCGAATTCTGGCTCTACCATTTACTAACTGTATAAATTGCCTAATTTATACCTATTTTCTTCATTTGTCAATGAAGGATAATAATACTGCCTGTTGTAAATCTTAAATAAGATGATACATGTCTAGCACAATGTTTAGCACACAGCTGGCACTCAATAAATGCTAGTTTTTCCTTCCTTCTATATTATAGCTATTGATCTTATCAAGTTTATCATTTTCCCTGCACAAATCTTTTCAAATAATTTTTCTTTAATTTCAACTATCATCCTTTTTATAAAACCAAAGAGTATTTGAGCTAAAAATAATCTTAGAGATTATTTGCTCCAAACTTTAATGGCTTAATATTCTTCATTAAGATCTAAGTATAGATAAGGAAACAGGCCCAGAGGAGAACTATGACCATTCAAGGTGGTAAGAGGTAAAATTTAATGGCCAGATCATAGGTCTTCAGTCAATGCGTATTCCCATATGCTCCATTGCCTCCTTATAGATGGTTGACTAATTCAGAAAAAAATTAAAAACAATTGAGCCTCTTACAACACTATTTTTCATTCAAATGTTCTTCTTTGCCTTAAAGAAATGACAAATTGGACCTTGAGAATTTGGGCTTGAGATTTTCAATTTACATGTTTGTTTGTTTGTTTTGGAGAGTATGTGATGTGGGTTCAGGAACCATTTCAGACTCCAGGGCTAGCATTGCTGACTTGGAATCACGGTGTTTCTTTTCCACAGCAGTAGAGTTCTGGAATCCCAAATATTCTTTCTTCCCTGTGATATCTACTTGTTTAGTTTTGTTTTGATCTCAAAGAAGTAATTTCATCAGGAGAATTCTGTCTTAAAAGCTAAGAAAAAAGTTAAACTTCCTAAATTTTGACAGGGTGGGAATACACCCTAAAAATCAATTGCTTATCCAAATCCATTAAATTGGCAATTATTTTAACAAATGTAGGACAACCCCTCAGTAGCCAGGACTTGTGTTTTCAGACTAGCACTGCATTCACCTAACATAAATGAAGGAATGTATTCTCAGTTATAATGTTGTGAACAGTAGAAAATTCCATGTTAGCTTGGTTCAAAGGAGTTTATTTGTTGATATGCCAGAAGCATCTTATCAGTGGCTAGCTTTAGGTATTAAGCATTCTCACAGTTGAATCCCCCAAGGAGGTGGGGGGAACACAATAATAACAACAAAAAGAGTATGATGACGTTACAGAGTAAAACGTTCAGCAAAAGTAAGAAAATAAAATCATTTAGGATTTCTCTGTTCCAAAATATTAGCTGGGCTCATAACCATTACCAGATATTCTGTTTAAACTGGTGAACAGTAAAAGATAACCAGGATTTCAGAACATCTTAGGATCTACGGTGTTCCAAAAGCTAATTAAAGTCTGGGGATGAGATGCTCAAATATAGTCATACACATGCCCACTCTCTCCCCATCACACATGCACATGTACACACATGCACAAACATGCTTTTCCTTTCATTATCTTCACATTTGAAAAGTAAACTTGTCTACCCAGGCTAAACATTCTTAACCCTCTTGGTCAGCATTCCTTCTAGCCAGAATCCAGGCTTCTCTGAAGGGGTATTACCCAATATCAGGCTAAATGTGCTTCTGACCAAATTGGTTCATGTTACCATAGCAATATCTGCACAGAGTGTTCTTTCTTTCCCTCATCCTCCATTTGGCTTTTAAAATCTCAGACAGTGTCATTTAATTATATGAAACTACTATGATACTATCATAAAACCAGTCTATGGTATTTGCCATTTCAAGGCATTATTGGTTACAGAGACAAATTGTTAAGAAAACGGGGGGAAAAGTGAAAATTTTTAGTAACTGAAGATGGGCTGAAAACGTCCCTGATGTTTAGCACATGAAACATTACTTGTGTCCATTTCCTATTTTGGAGCTCATTAAGAAAACTCAATGACTCCTGCCAGATAGTATTTAAATTAGTTGAAGTTGAAGTTACTTTTCTGAGAACAGAGCCTGTGAAGTATATCCTGTGATTCCCAGCACAAAGTAGGTAGAAAGCACTGCTATATATATTCTAAGATGCCATTGATTTAAAATGTACCATTATTTCATATATCGCTAAGAAAGAAAGATGAGTATAAACTTTAATTTTAATACTGCGTAAAATGTTGTTCCGTATTAGATTACAACTGTGTTTTTAAGCAAAAACCTGAGATACTAATACATACATATGCATTCACACATGTTTATAACTCATCTTTTAAAAGACCATCAATGGGATTCATAGTTCAGCATTTATTAAAAGGCAAACTCCAGGATCCAAAGGTATGTATTGAGCACTTCCTATTTGTTAAACACAGTTATAGTTGCTCGAGATATGGCCAATAATATTTATGGGTCCCCATTCGGGGACTTCGTGTTTCCTTACTCCTGTAATTCTATGCTGTGTAGGTCTTGATTCCTAGAGAGTGGATGCTTCCATCAGGAGATATAGGAAAAGTCCCAATAAACTTAAAGCTATGACTAACTCCTGGTCACTTTGGGATCCCCAAGCCAGTAGACCATCAGACAAAGAACATTAACCATAACGACAGGGATAATTGACCCTGCTCATCATGAGGAAATAAGATACTGCTAGTTAATGCAAGCAGGATAATTTGCTGGGCTGTCTCTTTGTATTTCCATGACAAACTTTACTATAATAAGCAAGTTCAATAACTACAGGCTGACAAAAGTATGGTGACTAGTTGACAGGGCAAGTCAACTAGTCCTGCAGAGGTTCTAGCCAAGGGAGAAGGGAGTCTCGAATAGGTGGTAAATGAAGCAGATAGTGGTATCATCCCAGGACCCACGGCACCAGTGGAAGCTGTAGCTTATCTACATAACCTTCTTCTTGTAAGTTTTCCTAGAAAACTGACCATACAGAAACCTGGAAAAGCTGTGTCTAAATGGAGTTAGCTTAATTTGAGCACTGCAAGGCAGGTACTCTAACAGGCCTTACGGTTGCTCTGCCCAGATCCACCTTACTGGGCTAGAACACCCATCACCCAGTTCTCATGCCTTAGCATCTGTTAGGGGCTCACAGCTATTACCCTTCTTCTGTCAGGAACCACTATAACTCTAGGGGGCAGCAACCATGCTGACACTGGACAAATTGTGGTGAAATTCAAGCTATATAACTTCCAGTGGAACCAAACTGGTTCCAACTAGTCTCCAGCTGCGACCACATCCTTGCTTAGCTTCTCCCCCTGCTCTATCCTTCTCTCACTCCCCGTCTTTTCCTGAAATCAAAAAATCTTCCTCAAAAAATCATTGTACGAGAACCCATCCTTGGCTCTGCCTGTAGGAAACCCTAGCTAAGAAAGGGAACAAATGGATTACTTGGCAGACAATCCCCTCCCAGTCACAGATGCTTTTTAAAGGAAAACCATTTCTTACTGACTCCTGTTGCTGACCAAAATCTCTTTTATTTTAATATTAATGAAACATGCTCAGATGTAAAGGTACTTGTAGATTCCTTATGTGATTATCTCCAATAAAATTGCAAAAGCAGAACAAACTTGTTAATTAGATTAACCAAAGCAAAAATAAAATTTACAACATTAATGTAATGTGACAGATTTGTTTTTCCTGAAGCTAAATTGCCAATTAGCTCCTGTATTCCTTTTTTTTAACCTCAACAATACAAATTCAAAGCATGTCATTGTTGTTATTGTTTAAGTACGTTCTACAAAATGTCATTAATAACGTCCAGGCTCTTTTGCTAGTTCAACATAATCAGCTCTCATTCTTAACTAAAACCCAGCTAGCAAACAATCCTCTAGTGGCGATTGTATAAATCCTCACTGATAACTCTTTAATGCTCTGTCCCTCACTAGGTAATGGTTCAGAATAAAATGGTGTAGGTTCTTTTGAGTTTGGTACATCTGTTTTGCATGCCTTATGAAGATTCAATGCTCTTACTACTTTAATCAATTTGTGTCACATTCATTCATGGAGTGCACCATAATAATATCATTTGAGATTTCTTTGGTGGGAGTACTATCAGAAACATAAAGGCAAATATGATCAGTGAAATTAGAAAGCTATATAGAAGGCCCTCGCATAATCCCATATATACTTACGTTACATTAGAGATCATCTACAAAATGAAAATAAACAGTTAAAAATTTCTCAACAATAATTCGTATATTCTCTATTGACACACATACCAACTCCTCAGTTTGTATGCTTTATTTTGGAAAGCAATGCACTAAAAATATTGTGAAATCTCTTCTACTCAAAAATTATATAAATAAATTTTACCAGTCTCAAAAACTGCCATAAACTATGTTGGTTCATCTGAAAAAAAAAAAAAAAAAAAAAAAGGCTTAGCCCTAGGATATGCTGCCTTTGCATTCCCACTGGAAGACACTGACTTTGCTTTAACAATGAGTTGAAACAATTACTGGTTTTCTGTCAGAGTCGTGCTTTAGCTTTAGGAGACATTTTCTCAATTGGATTTTAAGGTTTTCTTTTTCTTTCCAAGTAATAAACGTTAATGGATAAAAACAAATCGTGGTTTGAAATAGTAAAACAAGATTTCTTTGTTTAAGAAAAATATGCATACTTTGAGCTGATTAAAACTCAATGTCGCCAATTCATATTAATTAGCAAGAAAAAATAAAGTATAAAAATGTCCTCTCCTTCTCAAGTGGCTCTGTGAATGGATGACTTGGATATAAAGTACCTGTTCTAACTTGACATTTGTGAAGAATAGATGTTAATCAAATTTTCCCTTTCCCCCTTTCATGAGCAATTAATTAGCTTAAAGAATAGGAGAGCTGCCATCTAACAGGCAATTTCTGTGATCTCTGCATTAATTGCCTACTCTGATATGTGAAGGTGAATTCAGATAAATAAGAGAATTGTGGAAATAAATTATTTTGGTGTTTTCCTATTTTCTAATAGTAAACTTGTGTACAGACATAAGGCACTAGATTTTCAATGCCTATAAAAGGTTTTCTCCATCAAATTATGTCTGCCTCAAACTTTTGTGTTTCGTGCATTGCTGTATTTAACCTCTCATTTGTGATCTCAGGGACAGAACATTTATTTAAAAAAAAAACTTTCTAGAGGTCTATTAAAAGTTTATGATATTTTAAAACAGTGTTAATTTTCTTCTTAGAGCTAACTATAAAAATAGCATTATAAGAAGTGATTAGAAGAAAAGAAAAAGATTGGTCACAAGTATGTAAAGGTGTCACCCTTTAGGTCTGAATAGATTGGATTATTGTGATGTGACCCAAGAGACCCCTACAAAATTATCTGACTTATTTGGTATCTTGGGAAATAAGAGGTTCTAAATTAGAGAACTGTCTAAGACAGAGAAACCGTTGTGGTTAAAAACAGCAGATTTGTGGTCCTATAGACCTAGGTTCATATCCCATTTTCTCTGTCTTGTGCTATCTGTGTAATTTTGTCACCATCATCTACAATGCAATAATAAAATACTGAGCTTTCCTGGGATGACAAAGTATGTAAACAACTTGGAATTGCTGCTTGGCACATGAAGAGTCAAGGATTTATATGCACTGTGCTCATTTCACGTCCTCATTTTGAGGTCACTTTGAAATTCATTACATCTGGTCTCCTCAAGCCTCTTTTTATGTACTCTACCTCACACTTAGCCATTGTTGCCTAACTCTTCCCTAGAATTGCCTTCAAATGAGGGTACTAAATATAATTCATGCTTTTTAGGCGTTTCCTTACTTGACTTTTTGCAGCATTGACTCTGGTGACCATTTCTTCCTTCTTAGAAAATTCTCTCAGTTTCCACCACACAGTAATCTCTTTAGTTTCTTCTAACTCCTTTGGCTTCTCCACATCCCTCTCTGCTCATCACTTATCTAGGGTAGTTTTCCAACACCAGCAATCAATTCCACAATTCTTTGGACACCAAATGGATATCCAATGACCATTCAATTCTACGCTAACTACCCAGACTTAGCATCAGACTCCACAGGTTAAGGGCTCAGTCCCTCACTTCGGACACCAATTGTAAGTTCCCAGGCCACCCATACTTCTGACGTTTTTTTTTTTCCCCATCGAGAAAATAGGTAAGCAGAAATTGAGTAGTTAGCAAGAGAGTTAAATGCTGTCAGCAGTTACAGAAAGTGTATAATAAGTAATATACTCCTCTGAGGAAAGCAACAATAGCAGAAAAAAAATAAATGACCCTAGTGGCCCAAAGAAATAGCTATAGGCACAGAAAACAAAGGAACCTGAGCTTATCTATTTAAAGTCAAATTAAAGAATTTATATTCACATTGCTAAGAATAGTGAGGAAAGGTAAAAATTATATCTTTGTATTTGTATTTCTTTAAATATTTTCTTATGTGATATATGCAATTTAAATGTATTATTAAATTAGTATGTATGATTAGCTCATTAAAAATATTTTGGAGTGCCTGCTGTAGGTAAAAATTGTGAAATAGACCAGAAAGATTACTGGCTTTCCTGTCTAACACATACTTCAGAGTTATCTCAGCCTCTTTCTGTCTTTGAGCTATTTTAAACTAAGCTGGAGAAAATTGACAGCAATGCAACTGATTTTTTGTTCATAGAAATGCAAACTGTCTCTGGTAGAATACAATTATTTTTCTGTAGATATTGACCAGTGTCCTTAGTTTTGCATGTATTTGTGAATTCTTTTTGGGTCTTGATGCCTATATATTTCTCTTTTCTTCATATTCTCCTTTGAACCAGTTGTACCATATTAGTTCCTTCATTATTTAAAAATAAAAATCATCTTTTATCACTGCCATGTGTCAGGGAATGTTATAGGGTTAGGAATGAAGCCCTAAATAAGATAATTATTTCCCTCATGGAACTTACATTTTTATCACAGTTGTTGTTTTAATAAAGACTGCTATGACTTTGGAACATGTGAGTGAAAAAAATGATAATTATCTCTCTAATTGAGTGGTTTGATTGTCATGTGACTAAACACCACATAAGTAAATGGCAACCCAACTTTGAGGTCATTTGACAATTAAAGTTTATGAATCTTTCATAATTGGGCCAAAAAAATCTAACTCCCAGATACTTCTCAGAAAGTATAACTTTCATTCTGTTCTGGGCAATATACTTTCAAAAATTTGATTCTAATAAATAATATTTATGGAAGATTTATTGAGTTGAGTTTATTTATATCTCTAGGTACCCTAAATTGGGAGCCAAGATTGGATTCAGTCAGGCCATAAGAAAATTATGCATATGTCATATGTTCCCTTCGTTCATGAAATTGCCACACTAAATTACATTTTGGTTTTATGCCGTTGCCTACATCAACATATAAAAAATATAGAATTTATTTTTGTATTCATTGGGAATGTATTAAAGATGTTTATTACATCACAGTGTCCAAAGAATAAAGAAAGCCTTTGAATTGGTCAGTCTAGAGAAACCTAGTCTTCTTCTTAAGCATTGTTTTATTTTCATGGGCATTACAAAATTTAATTAACTTTGTTTTCTTCTGTGCATTAATTGCTAGGAAGCTTAAAGTAATATCTCTGTCTTACAGAGCAATACACAGGACATTTTTTCACAATTGTGTACTAATCTTATTTTTGACGTCTTTTTATTCATTATCTTCTTATTCTCCATCCCCTCAATTTCTTCACATGCTTATTAGGTTGTATAAATAAACCACCACTTAATAAGTATTTATAGCTGCCTCAAATCTATTTTTGAAACCATATATCATATATCTGTTATCATTGCTAATATTTATTAAGACTACTATGTTAGAAGATATGCTAAATTCTTTATAAATATCTCATTTAATTCTCACTATAGTCTTATAAGTATTATACTTAGTACAATTTTGTAGATAAAGAAACTGAGACTCAGAGTTTGTCCAAGGTCACACAGCTGGTTAGGACCAACAACTGGTAAATAGCTGAGCTGCGACTTGAATCAGGTCTACCTGACTCAGAATCTGTGTTCACAATCACTTCATTAGGCTACTTTTACGTGTATACTTAATGTTTGTTTGTGCGCATGCAAACAAATAACTAATTTTCTACTTACCCCAAACCTCTATAGAACCAAGTGTTCAGTTCATAACTCTTTAAGTGAAGAACTATTATTGAAATTGTATCAAGTAGCTTTAATCACAGGAAAGGTTTACTATGGAAGGAAATAGAGTAACATATAAAATACCTAGGACAATGTCAGGTACATAACAGACTCCCTATTTAAATACAAAAATTCATTCCTCCTTTAAAAAAAAGTTCATCTTAGGAGAGTTAGTAGCCAGTGTTGCCAAACATCATCCTGATTTAAATTCCAAGTCTCCCTTTTCTTTCCCATGGACAAATGGTTAATTTCCAAGTCTCCCTTTTCTTTTTCCATGGACAAATGGTTAACCCACCCTTCCCCTGTCTCCACTGCCAACAACTTCAGCTCTCAATAACTCTTAGGCAAATCATTTAACCTCTCAGCCTTAGGATTCCGGGGCTTGTATAAGGATCAAAAGAGCAATTATGTGACAGAATTTTATAAGAAATAAAGTTTTCTCATCATTATTCATTAATATTATTTTGCTTTTGTTTAGAAATTATATGATTAAAAAGAAATGGCTTTTATACACAGTATTTGGAGGATTTCCTGATTGTAGGGGGTGGGTTATAACGTCTGCTCCAGTAATTGTAGGAATATAGCAAGAGTGTCACTCTAAGACTGTTTTAAGTTATTATCCACCTCAAAGGAAGGGGTTATATGATTACTTCTCAGTGTTCCCTAGAACTAACTGGTGATCTGGACATTTTCCCCATTTTCTGCTTCTAAGAGAATGAACATGCAATTCAGCAGAACCTGCTTCTCATGTTTATATGAGCCAAAATATCAATTCTCATTAATGAGTAAGGATATTTTGATAATTGCCATCATAGCTGAGGAGTTATTTCCCCTATAAAATAAAAGTATAGTGATAGTAACTATATTAGTCAGGCTTCTCTAGAGAAACAGAACCAATAGGATATATTTAGATATGTAGAAAGAGATTTACTATGAGGAGTAGGTTCACACAATTAAGGAGGCTGAGATGTCCCATGATCTGCCAGCTGCAAGCTGGAGATCTAGGAAAGCACATGGTATTAAATCCCAGTCCAAGTACAAAGGCCTCAGAACCAGGAGGCCAATGATGTAAATCCTGGCCCCAGGCCAAAGGCCCAAGAACCAGGAGTACCAATGTCTGAGGGCAAGAGAGGATGATGATCCTCCTGAAGCAGACAGAAAATTTGCCCTTTTTGTTCTGTTCAGTACCTTGGTGGTTTAGATGATGTCCACCTGCATTGCTGAGAGCGATCTCCCTTACTCAGTCTGCTGATTCAAATCCTAGTCTCTTCTGGAATCATCTTTAATCTTCATCCAGAAATAAAGTTTTGCCAACTATCTGGACATCCCTTAGCCTAGCCAAGTTGACAAATAAAATTGACCTGTCCCATTTCAAGTAGATAAAACCCATTTTTCACCATGTCCTACAAAGCACTGAATGATTTGGCCCCACCTGAACAGCAGACCTGAACAGCAGAAGTGCTATTAAAATATCATTGAAATATATTAAAATTTTAGCCCATTTACCTCATTTCCACTTCTAACATTATTGCCAGAGTATAAACTGAGCTTATGAGCTTGATTAGAACATGTAAGCACAGAGAAACAAACACATCTATCTCCTTGCTAAGGCAGGCCCATCTTGTTGACTAGTTTTACTATAAGTGACATTTGAACATGCAATGCAAGTCATGTATTCAGCCCTGAGAACAAAAAGACACTTGAAGCCATTTCCACAATTATTGCCAAATTTCGCAAGCTATGTAACTTTCTCAATTTTTATCAAATAGAGGATATTTTGTTGAAAGAAGCAACAACTCTCAAACTACCTTTATTGAAAACACATTAGGAAAACTCACAAAACTCACATGTAAGAAATAATTCCAAGTCCAATAGAAAAAGGAAAGTCATCTGGTATTTCTCTTATTCTCCCAATCTCTCTCCATGTGGCATCTCATTGTGGTTTCTCTCTTCACTTTTGTTCAATTCACTTCTTTACAGATTGACTTCCTCTTGCAAAGCTGTCAATTTCTGATCCACCATAACTTTGACTCTGATTGGTATTTTGTTTGCACAGTACTAATTCCACATGATTTTAAGCTTGGCTTCTTAATGTTGATTGACATTTATTTTTAAATTATTAATAAAGCTATTCCTAGTATTTTGGCTTTAATTCTAACTTAACATTAACCTAATGTTTGTCGAATAGTTAACGATCTGTCTTATTCAAGGATTCAAATAAACCCCTTTGATAAATTACCATCTATGTGTTTATTTGCTTGTAATTCATTTATTAAACAAGTATTAAATCAATACCAACATGTGTCAGGCACTTTTATAAATCCTAAAGATATTGCTGTGAATAAGTCAAAGTCCTAGTGCTATGAGAGTGACAAATATGGCCAAGATAATAAATAAATTAATAAACTTAATAAATTTTTATTTTATTTTTATATTCATATACGTATTACATTACATTTAATTTAATAAACACATCAATATCTAAACAATCAATTTCATCAAATGATAAAAAATGAAGTGTGTGCAATAGAGGGGGTTGGCTATTTTAGCTAGAGTGATTTAAAAAGGCCTCACTAAGTAGGTAAATTTTGATCTATAACTTAAGTGATGAGTGAGAACCACATAGGCACCAAGAGGAGAGAAAATCGGCAAATTAGGTTTTCTGAAAAATTTCCCAATAACAACAACAAAAAAACCTAGAAATGCTGGATAAAATATCACAAATATTTTTATTGCAAATTTGAGCTTTAAAAATGTAAAAAATTCCTCAGAGACTGAAAACAAAAGGGATGCATAATAGTTAGATTGATCCCTTGAGGATATTTTCTGATAAAAGGAACCTGGAGCCCTGGGCTTTATTGGTTCCATAGTATCAGAAAAAAAGAATCATGCTAAGCAAAATAAGTCAGACAGAAACAAATTGAGAACCATATGATTTCACTTATATGTGGGAAATAAAAGTGAAAGCAACAAATGAACAAGACAAATAAATAAAAACTCATAGACACAGACAACAGTTTTGTGTTTACCAGAGGGAATGAGGAATGAGGGAGTTAAGGGTAAAGAGGGTCAAATACATGGTGACAGAAGATTTGACTTTGGGTGGTGAACACACAATGCTATATATAGATGATGTAGTATTGAATTGTACACTTGAAACACATATAGTATTATTAACCAATATCATCCCAATAAATTTAATTTAAAAAAGAAGAGAAAAGAAAAAAGGCCCATATTTGTGGTATAGTTGGAACTGAGTTTTCATTATAAAGCTGGAAACATGAAGGGCCATACCTCAGTAAAAGGTGGTAAAAAAAAAAAAAAAATTCCTGCTTGAAGAAGGAGATGAGATGGTAGCTTATCTTTTTTGGTAATTGTTTGATAGAGGAAATATCTCTGGTCATCTATAAAACATTGCACCCAAAAAATGATTGCTCTCATGCACCCAGTGAGACATGTATGAACATTGCCTACACCCTTAGATATATCACAGTCAAATCATTGAAAGCCAAAGATTAAGAGGGAAAATATTTTAAAAAGCCAAAGGGAAAAGTAAAAGACCCATTATACTTAGGAAAACAATTATAAGAATATAAAGGAACTTTTCATTATAAACAATGAAGGCCAGAAAACAATGGAATGACATCTTGAATGTACTAGGGAAAATTATGATGCTCTATCAATTGAAGCTTTCATTCAAAAATAAAGGCGAAATAAAGACATTTTCAGGTAAGCAAAAGCTGAAAAAATTTGTTGTCAGCAGAACCGCACTACAAAAACTGCTGAAGTAAATTCCTCTCACACTAAAGGAAAATGTTGCCAAGACACCCTCTATTTTCCTCTCAGCAAAGTATTCTATTCCTTCACTGCTTCTCTACCCCCAAATGAGCCCTATGAGAATGGTTTATTTCTCTCTACTACTACTTACCTCCCACCCTCACAGTCACTTCCTAAACCACAGAATATATTGTCAGTTTAGGATGTTGTGATCCAGTTAGTTATTTCATTTCCCCAAATACGATATTGCTTCTACTTCAAGAATTTTTCTTTAGCATTTAAAAAGGAAACTCTCAGTCATTCTAACACTGTCTTTTCAGGGTTAACTATTCATATGCATTGCTCTCCATTAGATATCTCTGTTGTGCTTAGTATGTTATTCAGTCAGAGCCCTGTTGTGATTATTTTATTTTCTTTGTTAGAGTAGGGGAAAATCAGTAATATTTCCCCTGATTCTTTGCTTGTACAATCATATCCTTCTTTCATCACGAAAGGGGATGGATATTTTGAGTAACTTCAGGATTGCTCATCTCAATCACTTCCTGTTGTGCAGACATTATTTCACTGTTTACTAGCTTTTAGCTATCTTGACTTTTCACTTTTGTAGATTTTTTGTCTAAATAGAAGGTTGTGAAATTTTCTTTTTAAATTTAGAAATACAATAATTTTACCAGAAATGTGTCTAAATGTGTGTCCCTTTTCATTTCCTTATCTGGAATTAAGGAAGTTTAATCAATCTGTCAAATAAAGTCTACATCACAAAGAATTTTTTCCTATTATTTTGAACTTCAGAAACTCATAATAAATTCAAAAACCTCCCAAGAATATATTTTAAATATTCCTCCATTCATTTTATGTAAAATACTGAATAGACTCAGTAGAGATGCTAATAGATGTAAAAATTCAAAAGGGATTAGGCCTTAGTACCTACGGTTTTCATAAAACATATCAAATTTCCCTAACACAAACATGTTGCAAAATATCCTAAAGCTACATGATGATTCTAAAATGAATAATTTGACCTCCATAGCAATGGTAATAAGGAATAATGAATATCCTAAATTCTGTGCAAAAGCTTTCATGAGCCATAATAAAACTCTGCTTGAATTATAAATAATTGTGTTTTAAAAGGCAAGTAAATTATAAAGATAAAGAAAGGC
>NW_006441995.1:4155985-4159837 GCF_000325575.1 Pteropus alecto | reverse complement strand
GTGTTTGTGTATAACTTAGTTAGATTTATGTTTTTTCACAAATCGACCTCATTAAGAACCACATGACTTAAATGAGAGAAGTTCACTGGACTCTATGGTTTCTTTCTCAGTTATCTTCTGCCTTCCATCCCTATCTCCAGGTCCTACATTAAAAGTTCTTGGCATTTGTGATCCACTCAAAGATTCCCCAAAATGCTGCCAAGGACAGAAGAGGAGAATTTTGTCTACTCCAACCACTGGTAAAAGTGAGAAGTGAGCAAAATCTATTTTGATTTCCCCTAGCTTCTCATTTTTGTATTATTTACCTTTCCTACAGGCACTTAGGACTCTTATGCACGAAGGAAAGAAATATCTGCTCCCAGGAACTAATCTGATGTCATGGATTTACAACCAACTCTAATTTTTAGGTCAAGGATATTTCAGATATCAGCAAGTAAAAGAGAGGGTATATATTTTAAGTACTCAGAAGAATTTTACCTGTGTAACACATAGAAATAACACCAAAACGGGCCACTTCTGATTGCTGAGAACTGTGTTCCGTTCATCAGCATATAAAATGAATAGGCCTATTATTGGATAGAAACTCTGCATTTATTCACTTACTTCTCAAAAAATTTTTTGAATGATTAGTATGAGTCAGGCTCTGTGCTAGGCACTTTAGGCTATAACTGAACTAATTGTGCTATATTTAATCCATCCATGGAATTAACACATTTCATTTATTTGGATATTTTTGCCCTGTCTCATCCACAAATGAACTAAATACTCTTAGAATGGATATAAGCATCAGGAGTACAGAAAAAAGAGCAGAAACAGGGAGGAAAAAAAACAAAAACAAAAACGTTATTAGGTTTTTGGGGTATGAGGTACAGTGGTGATAGCAAGAACCTTAGATGTTCCAAAAGAAAAGGCAGTCTAGGTCAGACCTGAAAGTTACAGGTTAATCCAGTGGTGTAAGCGAGATCCTAAGGGATTCTGGGTAACTATAGGCAAGTTACTCAACTAACTGATTCTTAGTTTCCTCAGGTGTCAAATGAGGATAATAAGGTCCAGTTCACAGGGCTGTTAATAAAGGTCAAATACAGCAATGCTTGCAGTGCCCTAGTACTTAGCAAGTGCTCAATACTCATTAGCTACTATTAGTATCCTTCAATATTGTGTGGACCTTATTACATTAATTACTTGTTTCACATTAATTTATACCTGACGGCAACCTAGATTTCCTTCTGATACTTCTCTAAAAAATACCATTATAGTATTCATGAGCTATGCTTATATTCAGGAACCTGTCAGAGCATCCCTAAACTGGTGAAGTTGGCATTTAGAGATGATAAATGTAAAAATCAATGAAATATGAACTGTTCAGGATAAGATTGTTAACATACTAGATGCCCCCTAAAAACTCAGAAGGCAAAAAATGCAGAAGTATGATGCTTCTGTGTACAGAGGCACTGAAGGGAATCAGGAAGAAGTAGAGAGAAGTTCAGGTAGATGATACATCAGATGAGTTCCTATGTCACTTGACAAGAGTCCAAGAATGAAGGCCAAGGCTGCCAGTAAGGGTGCACCAGTCAGTTCAAATTAGATTTAAAGAAAGAAAAAAAAAAAGGCAGAGTAGAGTGGTGGTGAATCTGGATTAGGAACACAAAGTTGGTATCAACTGTGTTTAGCAAAACTAGTGTTTCCATGCACTGTCAGATAGAATGGCTCCTCAGTGAGGACTGACAATTCCACTGGGAGAAAAAAAGATATAGTAAAGTCTAATAATGTCTAAATTAGAACAAAATAGGACTTGCTATAGTTGTGGTCAGATTGAAGTAAATTGCTGTGGTTGTCAAAGGTGCAGTTTCTTTCTGAAGATCTGTATCTTTAGGGACAGTCTCCCCAAGAAGAAAAATGTCACATCCAAGACAGTGTTATTTAAGAACTCTTCTGAGCACAATCTAGAAATCACTGAAAAAAAATAGATGTATTAAATTAGTTTAGTCCAGATAAAAACAGTAAGTAAGGACCTAAACTGATAGAATGCTAAGTAGTTCTAAATTTAGGTTGATGAGAAAAAATACCTCTCTTTTATACATTGTTACAAATACAAAAGACTGGCCCAAAAAGTCACCCTTTAAAGTCTGAAGTTAATCTGTGTAGCAATGCAAATAAACAGAATTTAGCAATGAAAATCTAGGATGAATGCATAGATTTAAACATTGTGTGCACAGTATATATAAGCAAAAACTTATGTATATAGCTGATTACTAGTTAAAATATAAACAAATTCATTCAACTTCATATCATTCTAATAATGTAGAAATGCAATTTGAATGGGAAATGATCCCAGTGAAGTTGATCTGACTATATCAAGAGAATAATTTCTCAAATAAGTTACTCAACAAATGCAAATTTTCACCTAAAACTGATATACAAATTAGTAGTTGATAGTTGGGCACAGGGAGCATGGAAGAGGGAATGCAGTTAGCATTAATACGATGGCTAAGTGGAGGGCCAGGGGAGGGAGGGACTAATTGGGCAGATCGTTTTATGAACATTATAGATGTCTAACCAATATACTGTATACTTGAAACTAATTTAAATAAATAAATTTATTTAAAAAATAAAAAAATAAGACTAATATAAAATCGTATGTCAACTATAATTGAAAAAAAAATTTAATTATTTAACAAATGCAATTTGGGGCTATGAGGGGTTACTGGAAGAGCAAAAACAGAATTAACAACTGACATGGAAAGAGGGTCAGGTAAATATAGACCATGTAGCTATTTCTAATTCTTTAGGAACTTGTTGAAAGGTCTGTTAAGTCAACCAAAAGAACTAAAGGAATTATCAAGGCTTTAGACTTTGCTATCAAGACAAGAACTGCTTTAAAACCAAAGCTTGGGTTCAGTAAAAGAAAAAGTCTTTGAAATTTGCATTATGTTCCAATTGATTTGCTTGAATTAGAGAAAATAATCTTTAATCTCTGATTAGAAGTGTTTCACATCGTTGGCTCAATTTGCCTGAACAAGTCTAAATCATTATAATTTATCAGCAGCGTGTGGGTCTAAAACGAGGGGGAAAGATCCGAACACTTCTCATGCTAATTGCTGCTGATGGAGTCACAGGAAGGGCTTACTTTCCATCCTTTCTTACATATGATCATAACCTGAACTGATGCTCAAATAGCTAGAGAACCCAGGACACCTATCAAACGAGTGGAGACTCCTATGAAAGACGAAATGCATGGAATGATTACGAAAATGAGTTTATTAACACTATTGAAATAGGGAGAAAGATCATTAATAAGAAACATCTTTAAAGTGGGGGAGGGTCTGCAGTTTTAAACGGGCAGGTAAACAAGAGTCATCAGTGGGGAGGGCCTGCAGTTTTATAGAGACAGATAAACAAAAGTCATCAGTGAGTCATGAAAAAGGAGGCGGATCCTATCTGAGGCATACTGAGGAAGGGTGGAGGTGAGTCTCGGAATATGTGCAGGCAGAGTGGTCCTTTGACATTAGCCATTTCTCAGAACACAAAAAGGTGGGAGCACGGGTCTCAGATAAAGTTTAATATTGTCACATCTTTTTATTCATTACAAAAACTCAGTTGTTAGTAGGTTTAAATGTAACAGCTATTTTATTTTTCATACCGCCACATTATTCTTATTTACAAATTGAAGCAAATCGAAATAGTAAGTACATGTAGTAAACGTAGAGACACTGTGATGGAAATGCTTTCAAATTTATAATTAAAAGCAATAAGAAAAAGAAGCAAGGCCTTTTAAAATATACATATTTGAATTCTACAATGTTTGTTTTTTGCAGATATCTAAAACCAAGTACTGAAGTAACACAATCAACA
>NW_006441995.1:4124402-4155970 GCF_000325575.1 Pteropus alecto | reverse complement strand
TTTTTTTTTTTTTTGTCTACTAGAACTACATAATCCTTGGATATGTGTCTTGCACAATGGTACTTTCTTTCACTATTTTTATTATGGAAATTTTTAAACATACAAAAGTCAACACAATAGTATAATGAACACTCATGAACATAATCCAACTTCAATGATGGTGACTATTCTACCAGTCTTATTTCATCTATTCCGCTGGAGGATCTTTGCTTAAGTATTTTAAAGTAAAACCCAAACATCACATTATTTAGCCAAAAATACTTTGGTCTGGATGTTCAAGTGGCAATGATTTCTTTTTAAACAAAGCCACAAAATCATTATCAGAACCTTTAAAAATCAACAATAATTCCTTAATATTTTATGTGTTCAGTCTATGCAATTTTCCTCTACTGTCTCAAATAGAGGCTTACTGGTTTATTCAAATGAGATCCATACATTGTATTTGGTTGCGATGTCTCTTTAATTCTCTTTTAATCTATAACATTTCACCTTTGCTTTTTATGCCATATATTTGTTGAATAACCTGAGTCTTCTTTTGCACATAATTTCTACATTCTAAGTTTGACTGATAGCATCCTTGAGTTTTCTTTTTTAACATGATTTAAAATCTTTATTACATTCATATTCAAGTTTTTTGGCAGGAGTACCTATCCACTTTTTGTTCAAACTAAATCTTATTAGGAATGTTAATATACTAAATACATTTTTTAGATGGATCAAAGTTCCTGAAGCACAGGTGAACATCTTGGAACCTTACGTATTTGGTCTCCCTATTTCTTACCATCTAAAATGATCTCTAAGGAACAACCCCAAAGTTCTAGGTCTCTGTCTACAGAGTTCATATAGAAACCTGTGGGACTAGATAACCTATAAAGTACCTTCTTTAATTTGACATAAAGAGATCTAAACAGAGAGAGCTCCTCAAAGCCATTAGAAATAGTTTTCACACTCACATTTAGAGTGCTGCCTTGAGGTAAAAACAGACCTTCTTCCAGATATTCTTCAACCCTCAATCCCATTTCAATTATTGATGTGTAAATCATTAGTAACTCACTACTTCCCATGAACAAATTTACTCTTCTCAAATGTAGGATCTCTTAGTTTTACTCTAACTTTGAATCCAAAAATCACTTCCAACTTCCAGACATTATCAGTTTCTGAATAAATGTACATCTCAATGAAGGTAAAGTAATACTTCCAGTTGAGTGAGAGAATATTAGGAGGTCTCCGGGATGGGCCTTCTCCTTGAGCACAAGAAGAAGGTTGCAACAGAAGGCAAGAATCAGAAAGAAGGAGGAAAGCAAACACAATATAGTTTATACTTTATACAATATAGTTAAATGCTTTATAGTTTAGCCAAGGGTTGGCCACATCTGTGTTTCAACTTAATTTGTCCAGAACATCAAACAAGCACACTACTCTTTTTCTGAGATTCACAAGTTAAATCTGAGAAGAAATGAGGACAAATATCTCATTTAATTTATCAGCTATTCATATCTCTTCCCTCAGCATCAACACTTTATTTTCTGAATAGTTTTTATTCCTTTTCTGTGCTCGTATACCAGTTTGGATGATATTGGCATGACTTTCCATGCTTGCAGGGTCATTACCAGTTCTTGGTTATGTTTGTTTGATTTTTGTATTTTATCCATTTCCCACAGAAACACTATCACATCTAAATCATTCATTAGTTTTGGTAGCAAACTAAATCTTTGCTTTTTATGTAATTTCTCTGAGTTGTAGGTTCTGGCCAACTTTATTCATTAAGATAAATAGAGCATGGTAGGGGATGCTTTTTGCTAATAGCTAATAAAACTAAATTTTATTTGTGCAAAATGAACTCAGGGCCAGGGTATATCTTATGGTTAGAATCATTATTATTTGTCCTAGGTTTTAAACAAGGAACATTGCTGTTTAACATAGCAGGAAACAGAACAAATAGCTAGTCAATATCACCCTGATTTTGAACATTTAATGACTTATACATCTTGTTTGTTGAACTGAACTTGTTCACTTAGCTCTGATGGCTGTTTTCAAGGTTAAATTTATTTTAAACCTTCAATCATAAACCTTCAGGAAGTAAATGCTAACAGAATAGCGGGCTTCAAATATGGACATGGTAAAAAATGAGGTGCCTATTTGACTTAATACAAAAGGGGACCATATTGTTGAACCTAGTCTGAAGATTACCTGACTTACTGATTGAGCAACAAGAATAGAGAATCTTTGCCACTATTTGATCAAATCTACATAAGCAATAAGTTGCAACACGAATAGGCTCCAATAATCTTACTGTATTGGACTAGCTTGTTTAACAATCAATTCAATAATAATCAGCATACACAACTTTTTCAGAATTATTTCTGCCCATTGGGAGAGTGGAAATGGTAGCATTCAAAGATAAGAAAGAAATTTACTTATGTTGCAGAGGGCATTGTAGTATAATATTTGAAAAAAAAGTTAAGATATTCTTATCTTTAAATTGAAAGTCAAATGTATAAAGAAGTTTTAAAAGGATTTTAAGTCATGAAATATACTCTAATATCAAAATATTTTGTGTGCTACTTTATAATTCACATTTTTAACAAAATGTGATTGAGCTATAATACACATGCTTTGCAGTTGGCAGCCTTATGTTATATATAGTCAGTTCTTTCATAGCCATTGTCCCGTCAGTCAGCTTTCAAAGAGTTTGATTACAGTGGAATTGACTTGGTCTCAAAGCAAACGTAAGTTTTCACTTCCTACCCATTTGTTTTTTCTTTGAAGGATTCTTTTCAAAAACCTCTGCCTCATAACCTACCCTTCCCACTTCGCAGAAAAAAAATGGATCACTTTGGCTAGAAAAGGTCCAAAGTAATATCTCCTAAAGGAGAAGCAGTTTAGGATAGTCTGAACTTGACCAGTATGGCTTAAATCACAAATATGACAATGGCAAGCTGTGCAACAATGGGTTAATTCCTTAGCCTCTCTGTACCTCTAATACAGTCATGTGCCACTTGACATTAGGGATATATTCTGAGAAATGCGTCATTAAGCGATCTCTTCGTTGTGCAAATATTACAAAGTGTACTTACACAAACGTAGGCGGTATAGCTGACTACACACCTAGCTTATATGGTGTAGCTATTGCTCCTAGGCTACAAGTCTGTACATCTTAACCGTACAAAACAACACTAGTTAAATCAAGCACAAGAGAAAAACAATGCAATCAAGATACGTGTTAAACACGAGGTGTATGAGGCTGCTGCTGTACCATGGCAAACTGTTTTATAGCAAACTTTTTCTTAACTAGAAAGAGTATACTCTACATTACATTCCTGTGATTTATTTTATAACACACACACCCAAACACACACATAAACACACGTCCCTACTATCAACAAAAGTGACAATTATAATAACAAACGAAAGCGATAAACAAAAAAACAATTTAGCTCAGAGCTTCCTTAAGCTACTGACTTTTTTTACAACTGAGGTGGGTGCTATTGGATCCCCTTTACCTAGCCTGTGTACTCTTCCCACAGATTTTATAAGTTTTGTCTTATACCAGTTCATAACTGCCTCCTTCAGAGAGGAACTGCCCTCAGACAAACAGAAGCGAAATCATTTTCATACTTCTTGAACATTTCTCATTCCACTGAAATTTTGATTATATCTACTCACACCACTACATCCATTTCTCTAAAACTACTGGGTCCAGAGTCACCAATTACTGCCTTGATTTGTTTTATTTATTTATGTATTTGTCTGTCTGTCTGTCTGTCTGTTTGTTTATGCCTACAGCACCTGGTCTTCTGGGTGGTCTCCCATCCAAATACTAACCAGGCCTGACCCTGTTTAGCTTTCAAGATGAGACATCGGGTGGCATGGCTATAGACCATGGACTGTGGCTCCACTGGGGCACGAACCCAGAACCTTCTGCGCGTAAAGTAGATATGCTAACCACTATACTATGGAACCATGTCCCCGCCTTGTTTTAATTTTCCATATTTATCTCATCTAACCAGTGAGCAGCATTTGACTCTGTTAATCTCTCTTCTCCTCTATTCTTATATTCTCTGAAATTACGCTCTGCTGATTTTCCTCCTACTTGTAACTATCTTCAATAATGTTTGGAAACTCATGTTTCTTGCCCAGGATTAACTCTTAGTGTTCCTCAAAGTTTTGTGCTAAGTGCTCTTCTCTCAATCTATGCATTCTCCCTGGGCAAGCTCATCCATATCCAGGCTTTAGTTACCAAGTAAATGCTGATAACTCCCAAATGTATATATCCACTCCAGACTCATATACATAACTTTATCCTCAGCATCACCATATGGATGTCCTAGAGTTAACTTAAACTCAACATGTCCACAACAGGTCTGACATTCTGCCCCTAAGCCTCATTCTCCCCCTGTATGGTTCCTAACTCTCCTTCTCGCTCCTCATCCAAATCAATAATTGTTGATTCAATCTCTTTAATAACTCTCCATCCCATCCACTTCTCTTTATCTTTGCTTCTACTACCTTAATTCAGTCTACCAACAGCTTTAATAGGAATGACTGCTGTAACCTCCGAAGAGGATATTTTTGTGTCTGGTCTTGAAGCCGTCTATCCCGAATTTATTCTCTCCACTTCTATCCCCAATTTATTTTCTCCAAAACGTTCAGAGTAATCTCTATAAAGTGAAAACCTAATTAAAAATTTATATGGCTCCCCAATGCCCTCAGAATAAAAACGACACAAAACATTCAAGACCCTTTAAATTGCTTCAGGTTGTGTATACAGAATCATTGTTTATTATCAATCTCCAACATCTATCTCATCTCTCCTCCCACCATGTTCCTTTCGTAGTCAATTTATAATTCCCTGAATATAAAATACTCATTTTCATCTCTATTATTTTAAATCACTAAAAATATATGGCTTTTGGCCCCAAAAACTATCATCGATGGGCTAATTACTACTTAAATTTTAAGTTATATGTAACTTAGCTATCACTTTCTTTAGGAAGCTTATCCTGACATATTCTTCAACCTTACCCCTACCTACAACTACCTTAGATATTCTCATTGCCTGGGATTCTCTCTATCAAAGGCCTTATTATGCTGTTTTGTAATTTCCATTTTACTTCTCTGCCTTCCCCATTGATCTACACATTCTTTAGAGAATGTGACCTGCTCACATATTGTATTGCCTTGTAGAATACTGACTTATAAAAAGTTATTGCTTAATTCATATGTGAGAATGAATAAATGAGTCTATCGTCCTAGAACATAATAAATTCTCAATAAATAGTTACTGTAGTCCAAATAAAGCATAATCTGTGTGCACATTTCTGGATGTATTGCTTATACTATGGGTGAATGGTTAAGATTTGGAATATAGAATTTAATAGAAACCAGCATTATATGTCCTCTGCCTTCTTCCCACTGTTGAGATGATGAAACAGAAATTTATAATGGAACTTTCAATGATGTTCTTCCCTGAACGTAGTATATTAACACAGTGATTTTTATTGTCATCCCATGGCACCAATAAAGAATTTATTTTTTAGCAATATATCATAAAATAAAAACAGTAGACTGTTGGCCTTAATCTACCCTAGAATCTTTTTTAAAATCTGAATTAAGTCACACACCCCAATTATTTTTACTCAGTTACAATATTAAATGATTTATCTCATTGTTTTACTTTTCAATTGGCTGTTCAAACTGTACAACATCATAGACTTTCATGGACTATCTCCTAGGGAATTTTACCCTTTATTAGAGGTAAGGTCAACTTTAAGCTAAACCAAGATTTACACAAACTCAGAATAACTAAACTAGATATTATCTATCTGCCTTAGAAAGGATTGATCAGCATTTATATTTGAACAGAATTCTCCCTTTCTTATTCTGAATATTAATTAATATTAAGTGTGATTTATATGTAACTTTTCAGGTATATATCTACTACATAAAATACCAGCTATTAAGAGGCTTTCAAATTTTTCTTGGCAACCATCAACTAGGTTTTACGTTTTCAAATACATGTGGACATTGACCTCTAAGTTAAATGACAACAATAAAGCTGGTTACGTGACTTCTCTTAAATGACATCTACTCGGTAAACAAGATCTGATTCTGACTGGTTAGAGTCCTCTCAACCTCCGAAGCAAGAGGAATTTTTTGCCTAATTTGAGATGGAATTACTTATCATAGCTTGGTATCCTGCTCTCATGATCTAATACTGCCAAGGAAATCAATAAATAAAGTGTTAAAATTAAAATGGGAGGAAACGTTTGTAGGAGGAGAGTTTATTTAAAAGTGTCTTGGAAAATATTTAAAAGAAGCTTGGAAAATAGCTTCTTTAGGAAACTCTAAAGCTTTTCAGTTTTACTTACAGATTAATTTATAGCCTCTAATTTCATTGCCAAGGTCTGGTATACACTTTGGCGCTATGTGGTTTGCAACGTGAAAATGTACATTAAATCAAAGAAGAGATAGAAAATCCTAAAAAAAATGGTGATTTAAAGTTATGAAATATTAGAAGACTGGTACTACCATTTAAAATTTCTTTTACATTTAAGAGTTCATATTCTATCTTTTAACCAGAAAATACTTAGCTAGAGTCTCCAGTAAATGACATTCTTCCTATATTTCACTTAAAAGAGAAAATGACTAATCAGAAGAAACTGAGTCAATAACCAAAACTTAGTTAAAATAATGTTTTAGTTTTTGCCCTTAAGTCAATTTCTATTTATCCCATTATCTTTTATCTCTCACCCAACATGATTATCCAATGAGAATAATCCTAAAGTCCTGTAAGACATTCAGATCAACAATGGAAAACTATGTTTAAAATACATAAATCCTGAGTCTGACCAGTTCTTTCCATCTCCATAATCTCCACCTAAGACCAAAGCTAAGACAGCCAGGGGCACAGGTATAACTGTGTTGGTCGTTAAAACATTGAACTACTTCTGACCAGCCTAATTATATAGCCTCTCAGCCATTTCATTGAGCCTGCCAGGCACCTCTGCCAGCCACTCTGAGACCTTCGCTGAGATCTCCTATGACTGCCTTTGATATAGAAACTAAAGAGTTTCTGCACAACAGAATCCTACCAAATCTTGATCCTTGTAGGTTAGTATTATTAATACATGAAACCTAGATCAATGCAGCACTATCTCTTGCAGCAGCCTCCTTGTTACCATTCTTATCCACTGCCATCTGTTCTACAGGAAGGCAAGGTGATTTTATTATTACTAATGTAAATCAGATTATATTGCTTTTCTCTTTAAATTCTTCAGCAATTTCCCATTATACTTATAATAAAATCCAAACTCCTACCTAGGCTTCCTAAGCACTGGATAATCTGGATCCTACCTCCCTCACCTCATTTTCTATCATGCTTCTCACTCATTGTGTTCTAGCACCACAGGTATTCCTGCTTTTTTCATTTCAAAGCTCTTACACCTGCTGATGCCTTTAACTGGGAAGTCCAGATCTTCAATTTTCAATTCCTTCAGGTATTTTCTCATATGTCACCTCCTCAGAAAGGCTGATGTGATGGCGACCCTACATAAAACAGCAACTTCCACCTCTGCCCCAGCTTGGACTTGTCTCTTTTTCATCACCCTACTTTATTTGCTTCATAACTTTCATTCTGTTTATGTATTTAGTTGTCTTCTTACTTATTTTCTATTTTTCTTACTGTAAGGGAATCTCCCCGAGAGAATTATTCATGGCTTGCTCATGACTCTATCTGTTCTAACTGTGCAATAACTATCTTACAATTTCCTTTTCCTTTGCCATAAATACCCTTCTTCCCAATGCTACTTGTCCAAAACCAGCTCATCCATGACAAACTCGAATGCCATTTCCTTGGGACCTTTTTTGATCATCCCATAGCATTTAATTTCTCCTTCTCAAAGCATGGCTACCAATGTTCTTCTATTTTTACTTAAGATTTTAACTTCTATATTTTGTTATTTGTGAATTACCCTCTCCTCTCAGTGAACTATAAACACTTTGAAAGATAAACTTTTAACTGAGATATGAGCCTTCATTTCAGTCATCAGTAAGTTCTCACCTAGAATAAACTTGCCTTTCTATTTATTAGCTGACTTCTTTCTTTAGAATAAACCTGAGTTTTAGGTCATGGGACAAAGAGAGTCTTCATAAATTTGAGGTTCATGGTAAGTTAATTTTGGCCGATGGGGAAGGGAGCTATGACAATTCCCCTCAGGACACATTGCTGCTTGCTTAAGAAAACTTAAGTATAGTTTATAAACTTGAAGGAAAATAAGGTAGAACAGCTTCCTTAAGAGATTCTTTCCAGATGTTTTTAAAGTTAAATCCTTATAATCACTCAATGTTCACTAGTCTCCTTGCTCAAGAGTTCATCCAACTACACAAGTCATATTTCTTTTCTAATAAAAACACTTTTAAGCCAATGAAAGTACTTACTGGCATTGGTTCACCTCTATGAGAAGTGAACATCTTAAAATTTTTTTAAACAGATGATGATCTAACTGCAAACCTAAATTACTTATAATGCTTGTAAATCTTATCCTTTATCATCAAACAATTATTTATGTAATTATAATATTTTAGTGCCAAGGAGTTACTTAGAGTGCAGATAACAATAACTAGCATGTAACAGCAATATGCCAGTTACAGTTTTAAGTACTTTCTATGCAATAATTCATTTAATCCTGACGACAATCCTCTGAAGTAGGTACTATTAATATCATCCCTATTTTAGAAATAGAGAAACTGAGACACAGAGAGGTTAAGCAACTTGCCCAACATCACAAAGCCAGTAAGTGGCAGAGCTGGAATTTGATCCCAGCCAAGTTTTGTTTGGATTTGTAAGGCAGACATCCACTTATTTTAACTTCCTTCTCCCTCACCTTCCATTAGGATGGAGATCTGAAGTACAATATTTGACTTTTCAACTTCCCTTAGAAGTGGTAATGTGACCCTTTTCTGGCCAAAAGAGTAGACAGAATTTCTTGGGAAAGGTTTCTCCTCCTGAATTAAAAGGAAAACTTTGTAAAGAAAAATATTTGGCTCTTTTCCCCATTTATAATGTTGCCTTCATATTCGATTTCATCTCTGATTATTATTTATTTTTTAATGAGAGCTATTCTTTTTTGGTTAGTCAATGCATAAAAAAGGAAGAAAGAGAGAAGAAGACAGAATAGCAGGCATCTTAAATTTGGGTATATTACCTCAAAACAGTCTCCTTCACTCTATCGTATACTCCTGCCCTGGGACATCTTATCGCTCTGTGTCCTCGGCAATCAGTGTGCTATAAATATTTACATACACTCCACTTCAGGATGAGCAAGAGGTTTTTGGCTTACTGTGAAGACCTATATGTCATAGAATTTTGTTTTTATTTCTTTGAAGAATGGCAGTTGCACTGTTAGCTTATTTCCTTTCAACTAACTGTTGTCAGGTTGACTGCTATCATTATTTTTCCTCTTTGTTAACCCATTGGCATTCTGCTTCTTTTAAAGTTGATTTGATTAATCCTTTTTCTGGTTTATTTTGATTAGCTTCTAGGAAGTACCAATATGTATTACAATAGTAAACTTCTTTCTTGCCAGCCAGATATGCTTAGAATATATGACGCCAGTGGTATCATAAACAAAAAATATTAACTAGGACACTGGAATTGCTTCACAGTTCCCAGATATAAGTTGGCTTATATATGATTATAAGATTCTGAGGCTCTGAGAATTGAGTGCAAGAAGTTTATTAGGAAAGGCTAATAGGAACAATACCTGTGGATTTAAACCAGGGTTTCTCAACTTCAGTACTACTGATATTTGGACCAAATAATTCTTTGATGTGAAGAATGTCCTATGTATTGCAGGGAATTTAGTGGTATGGCTGGCCTTCTCACACTCAGTTGAGAAGCACCAGTTTAAGAAAGTAGTGGAACTGTCATGCAGTTAGAATAGAGGTCTCATTGGATCCTGTGGGGAGCTCTGGAGCTGGAATAGCTCTGCAGAATTGGCTCCAGTTGAGGCCTTTGTAAATCTGCTTCAATGAATCATAGGATACAGGCTGCTTCCAGGAAGAGGATATAACTTTGGGCAAAACATATCACTTTAGCTAACCTGAGAGGGACTCAGCAATGAGCTGTCAGCAAACAACAGCCCCAGCAGCTGGAGAAATGAGTGCCTCAATTCCGAAAGGGGACCTGGTGGCACACTGTAGCATCCTCTGCATTGGTCAAGCAGGATTCCTAAGCATTGTTAAATACTTTTGAAGATAAAATAACTGGTAAGATGTCGATCTGGGATTTGACTTTCATAATAAAATAAGGGTTAAATAAAATATGTAAAGTTTCTGGCATATAAAATGTGCTAATTGAATTGTAATCATAATTCTTTTGTTCATGTATGTAATTTACTAGGCATTATTAAAATAAAGCAAAGTCAAGCAGTTTTACAGCATATTCTTCAGGTTACCTAACTACTTTCTTCAATTGTTAGCAATTAGGACAAAGAGACAAAGCTACCAGTGTGACAAAATACCTAATTTACATGATTGGAATTTTAGCCCTCAGTAGACATTGTCCTAATGTAAAAAAAAAAATGACAGTAAACACTCCATATCTGACCTTGCACTCATACTGAAATATATTCCCAGGTATAAAAGCTACACTTCTCTTCTGCAGGGTTAATTTACACTTGGAAGACATTTTCACTTAGTGAGAGTTGTGCTTATTATTTAATAAATTTAGACTTTGATTTGTAATGATGAAACAAGATATGCAACAGAATAATGTGCTCTTTTAACTATCTTGGCTTAGTGGGTAAAGAACAGAGGCAATCTTCATGTGTTAATTAGTACTTAACAAATGAAATGACAAATGTGAAAAAAATGTTTTCAAATTATTTCAAATAGAGATGAGCAGAATTCAGCAAGAAGAAGAATTGAGTAATGAGAGGACATACAGTAGCATAAGCAAGCTCTACTCAAAGAGACTGATACAATGGTAATCTCTCTCTAGATAGATAGATAGATAGATAGATAGATAGATAGATAGATAGATAGATAGATAGATATAGATGATATAGATATAGACATAGATAGATATATATTATAGATATAGATATAGATGATACAGATAGATAGAGATAGAGATAGATATACTACACTGATTATAGGTACCAGCTTGCAACCACTCATTAGCAATAAGTATAGTAGCAAAAATATGAAGAACATTTTATTAATTGATTGTTAAACCTTTTCAGTATTATAATTTGGAGCACACTATTGAATTAATTGGTTCATTAAAGTCATCTAAGAGTAGTTTAAAAACAGTTTACTATTTAAAAAAATACGTCAAAATAAATAAATAAAAATAATAAAATAAAAACTATATCAGTAGTGTGAATAACAATGACTCAGAAGATGTTCCATCATAAGCATAATTTAAGGAATCATGTTTAAACACAAGTAAAATAGAAAATATCTAAGCACATTTTTAAACCATTAAACTCAATTTTGGCAATTAGCTGAAATATCACTTGTCACATCAAATTAGTTGAATATTTCTTCCTGAGTTTGCTATGGTAAAATTGGGTATTTTGGTAAAGAATTTTAATAAAAATAATTTTAAACTTAACCAGACATGGAATATGATTATTTCTTGCATCTTAATGAACTCATATAGAACCCCCCAAAGTTGTCTATAATTTTAAAAAACTTTTTATTAAAGTATTACATACTGTAAATTCACTTTGATTTTAAGTAGTAAAAGGGATAGAGCCATAATTTATTATAATTTTTAATATATATTTTAGCACTATTATAATAATTCAAGTCAACACTAGTGGCCCTCAAGAATTATTTCCTATATCTTACTCAATTTCGAAAATTTGAGAATTTTAAGAAATTGAGTTGTGTTTTATTTCCAGTATTGATGCATGTGTTAAATTTGATGTTTGTTTTCCTAACAATTCATAACTTCAAGATTTAGTTAAAAACTACCACCTCTGTGAAGCTTTTCCTAACTTCCATACTACCACAATTAACAATTCAAGTTAATTACTTCCTCTGAAAATGCTTTTGTAATCCTTATCACATTCCACTGTCCTTTTATCACTTCCTGATCTTCCTTCTCAGACTGTGAGGTCCTTTAGGACATAGTCTGTAATTTATTCATCAGTGAAAACACAGTTCTGGCCTCAGTCCCTGGCACATAGAAAGCATTCGAAAAATGTCTAGTGAACAAATGAATAAATTAAGTATGTAATTAATTGATGGTAAGGTAGAAGCAATTACTCTCATCAATCATACAACTCAAAATCTGTAACATGCAATCCCTTCAAAAACACCAATGCTACACAGCTAGAGAATAGTGTGCAGTAATCAGCCTGGCTATAGCATAATGAAGAAAAGTAAGGACAGCTTGTCGGGGGAACTTAGAGAATGTGAATCAGTCAATGCAAGTGTTCCCCAAACTGTCTTCTCAACCTCTTGCTTAGGGGATGATTTTTTTAGGGCAAGTGAGAGGAGAGTATCAGAGAATGGTTCAAGAATGTCTCTGGACTTTGAATAAAGTGGTTGCTGATGAAAAGTCTGCTGTCTGCCTAGGAACTATATGAAAAGCAATGGAAGAAACACGGACCTCTTCATGGGTTGTCTGTAAGTCCCAAGACCACATCTGAAATTTTTCCAGCAAGGAATACAAGTTGGGTTCCTACTCAATTTTTCTTTCTTGCCCTTGGAATCTGCTGGCATCGACTGTTACACTTAAATAACAACAAACCAGTCCCAGCAGCTTTAAACAACAAAGGTTTCTGTCTTTCTCGCACGAATGTCCACCAGTCACTGGTTTTACCCTGCATCATCCTCACTCGAGACCTAGGCTAATGAAGCATACCCTATCGGAAACACGCCAGTCCCCCTGACAGCCAGAGTAAGAAAGCTCTGTAGAGACAGACAGCAGCAACTAACTAAATGTTCCAGCTCAAAAAGGATCTGTGTTCAAGGAAGCAGCTCCTAACAAGTTGTCCCAAGCTTCCATTCATTTTCCCACAGAAACATGAAAATGAAAACAAAGGCCCATTATCTACTGTTAGAGTTAAGGAAGAATTTTCATAAATAGGGCTAACCCCCACCCCCCAACCCCCACCAAAAATAGAGCCTATCGATGTTTTCCCTCTTGAAACAGAACTTCCCTATTTACCTAGAAGAAGGAAAGAACTTTCTATTGACAAGTCAGTGACCCAGAGCCCTTTTCCAATAAGAAAATAGGGCCTTTCCCTTTTCCAAGGCAGATGGTGTTTTTTGAGGTTGGCAGAGTACTATATCCCCAACTGCATTTTTCATATCCATTCTGAGGCAGTATATCCCAGAAAATAAAGGGAAAAAAATGATACATGTCATTTTTGCACACAATACACATTTCCAATACTAGTCAGTGGCCTCAACAGACTACAATGTGGCAGGCAGCTCATTCTACCCTGTACCCCAAAACTGGGGGGTCAGCATAAACTACCACACCCAACGATTAATTCTTCTGGGAGGTAGGCCTTGACAGATCACCAGTCCTGTCAAGGGGATTACCTTTCTTTCAATTAGGAAAGAGAAAACGCAGTAACAGCAATAACGAAAAACTTCTCTTTAATATTCTCTCATGTTAATTTACTAGCTTTATGTTGGCCTTTAGAGATGAACTATCCTGTGTATAGTCATCACGTGGAGGGAAAGAAAATAGACACAAAGATGACATACTGCATAACATAAAGTTCAAGAATAAATAAACACAATCAATGGTGATAGATCATAGAGAGGTGGTTACTTCAAGGTGCAATACTAACTGGGAAGACACCTTCAAGGGGCTAGGAAAGTTCTGTCTCTGTATATACATATATAAGAGTTGATCAAACTGTACTCAAGATTGGGCCTTTAAATGAGTGTTATACATAAAAAAAAGTTTTTAAAAATTCTCAGGTGTAGAATTTGGGCATAAATAGAAGCTGGGAGAAATTAAGACTCATGTGAATCAATCTTTTACCTACTATACTGTTTAAAAAATAAAGTAAAATTGCACCTGTAACTCACATAAGAAAACTACCCAGAATTCATAAGAAAGTGAGAATTGGAACACTTGGAATGTTCCCATAAATTCTATAAAAACAAGCCTTTTCTTAAAGGATTTTAAATCATCCTCATCTTCAATATAAAGCTATATGTAGCTAATACATTTAGTCAACCATAAAGATTCTCTAATGTAGTAAAAAAGGAAATGCTTCCTGGAACAGACTAATACAAAAAGCGAATTTGTCAGGAACCCCTGTCAATAGACATAAAGTTTTAAACAAAACTATTGATTCATAGGCAAGACTAAAAAGCACATGCTTGGGGAAAATAAAGTAATGTGGTTCTGTTTTTTTACTAGTAAGTGAAAATTATGTTTAATAATTCTTCATTATTATAAAAATCTTTATTCTATACAATACTATTTAATAAGGACCTTGAAAATCCAGAATTTCATCCTGAGTACTCTTTGTAATTATTTAAGAATATCAGAATCATGTTTGGAAATTAAGTGCTCCTGGAGAAATTCCATTTATTGTACAATAATTTTATAAAGAAATGTATATTGCTTTAAATTAAATTTACTGTGCATGTAGACAAAAGTCTCATTATTTAGATACCATGAATCAAACTAGCTGGTTTCTTCAGTGTTTAATAATTTACAAACAATGATCCATCTTAACAGTTCTCAAATTTATTCAGATGGTAGAGAGCTCATGGGAATCTTTTCAGAAAAGATCTTTGTACAATACTTTGAAATCTTGATATTTAACTCCTTTACACAAATCAGAAACTACTTTCTTAGCCAAATACACACACACAGACACACACACAGTATAGTCACTATCATTATTACACAACTTTTGAAAAGAAAAATGAATTATCGAATCAGATATCATGAATTGTTTTCAAGTTTTACTATAAATACTCACTTGCTACTTTTAATTCAGTAATAATAAACATATATATAATATATAACATTTATATTTACTTATAATAAATACTAAGTTAAGCAATTCATAGCTAAAAGTTATTAATAGACAAGAACCAGCTGTCACAAAAGCTTTCAATAAAATTTTAAAGACAAAATTAAAAATTAAAAAAATTATATTTTTTCTAAAACGTAAGAAAACAGATATTATTTAGTTTTAGCCTCAGAATATTTTGTTTTAACCTAGAGAATGCCAAAGTTTTGAGCACACACAGCTTGCTTGACTTTGTTGTTAATGATGAGAAGTGGAAATCCATTTTGGTTTTATTATAACTGCTAGAGCTTCCTTAGGATTTGATTTTATTTCAGCTCCTTTACCACAGTGGAGATAGGAAAAATGGAATGTGTTTATATATAAGGGCTATATCAGGAACTATCACAGAACGATGACTTCCTATTATATTTTTTACTCCTGTACTACTAGAATGAATTTTGGCAAACTGTGTACTTCTTTGTACATTTTTAATTTAACAAGTGTAATTTTTTATCATAAGCTTAAATAATTGCAAACAACATAATTTCTGGTATTTTTAAATACTGATATATAAATAAGTTGTCATATCTTTCTTCCAAATATATCCAAAAGGAATAAACATCACTGTCCATTTTAATTAAATATTTAGATGAGCTCTTCTTTAAAAGTCAGAAACTTTACATTGCTTCCTTTTCTGCTTGAAACTTGTATTTCTAATACATTTCCCAAAGAATTTTACTATAATCCAATCCATTTTTATATTTGAAATCCTTTTGTTAATCCACCTGTCTTATTTCTCTGACATAGAAGTCTGTATATAAATTTAAATGTTTTAAACTTATTGAGACCATACAGCTATATTAAAATATTTTTTCTAAATTCAATTATCATTTCAATTAGTAAACAATTAATTGATGATATAAATATTATGAATATTGATAATTAATTATTAGACTTAGAAAAGTAAAATTTTATTGAAAACATGTTAATGGGTATGTTTTTTTTGCAGTGGGTTCACTTTGGGTAGGATGAGAAAGGGTTTTACAGACATTTCATTCCTATTATTCACTTTTTATAGACATAATTATTGAGAAATTATATTGAAGGAAGTGGAAGGAGGTTTGTCTACCAATGTCATCCAATTCTTTGAACTTCTTCCAAGTTATATGGTAAAAATCACATGCTGATAGTATTAGTAAGCCATCACATTGGTCAATCATCAAAAATTATTTTCAGTGATCTATTGTCTGACAACTCAGTATGTGCACTTTCAGTATCATTAAAAGACTGGCTTGATTTGCAAAGAAATTTGTTACACAGTCATGAGAGCAATGTATTTTCTCAACTTCTGGTGAGTACACCTAGATGGATGTATCAAGACTATAAAATAACTATTAATTATATATTCTACTCTTTAATAAGTTGCCTAAAAGCAACTTATTCAAACTGATACATTCAAAAAGTTATAAAAAATTCAAAATACTGCTAACTTCAATATGCGTTGGTCAATATAGCTTTTTAGTCATTTATTTTTATCTTATCATGTGTGTTACATATATTTTTGTCAGAATTTTAGAACTACAGATTTAACTCTTTAAGCTATGGGAAATGCTTGTCATATAACCTAATTAGCACAGTCACTCTACTACCTGTTTCTTTGACTATTCAAAGTTGTTATAATTTGAGTTTTCTATCAGCTTGTATCCTCTTTGATGAAAAAGTATAGGTATGGAGTGGGGAGAGACAAAAGTTTACTGAACTATATTATGCTAGGCATAGTTCTAGGAGATATGAGCTATTCCTAGATTTCACCTCATCCACTTCCTTCCAGTTCACTGTTACAGTATGAAAGTCCTCCTCACTGTTACTTGAATATGCCAGGCAGACAACCCCCTTCCTGGAATGCTCCCCCACTTCAGTAAGATGTCCACTCAAATATACCTTATCAAATATAGTACCCTACCACTCACTGTCTACTTACGCTGCTTTACTTTTTTCTTTGCAATTCTGTCCACTCGAGATATTATTTATTTGCTTATAGCTTGACTCCACCCTCACCAGCATTTAAGATTCATGAGAGCAAATGCTTTTGTTATTTCCTGCTGTATTTCCAGCACCTAGAGTAGTGCTTGACCCAGGAAAGATTTCTGTAGATATTAGTGCATAAATAAATGAATGAATAGGAGTCTCTCTAATCTCAATTAACAGTAAAATATTGAAAGAAATAAAGTCAAATTAGCACAGAATAATTAAAATAGCTTATTTTGCCAAGTATGGACACTAAAAATTTCTGCCTGGTAATGGCTCATTTCCAAAAATAAATTAATCTTTAACATCAAAACCCATTAAGACTCCGTTATGTCAAAAAAGAATGAGTATATTTAACTGTTCTAGAAATTCACTATATTTTTCTTATTTTCTTATTTTTATACTAGTTAAAACTTCAATAAGGAAATCACTACTCTAAATTCATTGGCTGTCAACATTTACCTGGGCCATACCTGGATGCTATCTTATTCTCACTTCATCTTGAGAAATAACCTGATAAACTGCCTCAGTTCAGGCATTGGTAGTTGATAACTGGATAAAAACATTAAAATATTTTGAAAGCAAAGAAAAGAATTGGATGACTGATTTAAGATGAAATTGAAAAATATTTAATGGTTTTACAGAAAGAATTTCAAACATGAGAGAAAGAGGGAGTATATACTGTTAGCAGAATTTGGAGCTTTAGAAACTGAATGATGAGAAGAAAATTATTTTTCAGAGCATCCTTCGAATTACCTTCATAAAAGAGTAAGTGCAAACAGATGAACCTAAAGGAGTTTTGATATTTCACCTGACATAGTACCTATGATTTGTAGCAAGCCTGAAGTGGAATTTGTTAATCATTGCCTCTTCCCTATTCAACCTCATTGGGGGTTCTCATTTATATGTAATATCATAACAGATGTCATTTTATGTTTTGTCTCCTTGCTGTTTTTTTGTTTGTTCGATTTCAGTCTTTTGATATGTGGTCCATATATTTGTTGATCTTTCAGCTCTAGTAACTTGAAAGATATATATGCTATGTTTCTTGTAAGTCTTAAAATCAAACCATTAATAATCAATGCCTAGAATGAAACAACCATTATTTGTTCTCCCAATAATAAGATGAAATAATTAGCATATTTGTACCTTCCTCAACAACTATATCCTCTCTTTGGTATTATTTTCCATTTTGGTTATAATCTGGAATGTTTTTATTATCATCTAAGATGACTTTTAACTGTGTCATCGCTTTCAAAAATTGTTTCATTTTATAAACACACAATTGTTTATACTTTATTTAAATGGTTTCATTGTTCAACATCAGTTCTTTCCTACCGTGTCATAGATGATGAGTTTTTATTTTGATGTATCTCTTTGAGTTCGTCTCCAAGTGATGCTTACTGTTAGGAGCTTCTAGAGGAATAGTCCCTGTCTTGCCCCTGCTCCTGTTTGCCACTAGATAACTCTAAACCCTTCAAATTAGGAAGTCTTACAGACCTAGTATTTTCTCATTCCTGCAAAGGCTGTAACACCTCACTACTTCTTAGGAAGCTTAGGAATCTTTGGTGGCTCCTTTAATCTTAACTCATCTGTGCTCTGTCTACTAGAAATCCATTGCCGTTACCTTCATAGCACATTACTGCTACTACTCTCTACTCCTGTTATTCATTTATCTTTTCAATCAATTTTGGGGAAAGAGCAAGTCTGAAAGAAAGAATTGATCACATCACTCCTTTGCTTCAGATTCCTAGCTAACTCCTAACCTAGAGAGTAACTTTCAAACTCTGAAGAAGAAAGATCCTTCATTCTCTGGCCCAGTCCACCTAAATCTTGCACCTGCCTCATCACCTTACCCTAGTCCTGGCTCTGCTCCTACATATAGATATAAACAGAGTAAGACTTTTTGTCCTTAAGCTGGTTTAGTCAGAGTCCAAAATTAAAACATCACTTATTTTTACTTACTTTATTTTGTTTTTGATATTTTTTTAGTACTTAAAGTCTGAATGAAAAATCAACTCAGAGCCAGTAAACACATCAATAGCAACTGAACATGTAAACATGTAATATAAATAAATACAGGACAAGTATCTATGAAATGGCTGTCTTTGTATTTTGACAAATAACAAGGGAAACAGCATCCTAAGCAAAGTCATCTATATATAGTGCAAGCCAACAAACACCTTGGAAAAAACTTACCAGTGCTTCTGGCTATGAATATTACTTCTCAAATGTTAATAAACATGAAGAATTATCCAAGTTGACCAAGAATATCATTCATTAGCAGTCATCAGGAATCTTTCAGCAACTCTTCAGTTATTCACAACTATGTTGACTGCCAGGTCAAATATTTTTCTAGCTTTAATACCAAATGAAGAACATCTTTTTTATAGTTTATTTTTAATTCTCCTCTGGATATTGTTATTTAAAAATAGTCTTTGGAGTTCCTATGACATTTATACATAGAATAACTGTTATACCTAAGTTAAATTTCTCAAAACATATTAATGTATCTAACGAGATCAGCTTCTCTGTTAGGCTTTCTTCCAAGCTAACTTCAAATTACACACAACCTTCTAGTCACATTAGACCATGAGCTACTTCACGGCAAACAGTAGTAATGTTTGTTTGGACTAATTAAGATAAAAATATTGGCCTATAGTACCTTGAGATATTTGCCATAGATTTCTAAAAATATGTATAAAAATGTTCTATGCAAAAAGCTGTTTAATTGAAGCAATCTGTAGGCTCTTTAAAATTTGGGCAAATAAATCAAGAAAAATTAAGATAATATTTTCTCTTTTGGACAATGGTAAATTAAGACAATTTCCATTATCTGGTTTATGCTAATCATTTGAAATAGCTCTTAATAGCAGTGAGTTGAATGCTTCTATCTGTAATTAATCTAAGCTTTTGATACTTAGTGCAATAAAGATTGAATTTGTATTTATATACACCTCATCCTTTTCTACTTAAAAGGCATATAAATACAAATCATTAGCCACTTTTATAATAGATGAAATTGAGTTACTATCAATTTTATATACATGTTTCCGTCTAGCATAAAATAAGTGGTCAGCCTTCATTTTTAGCTACTTTAACCCAGTCATTGAATGACAAATGTCTTTTTTCATCAGTCTGAGAATTTGGAAAAAATAAGAAAAATGGATTTTTCATATACAAAGCTCTAATGACAGTATGCCTAGCATTATAATAGAAATTGTTTTTAAATGTCCAGGTATGTTTAAAATGTCTTCTCTTTGGTACATTTTTTGAGAGCAAGATTTTTTTTGGGGGGGGGCACGGATCAGAGTCCCATAACTTCTATTTGGAAGGAGATGACTTTTATTAGATAGGGGAAGGGAAGGAGATGACTTTTATTAGATAGGGAAAATACTGTTTGATACTCACCAACATTAGCCAATTTTTGAAATGGGGAGAAGAAATTAATTGTGCTTCTTCTCTTTCCTTCAGTGACCTCTCCTCAATCTCCTTTGCTTGTTTTTCAAAGGCTACCCAATCTTTTAATTTTGGAGCATCTCAAGAAGCCTTGGTCCTCTTCTTTAGCTCACTCTCTTGGTGATTTTATTCAGGCTTAAAGTTTGATCCACCCCGTCTATGCTAATGTCCCCAAATTCTTATCTGTCATCTAGACTTTGCTTCTAAACTCTAGACTCATATATCCAACTACTGCCTCAACATCTCTACTTGAATGTCCAATAAAATGCCAAATTCAGCATGTCCAAAATTGAACATCTAATTTTCCTTTACTGAATCCTTTGCTCTCACTGTTCCCTCTGCTGAAACACCCTCTCCTCCCAACCCTCCCCTATAGAGCTGCTTTGCTAGCCTCCTTACTTTTTACAGGTTTTGCTCAAATATTACCATCTTAATCTGTCCTGCCATAACTGGTGACTGCCTTATTTAATACTGCAGCCTGATCCTCTCTCTAATCCTAAACATCCTGATCCTCTTTACCCTGCTCTACCTTTTTGGCCAATAACATTTTAATTTACTATTTGATTTCCTTATTTTGTACCCCCCTCACTGAAATATAAGACCTTTGTGTATCTCAAAGGCACACAGAACAGTGCCTGGAACATAGTAGTTGCTCAGTAATTATTTAATGACTGAATGGAGGGCAATAAACAAACACATCTCTGAATTCCCAATGCATAGAGTTAATAATGCACAAATTTATAACATATTAAAAATCTGTCTCATTGCCCCTCCACACTTCACCATCTTTTCCTGTCTGCATACTTCATTCTTTCATTTAGCTACTTCTCCGCCCCTTTTCCTTTCTCCCCTTCCCTTGCGAAGTTCCCAGTACTCTCTTATTGCCCATTGGCTTCTACTCAGGAAACTTATTTTTATGAAGCAGAATAACAGAGGTGAAGCGCCAAGAATCTCTGCTCCTTGAATTACTATTTCTCCTTTGTGCTCGTTACTACTTGTGTAGGAAATTCAGAAAATGTCATCTGAATATTAAATGAAATCAGCAAAACTATACCCTCTCCACCCCACTTGTCCAGACTCGATTGTATTGTTGAGTGAACACATAAAGCAGCTTAAAAATTAGGGGGTGTGTGCATGTGTATGTGTGTGTGTTCAATCAGAGTTTGACAGGTATATATTCTGTGAGTTAAGGGATAGCAGAATTGATCATTCTAGTCAGATAAGAACAACATCATACAGTATGCAGGATCTAAAGCACCTCTTAAAATAAATGAAACCTCAACTGTGTCCCATTTCTTGTTCCCATCCAGAATGTGAACGAGAGTTTCTGTGTTGCTGTCTCAGATCTTCTTTAACTAGGACTAGGAAGATTGCAAGTTCAAATGTAATTCTAGATCCATGTTGAATTCAGGTGTTTATTAGCTATAAATATTTCTGAGTGGTCAAAGACTTCCTGCCATTTCATAGAATCTAAAGGAAAATTGATCAATCCAGTACTGAGAGGCTCCTTTAGGAAACAACATGAGGCTTTTTTGTTTGTTTTCCTCTGTGTACCAGTTTTTGATGGTGGTAAACAGAACAATGTAACCTCACTGAGGAATACTGAAGCACGTAACTAATCATATGTGTAAGGTATGCTGTCAGGGACAACTGTAGTAGGTACTGATAAAGACTTATGAAAAACAGGCTGAGTAAGCTCAGTGTAGCTGTTGATGCAAATTGAATACTTGCTATTACTAAAAGTAGGATGATGTATAGTAACTACAGCTTTAATTCCATATGATTAGAGCTAAAAATCCTCTACAGTGCTGTAGCCACTTGCTGGCTTCCTGCATGCATTCATGGTATTTGTTTTGCTCGATAATAAAATCAGCTAATTCTATATTTATGAATTGGAGGGTTCCTTCAGATTTCATCTTTCTTTTTTTCTTCAAAGCCTGCATCTATTTACTTAGATGTTCCAGCGGTTTTGGGGAGTCACTTTAAGAAGGTAGAGGAAGGTCATGTCAGAAAAGTGAATTGAGACAGTCTGAACCAAACAGTGGACCCAATTACATGAAATTCATTTAAACTCTTTGTGTCATTGAGATCATCTAAAAGCTAAACCAAAATTCCTTGTTCAGAAAGATGTAGTCAAAATGTTTCCAAAATTAACCCAGACTGTGAAAGAAACCAAATGGATAATTAGAGTTCAAAACACTAAAATATCTATGAGTTTTCTTTAGCATTTGTTAAAATCAAATATTCTAGTTTGCCCTTGTGAAATAACTGGCTCCTGCCACCCTCATGAATAATTAGATAAATATAAGGAAACTGTAAAATGAATATACCAAAACATACATTTTTATCTGTTTTTTGTGCTGTTTTATTCTTTATCGCTGCTTTTTCAGATTGTTTCTTTTAAAATATATTTATGTGAAATTAAAATACACACTTAAAAAATTATGCAGCATCAAAAAAAAAAAAAAGAAAATTAAAGTCTCCCACCCAATCTCACAAACTCCAATCTCCTTCCCTGGAGAAAAATAAAATAACTCATTTTGCTTTTAACCTTCTGGTGGTTAACACCACAATTCTAAATGCTATGTTCAATCTGTGGCTTGGAAAATTGTCTTTATGTTGATGACTCCATAATTCTTAACTCTAACCATGACTTCTTTTGACTGATCTCTGGTTTCATAGAGCCAGCTGCCAGCTTGCATGTGTAATAAGCATTGCAAATTTAACACCTCTAAAATGGAATTTTAGATTCCACTCTATTTCCTGCCCCAAACTAAGTTACATCACTTAGTCTTTTCAATTTCTGTAAATGGCACCATGATCTACTTGGATGCTCATATTAAAAAACCTAGGAGTTAACCCTGATTCTTCCTTTTCCTTCTTCCTCTCTATTCATTCAACCAGCAAGTAGCAAGTATGCTCTCCAACCAAAATACATTTAAATTTTTCCTCTTCTATACATCACTGTTCCTCCTACTCTAAGCCACCATTGTTTCTTAACTGAACCACTATAGGTATTAACTGGTCTCCTTGCTTCGATCCCTGCCCTATTTCAATTCAATTTCTATATAGCAGCCAGATAAGTCTTTCAAATGACAAGCCAGACTCTATTACTCTTCTGTTTAAAACTCTTCCACTACATTGTCTGGCATTCTACTATTCTGCCTGGAATGCCATTCTCCTGACTTTTGAGTGGCTTCCTTCTTCTCGTCCTTGATGTCTTAGTTTAAATGTCAGTTCCTATAGGAACAAGCTATGGCTAACCCATTCCAGTCTCCTTTCCCCTTGCTTTCTCATACAGGTGTGGGAAAGATAAAGACTTCATTTCCCAGCCTCCTTTGAGGTAGGGGAGGCCAAGATACTCAGTTCTGGCCAATGAAACATAAGCTTAAACCAGCTTGAGATTCCTCCTGGAATACAAACAGAAAGCTAGTTGTGCAGAAAGGAGGAGACTTTGTTCTTTGATGGCATCATTGAGATATCATATCAGCTATGGACTGAAAGCCAAACTTCTTATTTCATGAGAAAAATAACTTCTTTATTGTTTAAGGCACTATTTATTAAGTTTTCTGGTGATCACAGATAAACATGATCTTAAGTGAATCAACATCCACACTGGTTTCTTTTATTATGTCACCCTCTTTATTTACTTAATAACTCATTTCCTTTACATTTTATCTGCATCAAAATTACTTTGTTTACTAATTTTACTGGTTTACTAAGTACTTATCCTAGTCAACAAATAATTATTGAATAAATGTTAAATAAAAGAATCTCAATAATTGTTACTTAGTTGATACAATTTCTTTTTATTCTTTGCAATAAAGGAAGAAAATTTAGCTTACCAACCTCCAAATAATTTTAGTTATATTACATTTGGTTCCTTGTGGTAAACTTTTGAACTTAAATAGTGTTTAAGTGATATTTTTTTGACACTATCTATTGATGCTCTATTATCTGAAATGAGAAAATCAATAATTCTGCATACTTCTCCCACTTTCCAAATTCTGCAACTTTTACATTGACAGTATTTATAATATTCATAATCTTGGCACCGCCTAAAATTAAGTTGTCCATACTTTGTATATAAGTTAATTCTAAAAATCAGCAATTGTTTTGAAAATTATTATTTTTATAGCTATTATTCATTCTAGAACAGAGTTGCATATATCAATGTGTAGAAAAGAAATTTTGTCCTGTTACTAGTCCTGTGTCAGTTAATTATTTTTTAATTATAAGTATAGTATATGTTTTTTGAAAAATGCAAAGAATTAGGAGACTACAGAAAATGGTGAAATGTGCATATTTTTAACAGGGTTTTATTTAATTATTTAAAACGGGATTTCATTATACATATTGTTCTATGATCTTTTTTCCTTGCAATATATATGTGTATATATATATGTGTGTGTATATATGTATTTTATTTTCTTTAATTGATGATTAGCATTCCACATATGTTTGAAAACATTTCTTTAACCCTATTGAAAGACCATTGAGATTGTTTCCTCTCATTTGCTGTAACATTAGTAAAATGAACATCCAATATGTTATATTTGTAAAGGCACATGAGTGTTTCTGTAGGATAAAATTTCTAGTCAAAAGATAGGTGCATTATACATTTTAAAAAATATAGCAGAAATTCTCTCAGCCAAACTTTTGAATCAGTGTTGTCCAATAAAATATAATGTAATCCAAATATATAATTTAAAATTTTCTAGTAGCCACATTTAAAAAGAAACAGGTGAAATTATCAGCATATTTTATTTAACCAATCTTACCCAAAATATTATCATTTCAGCATGTAACCAATATAAAAAAATTACTGAGATAGTTTACATTCTTTTTAACTTACTGCATCTTCAAAATCCAGTATCTATTTTGTACTTACAGTACAGTTTAGTTAAGATGCTAAATTTTTGTCAAAAATACTTAATCTATATTTAAATTTTATAAATTTACAACTGTAAAAGTAGTCTCACAAATCCAAGTTACTCCAAATATACTTAAAAGTTTTTCAATGATTGAACTATTATTCTTTAAATTTAACTTTAATTTATATTAAATTAAGTAAGAAATTCATTTTCTCTGTTACATTAACCTCATTTTCAGTGCTCAATAGACATGCATGTCTAATGGCTATGGTATTGGACAGCGTAGATAAAAAACTGACAAGATTAACCAAAGCTTCCTGTCCCCTCTGTTTGCCATGCTGACTGACAAGGTGCATATTTGCAGGTAGAAAGCTACCCTTTGGTAGCACTAGCAGCATTTTTCCCACACATCGAGTCTTATATTTACAAAGATGAAGTGTATTGTTACAAAATCTGTTTGATCTTTGTTTTTGTTATTGTAATCTTTCAATTTGATCAACATTACAAAATACTGATGAAAAATGAGTATAGAAATATTCATTGCTCTGGAAAAACTTAATTTAAAAAATCACTAAAAAAAACCTTATTGATTTAGAGGTGGGCAAAATGACCATAGATGTTTAGGAAAACACTGTAAAAATATAGAATTCTGTACTCCTTTTGCTTGCTAAATTTCTTTGAATTTCTGCTATACTTTAGAAATAGACAATGTTTTTAGCATCAATTAAGATAATTATATAATTTTTCTTCTTTTAACTGTTGGCCTAGTTAATTGTATTAAGAGCTTGACTAATATTTTATTTTATTCCCTCATGTTATTCCTTTAATATATTGCTGAGTTTAATTTGCTAATGTTTTATCAGTATTTTTGCACTTCTTTGTATTTTTATTTTCCTATGCCACCAGTGCCTAGTTTTTAGCAATTGATGCCTGCCCTGCCAAAGCTATTTTCAGTCCCTAGTGGACATAAAGAAATTAGAACACACTGGTTCTTCACCTGGTGAATGGGAAGATCCTAAATTGCTGTCTTCATGTCTCCCAATATGAACTAGAGATAAAAGACACATTCTTTTTTTTTTTTTATTGACTGAAACATAGAGAAAATGACTAGTATTATTTGAATCACCATCCAAATATTGCTACCTAATCAATTTCCTGCTTTGATTTCATATCACTCTCTTTAGAAATTAGAATGTTTTTGGCTGCAAGTTACAGATTATCTCACTTACCCTACTGAAATATAGGGACCTTTATTTTTTAACAAAAAAGGTTGATAAATAAAGGAAAAGTTTACACCATTGATAGAAAGAATTAATAAATGAGTGTCATTATTTAATAACCAGAGCCAACCATGCATATCCTCAATTGTTATCCTTTTCAAATATAACAGATATTACAACAAAATATTAAAATAATCTGACTTTACAACCAGATCATTAAATTTTGTACCATAAAATATTTTTAAAAGAATTTCAAAAAAAGTTGCATGTTCAATTTTTATTTCTTAAAATATTATGTATTAATAAAGCTTTAACATATTAGTGAGAATATAAGGTTTCTGTATCACTAATAAAACAAAATAAAAATATTGTTTATTTAAAATTATAAAAAAGGAAGTCCCTATATAGGTGATCTCAAGATTGGTTTGTGGTTTGATTATGCCAAGAAGGGTCCAGGCCTTTGTAGTTTTCTACTCTGCTGCCCTCAGTGCTTTAGCTATGTCTCTTCTCATAGTTGCAGGATAGCTGCTGAAGTTTCAAGCATCCTGCAATCCTATAACAGCATTCCAGGGAGAAAAGATACAGATGGGGGGAAAGAGAGCTTTTCTCCTGGATATCTCTCCTTTTATCAGAGAGGATTATCTTGCACAGAATCCCCGGAAAATTTCTCTTTGTATCTCATTACTCAGAACTGGGTTATATGCCACCTCTGGCTGCAAGAGAGGTTAAGAAAGTGAGTGACTCCTTTTCAGCCTCTGGAGCTGGAGGTGGAAAGGGGGATCAAGACTGGTTAATAGATTAGAAACTAACATTTCTCTGGCTTACTGCTTTATTTTTGTTTTAATTAATTAATATGTTTGCTTTTTCCACCTTTCCTTTGTGGTTACCCAAGTTAATATCAGTTCTCTTTTCACAGGACTTAATTTTCTATCCAAACACACTTTTAATGTTTTTTTTCCTGATTCACTGAGTGCATCCTAGCCATTCTCTTTCAATTTGCTTGGCTTTCTTCTCTGTTATCACTTTGAGTGCAAGTCTCAGTCTCTGTTTTTAATGTAAACACTAGGTGGTCACCACATTCCAAATGGTTTATCACACTTGAGATGTTTTCGGTCGCTTACTTCAAAACAGAATTTCATGAGATCAGACTCTCCATTTTCCTGTTATTTCCAAAAACACACTTTAGTCTTCATGTTTCCATGGCATACTTTTCCCCTTGGCAATATCAGATTAATCAAATTCCCTCTGACCATTCTCCTGCAAGAGTAAAGAGAGTCCAGCACTGAACCTTCTTTCCAGCCCCTAAATGTAGAATTGACCTTTGGAGAGTATCATATTAGTACATTTATGCTTAGATAAAAGAGATTCTGATGGAAACCAAGCTTGAATTTAGACAAAAATGGGTGTATGTGACCAACTGGGAGCATCATCAGCCTGAAAGAATGGTTTGAGTATGAAGAAGGCAAAGGCTACTCCATTATAAAATCATTCTCAAAATGAACAGTTGTAATATCATCTTTATGTGTCAAGGACCAACTCTTCTCTGAATTAACTTCCGTGTAGAATAGAATTTTCTTTTTAAAGAAAAAGTAATAAAAATATGTCATTTTGAAGTACACACAATCTCAGCAGTATTCTCAATAAATGTTTAGAACTCAGGACAATAAAACTTTCACAGAGAGGAGTACTTATCACTAAATTTGTGACACTGTTTAGTGTAGCTGTGCTTGTCAGTAATAAAAATAAGACCACATTTAGTTGGTTTTACTTCTATTTCTAAATTCTCTACAGATAATACTGCCCCATTTATTGCCTGTACCTGAAGCAGATCATCCCTACTGCCACATCTTTGGTATGCCACTGGGGAAAACTAAGACTTTTTATCTGTTCACATTGTGCCAAGAATTGTTTCAGTGCTTTATATATATCAGAGGTGGATATTTTTATATTCACATTTCACAAATATACTTGTTTTTACAGTACGAATTGCTGAAAATGATTCTCAACTGTTACATCCACAGACAGAAAAAGGGAACATCAACATATGTAGGGTAAGAAGCTGGAGGATGGTATATGTTTAATTCTCTCCAGAATTTAAAAAAAATCACAATGAACAAATCAAAAGTTGAAGGCCCAAGTATGAAGTCAGGGTACAGAAGCAGAATGAGGGTCATGTGAATGTCTGGTTATCCTATAATATGGTTAGGGTATAGCAGTAAAAAAATAAAATGGCCGTACCCTACTTTCATGGAGCATATGGTCTCACATTCTTGCCCTCTTTCTGCAACTGAGTTGAAAGTTATTTTCTAGTATTGAATTCATGGAGAATTTCCCTGCTGATGTTCAATACTGGTTAGAAGGCACGTCAGCTTTTTTCATCTCTGGGAAAAGGCTGGCGAAGAGCAAGGTGCCAAAGCTAAACTTTACCTACTACAAGTTTTGCCCAGGGTACAGCCCTGTTTGCTCCCAACTCAACACAAGCTCATAAAACCTATTTCTGTCCCGCAGCACTTGAGCATATGCGGCTTATTGGGAATTTGTCTGGTCTAGTTGGACAAACAAAGGTGAGAATGGAGAGGAAAGGACAGATTCAAGAATCATTATGAAGGAAAAATTGAGTGTTTGGAGACTGACTGGATGTGGATGCCAAAGGAAAAAAAGGGTTTCAAAGCAGGATCCAGATTTTTTAGCCTGTGTGGTTTAGAAATGGTTATCACTTGATAGAAATATCAGCCAACAAGAAAGTTTAAGGAGAAATAATTTAGATAAACTGATAAGAACACCTTTGTGAAAATATGAACAGAAATATGTTCAACTTCACCAAATTAGGGTACGAAGTGGCATTCGCCCTTCTTTCAATATTTGAATCAAATGACTACAGAGTCTTCTCTCCCCTTACAACCTTGAACCCCATAATAAACCTCTTGGTCTCAAGTGTGATTCTAGATACGTATAGAGAGAAAGTGGAAAATTCAGCCAATTCTCTATAGGGTTTCTATTCTTTGTTTTTACCTAAAATTACAAAGTGTTGCTTTATAACAGGTACCACTGTGAGTCTTTCATGTGCATTAGTGTGTTTAATCTTCACAACAAACCTAGGAGAATGAGCTATCATCAGACCCATTTTGCTTATAAAGACACTAAAAGCTCAGAGCCAGGAGTTACATACAACTCATCTAGATTTGGAGACCTTGTTGCTCCTTGTCCCTTGCACCCTGATGCCTCTGTCCTCATGGAGAGCTCTGGCTCCTGGTGATGCTGCTGAGAACAAGCAGCACAGCAACGCGAGACAATCCTTGTTCCTTGCTGGAAGTTCAATGATGGCCTAAGGCTTGCCTTACCCTCAACACTGCATTTGTGTGTTGTAGAAATCCAATATAGCCCTGGTTTGCTGTCCAAACTCATAATGACCAGGCATTCATTGCCACCAAAATGTGGGCACCAAAAACCTATGTGAATCCCAACTCACTGAAAACAGTATCTAATAATAGATTCCCCTTTCCATTCTTAATGGAAAAACACAGTTTTCTCAGAGTTTGTCTCTGTGTTAAGACTCGGCATCCAATGTTACAGCCCTTTAGTAACATAAATCTTTCAGTAAACATGCACACACACACACACACACACACACACAGAGAGAGAGAGAGAGAGAGAGAGAGAGAGAGAGAGAGAGAGAGAGAGGCATTTTACTCAAGAGGCATCTATATATCCTAGGTTTTCAGCCTTCCCTTAGAATAACATGGGCCTTGGCATTGTGCCCAGACCACCTGTTAAAGACATCATCATGAATTCTCCTTGGGGATCCTGATGTCTAATTCTTGACAGTTGCTCTTAGTTAGGGCTCCTAAACCCATCAGAGGTTCCAATGATGTTGAACTCCAAGGAAAAGCCAATCCATTGTCTCCATATCTTTCCTCCTGAGGCCTACTTGAATCCCATGTACATTTAGCCACCTTCCCGAATATCTTCTCAACTCATCTTGAGCTTAGCATTTTAAGTAATTTGAGGAAAGGTGATATTTGTTCCCCAGAACAAAATGTGCCTAATTGTTTCATATCTACATACATAAAAGACCCCATTCAAGTGATTCTTCCCAAAACAAAGAATGTCCACCCATAGATGAAAGAAGCCATTGTCAAATTTGACATGGTCATATGTTTGATTAACAAATAAATCTTAAAATCTTCCCTTACTACACACACCCAACCCAGGAATGGAACTTAAGAGGTGAGAGTATGCCAGCATAGTTTGTTAGGAAATCCTTCTTTAGAGCTAACCTAAATCAATGAATAATATAGTTTCTTATAATGAATATTAGCTAGAACCACCTAATAATAGTTCAATAAATATTTATTAAATACCTGTATGAGCCAAGCACATGTGCCAGATGATGAGATTTTAAAGATGAAGACATGATTCCAGCCTTCAAGAATCATTCTGTCACACTCATTAGAATGGCTATTATTTTAAAAAGAAGGAGAAGAAAAAGGAGAAGTAGTAGTAGAAAAAGAAGAAAAAAGAGAAAACAAATGTTGACAAGAATGTGGAAAAATTAGAACCCTTGTGCATTGCTTGTGGATATGTATGATAGTGCAGCCACTATAGAAAATATCAGCTCTTCCAAAAATTAAGAATGACTTACCATATGATCCAGCAATTCTACTTCTGAGTATATGTCCAAACTAATTGAAACAGGGACTTGAATGAATATTTATAAGCCCATGTTCATAGCAACACAACAGCCAAAAAGTGGAAGAAACACAAGTATCCATTGACAAGTGGATTAAAAAAATGTAGGGTGTATATATATACATAAAATAAGGGAAGGGTGTCGCCATTTTGAAATGTTAACAATTGAACTCCATTCAGCCAGCTATGATTTAGTTACTTGTATCCCTAGCCTGGGCAGTTCAAACTTGGAGAACAAAGATAACAAATTCTTGGCTTTCGATTTCCAAAGCCACAGTACAAAAGAGTGGCAG
>NW_006441995.1:4120239-4123714 GCF_000325575.1 Pteropus alecto | reverse complement strand
GATGCCTGCACGCTTTCAAAACTTGCTCCATCCTACTCACCTTATATAGAATAATCTTCATTTCAATGGCTTAGGACACTTGTATCTCTCCAGAAGAAAGGACAGAGCTCTAGGCAACTGGTAGTGATACAGGAAGGAAAGAAAGCTCCCGCCTGACCTAGGACATGATAGATGGAACCAGATCAAGATCTCACATCAACCTGGGACAGTGCTGGAACAAAGGTTAGCTTAGTTCTAAAGCCATTTTAACACAATTAGAAATCTGAAGTACTGAAAGCAAAATGTCTTTATCACACATTACAAATTCGAGGAGAAATTCTGTAGAGAATTTTTTAGAAAAAATAAATATAGCAATACTAATGTTTAAATATCAAATCCATGCTAAAGCTCTTTCGAACAGGATGAATAAAAGAGACCCCCCACAACAAAGCAATATCACCAGGACCATACCTGTGGTTCCTATAAGACTCATACTTAGCTAGACATGTTTATAGACACAAAGCACAAAGTCCCAGGCCACAGAGAAATAGGGGTCACAATAAGAACCATGGAGGGGTTGGAAGATATCAAAATAAATTACTGGGACACAAAGGTCTGAAAAGGGATCCAGCCCTAACCATATTGTATATGGTTATAACCATATAACCATTTTTAATCAGTATGTTCAAATTTATCTTAGTAGCTCTAGATAAAGACTAACTTCTTCTGGGATCAGGAGGGAAAACAGAAAGAAATGTATATTTCCTAAAAACTCCAAACAGAGATCATTCACACATCCTTGATAGGTCTATATCAATACTTTGCTCTTCATTAAAAGAGGTCAGCTAAACATAAGATAATGAAACTCCCACAACCTATTGACTTTGTTTCATTATTAACTGAAATTATCCCTAAGCCAATATGAGACCAACTTTTTTCTTATTATTTACACATTACCCAATAGACTCCAGCTTCTTGGAATTCTAAATCTCTTAGCAATAATTTAACAGAAACATCACAATGTCTCATTGTTCTCCATGTGATTTTTCCCCAAGTCCATTATTCATTCTTTTCCTTTCCTTCTGGCTGTTCTTTCTCTTCACAATGGCTACTCCAAGTTATTAAATTTCTCATGGTACATAGGCAAATGGCTAGAAATGGGAAACGGTCTTGTATGGTTCTTATTTTATGTGTGAATACTAACCAAAGAGCAGCCCCCATTTCCACCCCTTTCTAGAATATTTGAGATTATTCTACTGTGTGTTGATTATACTCAACCAGTGAAATGGCCTTGCTGTTTATGTGTAAAGAGATATAAAGTTTTGTAATAATGTTTAAGTAAGAATATTAAATATACGTAAGACTATTTATGCTTAGTCAGTTAGACCACTTAAGAATCATGTTTGTTAGCTCTGGGTGAAATAAATGTTGCATTAAAACTATTTGCATTGCCCACCTATGAAAGCTAAATAGATAAAGATATAGACTGGGGACTCACTAACTATAGGAGTGTTTGCAATGCGAAAGTTTTCTCTCAGGTGTAACAGATATCCATGGATTCTGTTTATATTTAGTTAGTCAATCGTTATTGAATATTACATCTGTGGAATAGAAAGTATAATACAGAGTTAGAGATCAAGTATGAAGGTGGTCCACTGGCAGAATTCCCTCTTCCTCTGGAGAGGTCAGTCTTTTTTCTGTTCAGGCTTTCAACTGATTGGATGAGGCCCACTCACATTTTGGAGGACAACCTGTTTTATTCAAAGTCCAGTGATGTAAATATTAATCTCATTTAAAAAATACCTTCACAGAAACAACTTGAATAATGTTTGACCAAATATCTGGGTACCATGGCCTTGTTAAGTTACACATAAAATCAACCAACACACCAAACTTCACGGAAGGTTATAAGACAGGTTGTCAAATTATAACTCATAGGCCAAATTCAGCCTGCCATTTTTATATGACTTATATGTTAAAAATGGTTTTTAAATTTTTAAATAAATGAATGGAAAAAAAATCAAAAGAACATGAAAATTATATGAAATTCAAATGTCAGAGTCCATAAATAAATATTAAAACACAGCCAGGTTCACTTATTTATATATTGTCTATGGCTGCTTTCATGCTACAGTGTCAGAGTTGTGTAGGTGCAATGGAGACCATATGGCCACAAAGCCTAAAATATTTGTTATCTAGCTCTTTATGAAGCAAGTCTGCCAACTTTTATTCTAAAAAACATTTATATAGGAAAAAATTTCATATTTATATCCTCGAAACTCAAATACAACATTTTAAACAAAAGGATATGCATAAAAAAACCTCAAGTTACATTTAAATACAATAACTAGGGCATCAGAATCACATTTTATATATGGTGCTTGAGAGACACCACAGTGTCACATTTGATATGACAAGATGATAAAGATGATAAGAAGCTGTTCATTTTAAACTAGCCTTAAGTCTTTTAAAGCACTACATTAGCTTGATAAAGATGCTGTGATAATGTACTAAAAACTGGGCTATGGAAGCTAGAAGTCCAAAATCAAGATATAGCAGGATTTTTTCCTTCTAAAGGTTGTGAGGAAAGGATCTGCCCCAGTCCTCTCTCCTTGGCTTGTAAATGGCCATTTTCCCTCGGTGTCTCTTCATATTATCTTGCCTTTATGTGTATCTCTTTACGCATGCAAATTTCCCCTTTTTATAAGGGCACCAGTCATATTGGATTAGGACTTATCCTAATGACCTCACTTTAACTTGATTATCTCAATAAAGACTCTATCCCCAAATAAAGTCACATTCTGAGATACTGAGGGTTTATATTTTAACATATAAATTGGAAAGGAAAGAATTCAACCCATAATAAGCAACATAGAAGTAAAAGTTATCAACATGAACCATGGGAGTGTGAGCAATGCTCCATTTTGTTAACGTTTTAACTTAAAGCCTTGACCAATTTCGATGAAGATTTACCAAAGCATTCCTTTCTGTATCTTCAGCAAAACTAAAGCGAGAGAAAATCAATTTCTATGAGACTGATGGTATCTGAAATGTCGCCATCAGTACTCAACTTGTCAGCTCTGTCACTTTCCGCGACCAGTGCGGAACAATGGCTATTACACCCCTTCTTTCTTTCCTTCTCAATTTTCTTCATATTTTATATTTATACATCATTAGTGAATATCAATTCACATGGAAGGTTGACTTTTTGTGTAATTTTTGTCTGTACTTTCATAAGAAATTTATGTATTGCTGTGTGTTGTTTGCCACTCCATACTGTAAAGGTGCTTAGATCATACTATGTTAAACTTGTTATTTCATAAAAAGTAATGCTATTTGATTTAAGTGTTTTACACCCTGATATAGTTTCTTGCTTAAAAATAGGCATTTATATTATATCAATATTTTATAAAATTGATTGGGGAGTCTTGGCATGATATAAAACCATTATAATTTTTCTCTTTTAATAGAATGGGAAATAAACTCTAACATTTTA
>NW_006441995.1:4059903-4120051 GCF_000325575.1 Pteropus alecto | reverse complement strand
ATGTCAGATCACAGGGCGTCTTGGGTTCCAGGATACGGGGTTGAGAATTTACTGATAGGCAATGAGGCAATGAAAAGTCACACACACACACACACGCACACACACACGCACACACACTAATTAATATTTTTAAAATGAGGAATCCAAAAGATTGTCACACACACACACACACACACACACACACTAATTAATATTTTTAAAATGGTGAATCCAAAAGATTGCTTGGGTGGGATAAGAGTAAGGCTAAAACTTGATACAACTTGGCCAACGTGGCTTCTTTGGATTAGAAATGGATTAAAAGGCTGATTAAAATTCTCACGTGCCCCCTACTAGTGACGGAGAGCTGACTGTGCAGAGAGAATATTTGATCAATTTCTCTGAAGCTGGAATAACCATGAAGGACACACTATTCCTTAATAACAAAAATATCATAAAGCAAAGTTTTCCAACAGTTGAGAGCATTATTCTCTGAAAAGTAGCCAATATTCAATAAAAGTTCAGATGGTGGGCTGAGAACAAGAGGAGAGATTTTTTCTCCAGTGGTTAAAAGACAGCTCAGTGATTCAATAACTGTGGAGAAAGAAAAAGTATAAATCATATTTTAAACACCTTGAAAAATCTGAAAATGGTATGGAAATGTACTTATAGCCACTCCAATAGGCTTTCAAGCATTATATGAGAGTGTAGCTCAAAATATCTCCTAAGAGCTATTTATCTGGCAGCATCAGAAAGTATACTTATGTATCAAATAAAGCTTACATTGTGAACCTTGAACAAGGGGGAGCAAGGTTAGACTGTTCCAATTCCTTGGAAAAAGTTTCACTCTCATATCAAATCAGAAGATGAGTCCTCTCCAGCTTCCCTCATGTCCATTCCTCTGCTGTGTCTTTTTTGCTCTACATTGCCTTCCTCTTCCTTTATACTTGATCTCTTTTCTCTAGAAGTGATAGGGACATAAATGATTAAACATTTGGGGCAGAAGAGGTGAGAAAGAAGCATTTCATTCTTCCCTTTGTATCATTTTCATCAACTGTTTTTGGCAATTTGCTAACCAGTTTTGAAAATAACCAGCTATATGCTCGCTTAGATAAACCAGTTAATGCCTTTGTGTCTTAGTTTCTACATCTTTAAGACAATGAGAATGGAATACATGGTCTTTAACATCCCTTCTGACTGTAAATTCAAAAGCACTACTTACATTGTAGAGCTCAAAGAGAGCAGACCCCACTCTACTCTGCCCATTCAAATCCCAGAAACCTTCTGTGGTTTTTTCAGGAGGCAGGAATTGAATTGGAATCAAGACTTTAGACTGCTTATGGTTATGTCTACTCTATTCTAATTTCTTCTTATTTGAAGCAGAAAAGGTAGCCTATGTTTCAGAGAGACAGATGGAGATTTGAATCTATACAAGTGACTGATTTTCCAAATAATTTTTTCCAGTCCTAATGATTTAAAATATATATGTATGATTTTTATGGTCCTATATATTCAAGCATTTCTGCTATTTTTGTTGGTTATTCAATCCAGCATTACACATATGATTTTAGAATTTTCAGCTCTTTAACAGACTTGGAATTTTATTTATCTCTCAAAGATCCCTGTCTTTGTACTTCTACTCTATTAAACTTTAAAAAAAAAAATTTTGTTCTCATACACATTATTGTTTTTTTTCAATGAAAAACAACAAATTTACTAGTTAAGAAATTTAAATTTAAATTTAAATAAAATTCTTAAGTTTAAAAAAAGTCTTCAGCAAGCATGACTGCTCCAAATTTATAAGAATGTTTTGTATAGTATGGGTATGGTCTGTTAGGAACACTAGAGAAAAGGAATGGGTGATATAACAACTTGGAACTGACAATATCATAAACATGTGTTTTTAGAAATATAGAAAGTCAAATCACAAGCAACTGTGGTACAAAGCTGGATCCATGGCACTATGTTCTGCTATTGTTTTTGCTGACCCAGTATCCAATCCCTCTTCTGAAAACAGTACCACATTTTCATTACAAGAACTTTCTCTCCTTCACCCTCAGTTCATGTAGTTTGAAAAGTCGGTGGAAAGCCTACACGCCAGGTCTAGCCAATTAAAACACTGTCTCCTTCAGGCCACAGAGGTTGGTACCAGGATGGGCATGTAACGAAAGATGAAGTGAAGCATTAAGTATCTATTCTTGTCTCAACTCTACAACTAGTCTAATTATATTATTGTTTAAGTTCCTTAAAGTTGTGCAGTCATTTTTTCCTCCCTTTTTTCTCCTAATCTACCTCATAAAATTGTTCTGAGGATAAAATTACTTAATATATAACTTACAAAAATGTTTCCAAGCAAAATGCATTACAAATGCATATGCAATTATAATATGTATAATTGGACCACAAAACACATGTCTTGTATATATTATGTTATTGTAAAAATAAGATATAAATATGCTTTGGAAAGCAAAATGTAATGTATAAACAGAAGGTGATGGTAATAATATCACATCAGTTTGCTGCTAAGCATCAGAGCATAGGTTCACTGTACTGGAGATACACTTGTTTAGTTTTTCAAGAATTTATTGAATATCACTATGTTCCAGAAACATTCATTGTAGCACACATGAAGGCTACACTGGAGATTTCATATATATTCGTATTGTTTATATGTGTGCATGTATATATAGTGTATCTATTTATTAATATTTATATAAATTATGTGTCGAGAAGGAAAAATTATTTAATACATACACACATTCTCACATCACAGGTACACAACAGGAAAATATATAAAGGACTATAGCTGCTTTTGCCTTCGTGGGAAATTAATTATATCAGAGAAAGAAATCCTTGAATAAAAATCTGAGTTAAGTAATCATAAAAGGAAATTTTGTCCTTTCAAGGTTTCTATCCATGTTTCCTCTTGCTAAACTATAGAGTCCTCAAGGGAGAGCTCTTTGTTTATCATAATGATTTAATAAATTTGGAGGTATGACAAGTAGGGCTACAGTTTAGGTTATGATCATCATAGTAAGAGCTGCTCTTAAATAGTACCCATTATGTGGCAGGCACTGCTCTAAGCCCTGTACTATATTAATTCATTTTATATGTACTATAACCCTATGGGAGAGTTACTCCTATTATCCTCACTACATAGAGTAGCCAGAGCATCATCATTATACAGTTTGAAAGTGACAAAGCTGAAGTTCAAACCTAGGCTCCAGTACTCTTGCTCTTAATCAGTATATTGCATTGCCTCCTTAGTAGCTAAAGGAAGCCGAACTCTTCTGCTTTACCAAGTCAGAGGGTCTAAATTTTTTGAGAGACAGCAGAAACAAAGGGTAAAAACAGAAAACCATGAGTATGAGTATGACCAAATAGTTGAGTTCCACATGAAAAGATGTCCAGTTAAAATTGTTTAGTGGCTGGTATAACTGATGGGCTTCCTTTTTTAAAAAAAAGAAAAAGAAAAAGAAAAGAAAAGAAAGAAAATAAAAAAGAAACAGCTTTGTTGAGATTTAATTCACATAGCATTCAGTTCATCCATTTAAAGTGTGCAATTCCACAGTTTTTAATACATTCACTGAGTTGTGCAATGATCACTCCAACCAATTTTAGGACAGTTTCATGCCCCCAAAAGAAATCCTGTTCCAAGGTAGAGTGACATAATTGCAAACCAAATATCCAGTCTCCATCATGCTTAGGTAATAGAAAATTACAGTTAAATCAACTTCCACAAGTAGAACAGTAACATCTTATATTTGTAATTTGTATCATTTTAAGATATGCATTCACATGTATGACTTCATTAGGTACTTCCAATGCAACTCTGTACTGTAATCAGAGGAATACTGTTTATATTTTATAAATGAGAAAACTAAAATTTAGAAATATTAAATGATGACATCAGTTCTTTGCAGAGGGGAACCGAAATCCAGGTTTCTTAATTCTAAATCCCACAAGTAGTTTATTTTTAATTAAATTTATTGGGGTGACAATGGTTAATAACATTACATAATTTTCAGGTGTACAACATTATAATTTGACATCTGTGTACTCTATTGCATGTTTACTACCCAAAGTGTAGCTTCCTTCTGTTACCATATATTTGACTCCCTTTACTCACTTCCTACTCCCCCTACCCCCTTTCCCCTCTGGTAACTACCATTCCATTGTCTGTATCTATGAGTTTGTTTTTATTTGTTTTGTTAGTTCATTTGTTACTTTTTGTTTTATATTCCACATATGAGTGAAATCATATGGTTTTGTCTTTTTCTGTCTGACTTATTTCACTTAGCAGAATACTTTCTTCAATCATTTTTATTGTACAATATTTTATAAAGGGTAGATAAGCAAAATATATCCATCTCTGAAATCCAATGACTTCAAAAACTCTCCTATAGCTCAAGAAGTAGTCAAAATTACATGTTTTTATCCAAATACCTACATTAGTTCATTTTCTATCACCACTAACCATCAAGATGTCACTATACAAATGAAAAACTTTTTCAACCCTTTTGCCACTTATTAATTGTCATTTAAAAAGTCTGGTGTTTGTGGTTGTTACCTAGATAATAAACTGCAATATTAAACTCTATTCATAAGTCATTCTTAAGTAAATCAAACAACAAAAGAATGAAACTAGATAAACACTGAGAGTTTTCTTCATTTAAAATTTAACTCATATTTAATAAGAACATGCAAAAAAATTAAATTCAACGTTTATTACATTCTTATTATATACCAAGCTTTTTACCAGTTTCTGGTGATACAGAAACAAATAATATCAGTTTTGAGCCATTGGCACAAATTACTTTTCAACAGTTTGCTCTTTCAACTAAGGTTTTTGTTAGGTTCATTACTATCATGTTTTGATATGTAAGCTAGCAAACTAAAAATATAAAATAAATAATAGGATACAATCAAATGGTCTTTCTTCTGATAGAAGCCAAGAAGAAAGGGTGTTTGCTTTAATTAACAAAGAAATTAAAAATAATTTTAAATGATAACAACCAGTGATAAATAAAGGCTTGGGAAGACCTAGCTCTTCTAGAGAGAAATTGGCAATCAATGTAAAAAAAAAAATGTATATCTTTAAAATATCAACATGATCACAGGAATTATAGTATCCCATTTTTCAAGAACACAGCTTCATGAAACAATCATGACATACACAAAGCTATAACCAAAGGATGTTTAGTTAAATATGATTTATAATTTATAATAACAAAAAATAGGAAGAATATAATAGACCAAAAAAAAAGATGGCTGGTTAAAATAGTTATAATACAACCATATAAAGAAGTATGATGTAAGCTTCATGATGATTAGAAGTTTTGTCTATTTTGTTCACTGCCTTATCCCTATCATCTCACACACAGGATGTTCAATAAATATTTTTTGAATGAATTTATTAAGAAAGGTATTAATGTGGCCATTAAAAATAATGCTATTAAATAATACTTAAATCCATTAAAAAGTTCTCAAAATGTGTTTTTACATTAAAAAAATCAGGTTACAAAATAATGTTTATAGCATGATCACAATTTTCTTCTCTCAGTTTTATAGTGTTCTCTATTTAAAAGGACATGATTCACAGTTAAAGAATACACTTTCCTTTTAAAAATCAAAACAATAAATACTTAGTAGCTGATTTAATAAATATTTGGTAGAATAATCTAACTGGAAGTCTTCAAATCTGGTAATAGAAAGAGTAGAGCACTCTAATTCCTGAAAAGACCTCATCTGGAACAATTTTCCATTCTAGAAACCACTTATTAGATGAAGACTCAACAGTCCCAGTCAACTAAAAACAATTAAAAAGGAAAAAAGAAACAATTCCAAATACTTTTGGTTCAAATATGAAAGTATTGCCCCAGTGAATCACCCTTCCATTGTAATGAATTTCTTCATTTAAACTTTTCAATTGGCTCTCTTACCAAGAAAAGACTTTTCCCACAGGCAAAGGCTGGCTGCAAACAGCCCCACCAATGCTTCCCTTTCATAGTAATAGAGCGGAAAAATGTTTGCTCCGGGATCACAGGATCGAGTAAAAGACCCCACTCTGCCTCTTCTGCTCTCCTCAAGTTTCCTTTTGGACAATGGATGGTAAGGGTAAAAGATAGTATCCCATTCATCAAGAGTCCTAATAAAATCACAGCAGAATCTTGGCTTTGGCCACAATGTATGTTCTTATATACTCTATAAATTATAAGATAAAGTCACCTGCTGAGAGTGAGAAGGCAAGGCTAGAGTTGAGGTTAAGAATTTCAGGAGACAGCAAAAAGGTTTAGAATAATTAGAAATATACAAGAGTCCGAAGGGGATGATCACAGGAATTATCAACTAGCAATGAAGACCTATTTGAGTTTGAACAGCAGAATCTGAAGAGCCCATTCAGCATGGTTTAGTAATTTTTCAACCAATGTTCAGGAGCCCATAAAGGCAAGCAAATAATGCATTTTGGGTAAGTTAATCATGCCTAAGCTTTTGCAAGGAGAGCCCAGAAGATTGTCAAGCAGGGAAAGACTAGGAAGTTCTGGGTGGTGTGGGGTGGATATCATCAAACTAATCCTAAACTAGGAGTAGATACAAACTTTAAAAGAAGGCATTCAGGAGAACATAAAGCGGCAGTAACCAAACTGCCACTTCTGTTGGAATAAGGCAGTTGATGGACAGTAAGTAGGTTGTGGTCAGAGTTACGCAGCTAATAATTTAAAGTACTGGAGAAGAGTTTTAATGATGCTAAGCTCCAGGTTGTCATGATGGGAGGCTTATGTAAAGTCAAAGAGCAGTGGTTTAGTAGGGCCTGAGGAACTGTAAGAGTCAAGGGACATTAATATGAATGTTGACTCACCCAGGATGGTGATGAGGCAAAGAGTACATTCTGAGCAACCTATTTAACTCATCTAGAATTTGGGTTTTCTCCTGGAGATGTGGGAGGACAGAGTTCATGATGATGAAGATGAGAAAAGGCTATATAAATGTAGACTTCAAAAGGGAAGGATATTCAGTAGGGACAGAAAATATATGTTCTTTGGTAGTGAGGAACAAGGACACACTGATCCCTACTCCTTCCATAAAAGGTTAAAGAAATTGCCTGGCCTGATATTAAAATTAATGGATTCAAAAGCCAAGAAAATAAAGAGTAGCCATCACACATTTTCTTTACTTTTCCTCTCTGCTTCTTTTTCCATGGTCCAAAAAAATCTTTTTATTAAAATGATGTTATTTCTCAACTTAGAATAATCATAAAAAAGAGAAAACTATCTACAATGCTTGTTCAAAATAATAATAACTAAAATTGCAATCATAAGAGTTTTAAGGAATTGGTACTATTCCTAGAGAACTAATAAGATATTGAATTGAGGAGTTCCCTGGTTAGCTCCTACTTTTCAGATCTCAGCTTAAACATCATTTTTTCAGAGAAGCTTTTTCTGAACTTCCCACCACCACCAAGACTTCTTCATGGTAGTCATCATTTTTGTTCTTTTGCATGTTTGAACTTTGATGAATACCCTCCCACACTACTCTTTAAGTTCCATTAAGCAGTGATTTTTGAATTATTTATTTTATATATTCCCAATGTCTGTCAGATTGCCCAGCACACTGAAATTTTTTTTGGTATGAATTAATGAATGGTATGTGTCTAGATTCTCTTAGGACCCTAAAACAAGCATCACAGTTCCAAGATTTTAACATTCATATTTGGTACAGGGGACATACAAAATCTAAAAGATGCAATCATAGGAGTGGGTAGATGAAAGGAGGACCATTAAAATCAGCCACTTAACTGTATAGTATTTAAAACTATTTAGTAATATCTTAAAATTATAAATGCATTTTTATGATGGTGGTATTACTGCACCAAGTAAAGGAAGGAATCAAGATGCTAACCCAGATCTAAATCCCACTTTAGACAGTAAACTATTATAGCCTACTGGGTCCCTCTGGAGCCAGTGTACACTTGCCAGGCAGACACATTCTGTCCCTACCATATTTCCCCTCTCCTAGTCTTTTAGAAATTGATGTTAAAGCTTAGAGTGCCAAGACCAAGGAGTCAAGTAACTAATAGATATGTTCCTGGGTATGAGCATTTTAATAGTAATGTTCAGTCTGAAGTGAAGGTGAAATGTTATAGCTAGGATGAATGAAGAGTAGGTGATGACACAGGAGGCAGTGGGGAGATATTTTGGAGAGATGCTTCTTGGACTAGTAAATCATCATGGAGTAGGCATCTCTGACTCAAGCAATTAAACAAATACAAAAAGAAATAACAGTACACATAGAGCACCTGATTCGTGCTATTGTTTTAACTGGGTGTCAACTCTGATCTTCAAATTGTTTAATTGAGTCAGGTTGTAATAAGACCCCAAGGTAAATATATATTAATGTATGCAAAGGGAGTTTTAAAGAAAATTATCTAAATTATAGTAATCACTTAGCAACCTAATGTCTTCCCATTCATCTCAATATAACTTGCTAAAGTCTTAAGGGAATTTTGACAGCTAAGTTCTGAGCCAAGTTCTGAATTGAGTGATTTTGGCTTTAAAATGCCACTCTAAATTTAATTACATCAAACATATCTCATGTGTTTATTTACACAGAAATCAGTCAGCCTCCTGAATTATTTCTTGACTGTTGACATTTGAATCTACTTTTTCATAAGCATTTCTTATTAAGGAGAGTCAATGATAACAACTAATTAAGTTACAAGGAGCGTTGCTAATGTAAATGGAAAATCCTTTAACATGAATGAAATTCATCAGGTTCACTGGTATTGGCATTGTAAGTGGCTTCATTCTTTTCTTTCTTAAATCATTTAACTTAATTCCACTGTGGTCAGAGAATACCCTCTGAAAGATTTCAATCCTTTGAAACTTGTTCAGCTCACTTTATGACACATCGTATGGTCCACTGTGTTAAATATTCATGAGCATTAGAAGAACGATAAATTCTGTCATTGGTGGTTCAGTGTTCTACGTAGTTCGGTTAAGTCAAGTGTTAATTTTGGTCATTTCTTCTACATATTTTTTTGTCTGTTGGATAAATATATTTTAAAACTAGAGCCAATTGATTTCTAAGAAATTGGTAGTGGGGTAAGATAGAGTATTTAAGGTTGTCTCCAAGATTTTTGGCCTAAGCAATGGGAAGGATAAGTGCTAATTAAATGTGATGAAGAAGAAAGAAAGGAAAATATGTTACCTCACTTGACTCATATCCTCTTGCACTTGTGTTATCACTGTCTCTTCCTTTATCCCCCCTCCCACCTCCTCATACTCTGAAGGACTTGATGCCTAATGAACATGCAGAAATAGTATTTAGTTGTATTGTATGATTAGGTAACACACTTCTCCTCTCACTGTGTTTTCTCATGATGTGGTATATGAAAAGAAGCCAGTCTCCTATCAAACCAGAAGAAATGAAAAGCTATTGAAAGAAGGCTCATAAAAATCCTTACAGAAACATGATCTATTTTATTATATAGTGATGGTAAAATTGGACATAAACAAATATTTCATTAATATATGTGAACATTGTATATCCTTAGCATACATCATACCTTTCAATCCACACAAACATTAAAATAAAATGTCATTCAGGCTTGTATAAATGACAAAAAGGTTCAAAGTCATTTCTCTACAGTAACAACCCTCACAAAGCTTATTCAGAGTATCTACACTAAACTCAGAAATTCGAGAATGCTCCAACAAAAAAAATAAAGATATGTAAGCATTATAGACAGATATTTGATAAAGTCATTTGAAAAAATTATTCAACTCCTCAAGTCAGGAAAGATCAGGTTAACATGGGTAATTCAAAGAATTTGTGATGTGTCACAGAGAAGTGAAATTGAGAGCAGTGATGATTGCTTTGTTTTAAGATGGAGCTGATATTTAGGATTTACATTTTATTTTTTTAAAAAAAGCTTTCTAAACTAACATGATATACTAATGTCTAATAAAAGCAAGCCTAATTGCCTCCCATTTAGATTGCAATCATAAAGGTCTGGTTTTTCTATAAAAACACTGCTCATTCTTAGATTACAGTGTATTCATAAATAAACTCCTGTATGTTATTTGTTTCATTTTTTCTAGTTAGAGAGAATGTAGCATTTACTTGCATGAAACTGTACTCAAATATTAAAGCTAAGTGGAATTAAACTGGAGGACATTTTGTTCCCTATAAATAGCAGGAAGACTGTAGCATCTACATATTAAGGCAAAGAGAAAAGAAAATAAAAAATAAATCACAAAATTTACATATTAAAATTTTATTATTTTGTCTCTCCAAAAGCTATAATTATTTTCTTACATGAGAAAATCAACAATAAAATTCATAAACCTCTGCCTTGTATTTAGATCATGTTTGCATCTTTGTGGTGATATGCCTTCTGAGAGCTAATAACATCACAATTTAGAGTCTGTGGGCTATCTTGCTTCAGATTAACACTTAAATAAAAGATTAAAGTTCAAAAGTTCACACAAACATCCCCCAAAAACACAATTCTGAGAAGGGGATCATTCCATTGTAGCACCATACCAGTTTAATACATAAATATGAATGGTATCATCACAATTTTTTCCCTAAACCTAAACTCACCAAAGTTCAATTTTGTTTCAGAATGAAAGAATATAAATAGTGGGCTATATTTGCCCTTAAATAACTCAAGTAAATTCTCTGAAAATGACTCAGTCCTTCCTTGTTTTTATATCTCCTTTCCCCTTTCTCCCACTTCCCAGGCATGTCCCCCCAAATGAAAGCAATCTTGTAGTCAATAGCTTTTTTCTTTTGCTCTTAGTCGAAAACATAGTATATCTTGCTTTGGGTGGTTATGCCAAACAATGGAGCCCAGAAGTAAGAGAAATAAAGATGAGGGCAAGAATTTAACATTTAACATTTCGAGTTAATTTAACCTGAACATGCTCTAAAATCCTCTCTAAAATATCTTGAGGATTGGGGACTGTTCTCAAACAAACTGATGCAATGCTTTCCAAATTTACAGTGAAAAAAAGTTACAGTTTCAAGGACTATTACTACCATAACTGAATGCTGAGTTTGAAATGTATGTTAAGAGTCAAATATGTAGGCTTTTACTCTTAGAGGAAAAAAGACAAGAGTCAGAAATTTCAAATAGATATAAAATAATTAAATGTGGGATAGAGGGAACAAAAAGAGTTCCACCATTTAAACTAAGAATCAGGTGGCAACATGCTTCTTTTTCTCATCTGTATTTTACAGTTGGACATTTCCTGTAAAGTAGGGAGCAGCTGACGCTTATGTCATCTAACTTTCTTATATCAAGTTAGCAAAATACTGTTTTCTCTTCTGGATAAATAAGATTAATAAGAAGAAGAACAGCTAAGTTTTATTAAAAACTTACTATATTTAACTCTTTACTTGAATCCATTAATGAGTTCTTTCAGTAAGCTTATAAGGAATACACCAGTGTTATTCATTTGGCCAAAGAAACCAAATCTCAGAGAAGTCAGGTAGAAAAGCCAGAATTATAATCCAGGCTGATTCCCTCCAGAGCACTCTTAACCTCTCTCCTGCAATAGCCCATAACATCAAGCCTGTGACCTTCCTTTGCATTATCCATCAAACTTGAAATTTTTCTCTTGTCATTCTTTAAATTTTATTTTATTATTCAATACCACTGTTTTCTCCTTTATACTCTTAAGATATCATGGAAATACTCATTCTCTATTTAAATGCTCTGTTTAAACTTCCTAAATAGTTACTCATATAGAATAAAAGGTAATTTGAATGTTCCCCCCAAAATTTTATTTTAAATGTGCATCGTTCCTCATTAATTGTAAAAATTCCAGCAAATAAATTGAAGAATAGTTTCTGATGTTGCTGCTTTTCTATGAACAGCTTTGTTTGCCTTTGCTTCCCAGTATTATCTCTTTCAGTGTTGCACCAGTCGTCATCATTAGCAATATCCAGAAAGATTTACTACTACTGTCAGAAAACATTCACTTAGCACATATAATGTTCTAGGCTCTGTTGAATAAATTAATAGATAAATAAAGAGATGGGTTAGTACTAGATTGTGAGAGAATTATATGTCTTGCTAAATTATCTCCTTGAAGGCAATGTGAATCATTTAAAACATTTAGTGGGGTAAAATCATACTCTAATTTGATGATTAAAAAAATCACCAGGGTAGAAGTTTGGGGAAAAGTTTGGAAGAGAGTGTGACTGGATGCAGGGAAATCAGTTAACAAGATTTTGCTGTCCTATTTAGACAAGAAATGATGCAGGCTGGATCTATTTCATGGCAAGAGAAATTGAAAAGGAAGGTAGATAAAAAATCTATTTAAGGAATCCAACTCGTAGAGAATTAGACTGAAGTCACATATTGAAAATGAAGAGGAAAGGTGCAAAATACATTTCAAGAACAGAAGTCCTTTCAGGATCTCAAGACATGGAGGAACATGGAGTTTTCATGACTGAGAAGAAAGCTGGACAAGAAAGATAAAATGAGTACAATCACCCAGAGCTAATTTTTCCTACCATGAACAGAGATTTAGCAGATTAGAAGATACAAGTGAAAATAAGAGCCACTTATCTTCCTACCTGCACTTCAACCCAGCAATACAGGTTTCACTTATCTTCATAATCTCCCTGGCCAAAAGAGGACTTCTGGGAACTCTGCTCTATAGTGGAGGAAAAACAGAGGCAGGAAACCATGGGGGCTAATTGTTTCTGCCTCAAAGGAAGTTTTCATGGCAACCCCTCAGCCTTAGGAGAGTAAGCCCTGATATCCCTGTAGTGCAAAACTGGATATCTATCCAACTACCACAAACAACCACAACCCTAGCTGAGCTATCCCCCAAACTCTTGCCACATTTAACACTATTCTTTGAGCTCTAGAGAGTTAATTTAAAGAAGTTGAGATGATTTATTTAGCCTGCATAAAAGTTAACTTAAATGGTTCTACTTCGTGTCTGAAGAACATTATCATTTCTTCCATTTTCCAAGTAAAATACTTATAAAAACACATAAAAAATATAAAATCATAATAACACTGAAAACTAAAACTGATGGACAGCTTATTGTTAGAATTGATTACGAATTCCATGGATAAGGTGTGAAAATCACAATGGGTGGCAATCCCCAATTATCTAATTTTTTTGTTTGTTATGATCTCTTTTCTGCTAAGCTACATTATGAAAATAATATATTACATTATGTTAACAATAATAGAGAGAGTCATGATAGAGAGAAGGAAAAGAAAGTTAAGTTATGGAACTTAAGTCATGGGGAAATAAATGACAATAATTAATTATTGAGTCTGAATTAGATACAAACTAAAAAAATTATTAATTTAAATATAATACTAGTGAAATCTTAAAATAAGACATTTACCACAAATAAATTAAAAGAAAAATTATAGGCTAAGATACATAGAAAAGAAAAAGAAAAAAAGGCAGCAATAGTAAAATTAGACGGAGAAAAAAATCAAGATAAATAATTAAATTATAAAAGGAAGATAATTTTATATTGGTAAATATTTCAATTTATAATTAAAATGGCTATCATTAAGAAAATTTCTATACTAGGCTATGTTCTCTTATAATATCAAATAAGAAAATTAGAATATACTAAAGAAATTAACAGAAATGGTAATATTAGAAGACCACGATATCCTCTCCTTTGGATTTTGGCAAAGATTGTAGGCAAGAATTGACCTATAGAGGATACTAATTATATATTCATTTAGGTTAATACATATTATACAGATAATACAAAGTATGTTGCACACAAGAAGTATCACTCTTTTAATAATAAAATATACAATTGCAAAATCAATGAATTTAACTAAACTAAATATCACAAAAAAATTAATAGAAAACAGAATAATATGTGGCATAAATAATATAGAAAGGAAATTAATTAATTTTTGTAAAAATATAAAGAAAAACACTAGTAATCTAACAGAAAAATGAGCAAAGAACTTATTACATACAAAAGTAATACAATTTATCTTTAAAAATACTGAATAAGTACGATTTTTTATTACTAAGCCAAGTGAGGATGCCATAGGCTATGCAGTCTTGAACATTGCTGGTGGTAAAATTTTCAGGGAAATAATTGAAAAATTTGAGACTTAATAATGCTTGTACATTTTTTTATTTAGTAAAGGATAACTCCATAGAAATAATACAAAGTATCTAAAAGATGTAACCATATGAATGTTCAGTGAAATATTATTAACGAAAGCAACAAAACATCTAAAACAAATCCATAATCTCTGATCTGAAGCCCTTGGAAAGGAATTTTTTTAAAGTCGTCATTTTTTGGACTTTAGAATGCATTGACTATACCTCAGGGATAAGAGAACATCTCATAATCCATTAATATTTCTGCTGTGATATATATTACTTTAAGCAGAATAAATATAGATGATAAATAGCCTCACATTAGTTTAGGTGAATCTTGCTACCAAATTAGATAAGGCCAGCTCAGTTACAAAAACACTTTTCTTTTCACAGCTGTTTGGATTTTGAAACTATAAAGAACTATAGGAAAGGGATTTTGAAGTTATAAGAAAGGGGATTTTATTGATGGAATATTTGAAGCATCCATAGAATATGACTCAGCAAAAAATAATTAGAGTCAAAATGTTTTATAGGACAGGAAAAGTCTCTTTTATATGTACTAGGTAGAAATGTTAATATTTGAAACTGTATATACAATTTAATTTCAATTTTAAAAAATATTTATGTACACAAAAAGATGCAGGTAAAATACTATGAATGTTAATAGTAGTTCTGAGTGTTGGGTTATGATTGATTTTTCTGTTTTATTTTTAAGTCTTATCTACATTTTTCTAATTTTCAAAATAATGAATATTTATTCCTTTTATCTCTGGGAAAAAATACATGGCTTAAAAGAAAAAAAATGGGGACATAGCTATAGTGTAACTTAAAATGTTCTTATTTAAGTTGTTATTATTAGGATAAACCTAAGTAAGTATTCTTTAGCTCATGGAAAAACAAAATCATATATTTGACAAAAAGAAGTCTGAATTTCTTGGCTGTAAAGGTGATTAATTAGCAATAATATTTCACCAAGGAATGTTTTGGAATAACTATCCCTAAGGAAAATTGAATGATTTATAACTTCTGCCTATAAGCTTTTATTTATCATAAAGAAGTGTTTTATGTTCCAATTTCTCTTTTTAGAAGAATGTTGATAAATTAGTGATCGTGAATTATATGGAGTTTAAAGAAAAGGGAGTAAGAAATGAGGAATTAGCTTCAAGAGTCTTTCGATACCTTTTTACTATTTTCATGCTGGAATGTGGAGAAAAGATAACACAAGAAAGTACTAACCTATGTGCTTGCTCAGTAAAGTTCACTATTATTCAAAATGTAACTGAATATATACTGTAGCCTCTTTATGAACCTTCTTAGTCTCAGAATTTGAGTTCTCAGTCAAAACTATTTAGCATAGCTTCTGTAATTTTTCTATTCAACACAGACCCCCTGGAAAAATTTTTTTGAAGTTACAGAAAAGTTACCATGAGTGACTTGGGCTCTCTGTTCTGTAGAGAGACATTGGAATTGAAATACTCTTAAGGCTGTGTCAAAACAGACTCTCCCAGAGGATACCAAATGTTCAGTACTTGTTCCATTTCCCCAATTCTGTTGTAAATAACAGCTTATGATCTCCTCTTGTCAGGCCATCGTCACCACTTGACTCACACTGGGTTAGTAGTGAGCACCACAGCAGCTATTTTTGGATCTTTACAACACAGACCTCTGGCTAACCTATATCAAACCCATGCTTCACATTCTCTTGGTAAGAAAACATGCAAAGGTTGCTCCCTAAACTTCTCAGATTCTTTCCCAAAATTATGTCTGCTTTAAGCCTCAAGGTTAGGGGAACTGACCTGGGGCTAGCTATCTGTCACAAAGAACTTAACTGCAGAATGGCCTGATGCATCTCCTTTTGTTTTGCTTTTAGATTGATTCAGGTCCTGTTAATACAAATTAATATATAGAAGCCTCTAATGGTATTTTTGAAAGCAGAAGAAATCCTATGAAGGGGATATGATCATTTGTAATGAACTTGAAGTCTTTAGCAATAAGAGAAGATAAACTTGCAAAGGGTGAAACATGTAGCTGCAGACTCCTTGGATATTGGAAAGCCTGAGAATTTAAAGTTGTAGGTCCTGGAAATACATATATTACCCAAGAACTAAAAAAAAAATGGCTTAGAAACATCAGGGATGTTCTGGGCTAAGCAGTGTGTGCCAGAACCTGCTTGCACTGACTCAGTGCAGTGGTTTTTTTTCCTAAGTCCACATTCAGTGATGTCACAGTGGTAGCCTGAAATTGGTCATGGTTGAAATGGTTAAGCCACAGAAATCATCAAACACTACAAAATAGGGCTCTTTTTTTCCCCTGAGGCAGTTGTTAAGCATTTGCTAGCCACAGTCGAAAGTGTATAGTTTTCAGAATTTTTAATAATGTAATTAGTAGTAGGTATGATTATATACTCTTTCAAAGTCAGTACTGTATAAAGAAAAACAAACTCTACACATGAAACAGAATATTATTTAAAGGCAAACTCTGGTTAACTGAAGATATACATTGTAAACTCTAGGGAAAATATTAAAAAAAAATTTAAGTATAAATAATAAGTCAATAGTGAAGATAAAATGGAATCATAAGAAAAATGCCAAATTAACCAAAGAGGAGACAGTAAAAGAGGTTAAAAGAAATGAAGAATAGATGGAAGAAATAGAAAGCAAGATTGTAGATTTTAATCCAACCATATCAAAAATGACAAAATGTGAATAATCTAGACATAACAATTAAAAACAGGGATTGCCAGATTGGATTTTTTAAAAAAGTATATGCTATTTATAATGAACTCCATTTATATAAAACCACAGATAGGTTAAAAGTAAAACTAATAGGAAAAAATAAACCTTGCAAACATCAATGAAAGAAAGCTGGAGTGGTTATAATAATAGCACATAAAGTTACTTTAGAACAAGAAATATTACCAAGGTTTAAGAGGAAAATTACATAACAATAAATGGGTCAGTTCTCCAAGAAGACCTAAGTATTCTAAACGTGTACACACCTAACCTCAACATAACCTCAAAATACGTAAAACAAAAAGAATGCTGAAAGGAGAAATAGATAAATCTGCGATTATAGTTTGACACTTCACCATGCCTCTCAATAATTGCTAGAACAAGTAGACAGGAAATTGGCAGAGATATAGGAGAAATAATCAACATCATCAACCAATCTGTCAATATAATGTTCTATTATTGACATTTATAGGACACTCCATACAACATCTAAATAAGCATTTCTTTCAAGTACAAATGGAACATTTAACAAGATAGACTATATTCTGGGCCATAAAACAAACTTTGGTAAATTTAAAAGAATAAAAATCTTACAAAGTATGTCTTTAGACCATAATAGAATTAAACTGGAAATCAATAAGAGAAACATATCTGGAAAATTCTCAAAATTTAGAAATTAAAGCTGCAATGAATATTCTCATGTATTTGTTGCTGCAACCTTTTTGAGTTCTATAATTTTCTTAAATATGTAATTTAAAAAATATGATGACCGTCTACAGTACAAAGAAATTACTATTGGCATATGCAATCGTTGTTGTTGTTGTTTTTATTTCATAAGACTAATTATACCATGTCTCAAAAGGACTCTTGGCAGAGTTACTGACCTCAATTTGAAACTAAAATTGAAGAACTTTTCCAACACCATCCTACATATACCTTTGTCCACATGACAATCTCCTGTTTGACATAGCTCAAACATCCCTGAGAAGCCTTCCTTGACAATGGTCTATGGAGGCCCACTCCTCATTATCCCTGCAAAGTGACTTTCCTTCCTCCATGTTCCTATAGTCCTCTGCCTGGTTAACCCCTCTTGTCCTTCAAACTTCAGCTCCAGGCTCCATGTAGGCATTCCATGATTCCTCTCCCCTACTCATCTTTACTAGGTAGATACCCCTCTTATATAAACCCCAAACACTCAATGATTAGTGTAAGTTTTCTCAATAACAGCACTATTGAATTGTCTAAGATGGACTAATAAACACATAAGCAGACTAATCAGTCAGTATGATTAGAGGCACTAATTCAATGGTTCTCCAATGGGGAGTATTTGCCCCTCAGAGGACATTTGGCAATGTCTGGAGACATCTTTGATTGTCACAACTAGAATATGTGTGCTACTGGAATCTAGTAGGTAGAGACCAAGGATACTGTTAAACATCCTACAATGCACAGGAGAGGCCTGCACAAGAAAGAATTATTAAACAAAAATGTCAACAGTGCTACTGTCCACTTATTCAGTTGATTCATGCACCAAAATTGTCTGATCTTTGTTTTTGTGATTAAATCAATCAACAAAAGTATTTTAATGTAAAGATGCTATAAAACTGACAGGTTATAATCCAGGCTTTCAAGATATAGTATGAGAAAGAAGAGGTGAATATTTTTAAAAATACACATATGTGTGTGTGTGTGTGTGTGTGTGTGTGTGTGTTTGTGCGTAAATGGGAGCATAATAACTATTCATAATTATAGATGGCCATCTATACATAAACCCTTCATAATTTATTTTAATCAATTTGTTTCTGTTTTAATAAATTGAATATAACAGAAATAAAAATGTTGGAACCAAAACTATAATGCTGGAAGAATAGAGAAAAACACATTCTACCTATTTTAAGATCCATATTAAAATGCACATAATTAAGGGGGAAGAAGAAAACATTAGATGAATTGTAACCCTATGGAGTAGTCTTTTCAATAATAACCAAAGCAATTATTATTTCCAGGAGATTATCTAGCATATAAAATGCTAGTCATGCATAGAATTATTATTAGGCAGAACATACTTATCTTTTATATCTTAATTTTTATCAGGAACATACTCCATTAAAAATTAATCAATTATAAAAACTAATCCATTAGGTTGAGTAACCTTTTTTCTAGTTTGTGATCTTTAAAAATTATTACAGAAGCAGAATATGCATTGTAAAAAATTAGAAAAACATAATTAAATCAACCCTTCACCAGCGGAGCCACCACTACTAATTACCTAATTTCTGTATTTCCAGGTCTTAATACTAAGACAATATTCAAAGTTCTCACTTGATCAAAAAATATCACATACAGGTGGTATTTTCATTCAAATGTCAAATGTAGGATCAAACTTAAATCTGGATTTTATGTCCCTTAAGTTTCTTGTAATCAATCACAATTTCTTTTTCAGGATGACTTTTTAAAAAACCTAGTCCAATTATCTTCTGCAGAATACCCCTGGATTTGTCTGGTTTCTTTGCTATTCTATCATTTAACTTGTTAGTCTATATCCTGCATTTCTTACAAATTGCACATTATATTAGAGGTTTAATAAATCCAATTTAAATATTTTTGCCTAGAATAATTCATAGACAGTGGTGTATACTTAATGTAGCATTATATCAAAAAGCACATAATATCTAATTAACAACCATAGATGAGGTTACAGTTGATTGATTCTTATACTAAGTTATTTTGTTTTTCCCTCCAGTACACAAATAAGGTTTTCACTCTTGTGATTAAAAATAATGTGTGAGGTTTTCTTTTAGCAATTAACCAATGGCCAGTTTCCAATCAACCATTTACTTAATGATTTTGACACCAATTAATAATCCCTTCCCTTAATCTATAAATATAATTTGGGTCTGTGAAATTTTTTTTTTCTAATTCTACAATCCTTCTATGTTTTATAACTGGCATTTTTCTGTAAAACAGCACCTTTCTTCAAAAATTGGGTTATTTAGTTACCATATCAGTGAGGATGTAAGCAACAGAATTCTCACAAATCCTAACGAAAATATTTGAACCACACCTTTGTAAAAAAATTTGGCATTATCTAGCCAAGTTTAAGATACACACAATATATGACCCAGCCTTTCCATTTTAGGTATAGCATTTTCCACTTAAAATCAGAAATCTATATTTGTAATCAGACATTTTAAAAATAAATGCTAATTTAGAATGTATTTCTCAATATTTTAAATAAGGAAAATTATACTGTTTTATGTATCAATTCAAAACCTCAACCAATTTCCTAAAACATAACTAATTCACAGTAAAATACCTACATATATAAGTAACAAGCTGTCATGTTAAAATGTAAAATGACTAAATTGTTCATTAAAATATTAATATGGTTATTTCAAACAGTTGCTTTGTATGCAGCAACATGCTATATTAGCCTGGGTTCTCCAGAGAAACAGAAACAAGTGGATATGTACATATAAAATATCCAATTGATATAATATATCTTACGATATATGACTTATTGTATGAAATTGGCTCACGTGATTATGAAGACTTGGAAGTCCAAAGATCTGTAGTCAAGACCCAGGAATCTGCTGAAGACCTAGGAAAGCCAATGGTATAGTTCCAGTCCAAGTCCAAGTCTGAAGGCTGGAGAAGACCAATGTTCCAGCTAGAAGATAGGAAGAGAAAGCAAATTCTTTACTCAGCCTTTGTTCTCTTCAGGCTGTCGATGAAATAGATGAGGTTCACCCACATTGGAGAGGGCAATCTGTTTAACTCACTCTATCTAATCAAATGTTAATCTCATCCAGAATCACTCTCACAGATATACCCAGAATAATGTTTAATCAAATATCTAGTTACCTCTTCAGTCAAGTTGACCCATATAATTAACTATTATACATGCCCTTTGTCAATTCTGGCTGTACCTTTCAAAACATTCACACTTAACAATTCTATTTGGAACATAATTCAAGACTTCCCCTCAGCCTGCCCCCTGTACACATTGTTTTGTTTTTTAAAATGTAGTTTTGAGTTTAGGGGACATAAATACAAATTTTTCATGTGAGACATCAGCTGACAAGTAGATTGCAAAGACACCTATATTCTAAAGTTTGGATATCAAAATCCAAGAGGTATTCTACTAGGGAAATGTTAAAATATGCCAATACCTACCCTAAAAACATATAAACATATGCACCATATTTACAGTAACCAAAACATATTTATAGTAACCAAAAATTTCAAACAACCTGAATGTCCACTTATAGCAGCATGACTGAGTTGAGAAATATTCATGCAATGAAATAGTATATCATCAATAAAATGATATAGCCCAATGCTATATACTATGGATGACATTGAAAACACAATATTGAACCAAAGAAGATAAATAAAAATAATTCCAACTGTATGATTCCACTCATATTAAGTTCAAAGCAGGCAAACCAGACCATTGTTTAGGGACATATATAGGTTATACAAACATAAAGAAAAAGAAAGATATGATTATCATTTTGACAAAAGCATTTGCAAATGAGCTTGCACTTTGCAAATGCTCAAAATTACCACAAATGCAGAACAGAGGACACCTCCCAGAAGAAGGGATAGGATTTTAGTTAGGGAGGAAACCACAAATTAGGTGGATGCTCTTGGTTGCTGCCAAAGTTTTATTTTATAAATTGGATTACACAAGTATTTGTTTTACAAGTATTCCTTAAACAGTACAGATATATTTTATAAACTCTTCTTAAGTATATAAATATTTCATAAAAGAAAAGGAAAAGAAATAAATGGAAAATTTTAAGTTAGGCATTAATATAGGAGATATGACTGTAAAATGCTGCTGAAGGGCACCAGTCTCTGCTTGCTGTATCTGACATGTATCAACACATATAACTGAACTGCAGAAGATAAAAAGAATAACTAAAATAAGTCAGGGACAAAAGCATTTGCAAAGGAGTTTGCACTTAGAAAATGCTTGAAAATAATACATTTGTTGGATTGGAACTCGATGGATGAAAAATCTTTCATATAAATAAAAAGCTTAAAAAATAGTCTAGAAAGATAAAAACTGAACAACTTAATGGGGACATAATAGGCATTCATAAAATCATAAAATATAACAATACTGTAAACATAGCTTTGTGCAATAAATCCTGCAATTTTCAAAACATTAGAATGCTAATGACATTCAAAAGAAGTCATTTTGAACAATTAAAAGAAACTGTACACAGAAAGCCATAAAGTTGCAGTACATTATCATTACATATCCTTAAAATTTATATGTGACAGAAAAAAATCAGTCAAAATACTCAGCCTCAAAAGAAAATGTTCCATTTCATAACTGTTTAAAATTCAGTTAAAATAAATGTTTCTCAACACTTAAACCAGGCTCTGGGACATGAGGCAGAAGTTCAGAACTATTCTCCTAGTGACTTCTGATTTCCCGTAGAATGCTGCCCTCTGCTGTGTTACTTTCAATTCCAAAAATACCACTTTTCTATGGCACCCAATTTTTGTAAAAATTTCCACTTTCATTTCATGAATGAAATGTAGCTATCTTCCTCCTAAAACACTTCATTTGAAATTACTGTCAATTATAAACAAGTTGAAAATGGCTATGATATGTTTTCAAGTATACTAAGAAAAAATCAATCTAGTTTTACATTAATGAAAAAACATAAAATGATAACTATGTATTATCAATTGTTCGCATTATTCAGAGTACAAGAACTAAAATCTGGAATATTTTAAAGTATTTTAAAAACATGTTCAAAGCTAGATATGAGTAATAAAAATTAATTTAAAAATTACATATTCCTAGTGGAGAGAAAAGAAGTAGAAAGGGTAAGGGGGGTCAAATATTTGGTGGTGGAAGGAAATTTAACTTTGGGTGGTGAACACACAATGCAATATATATGTAACATATTATTGATTGTACACTTGAAATCTACTCGATTGTATTAACGAATGTCACTCCAATAATTCTAATAAAAAATTTTTAATTACATGTTCTGAAATATTTGGTTTAAATTACTATTGTTTAATTCAGCAGCCATCATAAGAAACATTTTTCTTATTTCAATGATGCCACCATCACTCAAAATCAGTTTTGAACCATTTGTATAAAATTGCCTCAAAAGGTGTTTCAAAGAATCATTAGAAAATCAATCTATTTTATAATTACACTTTTTGCTAAAAACATTAAATTTCACCATCAGCATTATTTATAAACTTAATATTAATATTTAAACATCATTCTTATTTTAAAGTAGATATTATTTTTGGAACTAAAGATCTTCTACTACTTAGGGTACTCAAAAAAATATGATAAATAATTTTAAGAAATTCTGAAAGAGGAATTCCAAAGTTTTTGTCAATAACTATAACATATATCTTTATGTATAGATATATAGATATATATTGAAAAAGAAAATAATCAAACTGTCAAGTGTCAGTTTCTGTCTAGAACGTAGAGAGTTACAAGAGAATGTCATTCCTACCATAACAATAACAAGCCAGATAACCTATAAAATCATACTTCATTAAAAATTCATCAGAGAGCTAAGGATGGGGGGAAAATATCTAATGAATTAAAATCCAGATAGTTATGAACCTCTCTTTGGAGTGAAAGGACCCAATAGTTTCCTCATGCTTGGTAAACCAGTAGAAAAGGAGAAAGCTGACAGATAAATAGATAAGAAGAAAATTGCCAACCTTTCAAGGAATTTTTGTAGACCAAGGGTAAGCTGGCAAGATGGTTTAGAATCCTTACAATGTAGAGTACATCACGTACCAACACATTTCATAGGCCTTTACAGAGTGGTCATGAGAAATAGTGGAGCTAAGGCTGAAACTTTTTAAGCACTCAGGCTTTACACTAATACAAGGCAGCAGGCACCTAACATCAGGAACATGGGCTTTTGCTGAGAGAATCCCGCTCCACCAAGGTACAGTGTACAGGACCTCATGCACTTTGAGGGCATTAAAGAAAAACTGAGACAAGTTCTATAAGTACTCTAGGCCATACATGAGTAAGAGGCAAGAACCTATGACTGGAATAGGGTCAAGAAAGCTGAGAGACTCTTCTCTGCAATGTATGCATGGAGGATTTCTTGCAGTCTGAAAGCAGAACTAAACTCTGTAGGGGGACTCGGGGCCCTCAGTGGGTACAAAACAATAACTGATTTTGGCTGGGGCAGAGGCAAAAGATGTGAGATATCCCTCTGAGATTCAGACAAGCAGGGCCTGAGGAAGGCTGATGGCAAAGTAGGAGAATGGAAACAAATCCTCCAGGAATTCAGGTCCCAAGTCTAGCTGAAAAGAAAATCTGATCCCTTGCAGAAAATATTTAAAGCCTGTGGTGGACTATATCTAACTAAAGAAAAAGTCAAGTCTATATCCCAATTATGAACTAGGTTAACTCATCTCTTCACATTACTAGCCTGACAGAAAGGATGTGGCCTTTTCTGGGTATAAATATTATTTGCCTCGGTTTCTATTGCTCAAAAATATGAGACATGGAGAAAAGAAAAAATGTGACATTATTGAGAGGAAATGGTCAATTAAAACCTGATCCGACGATGAATAGCAATGATAAATATATTAAGGAACCTCCTGGAAAAGGTGAATGGCATGTGTAAATAGGTGGGAAATTTTAGAAGAAAACTATAAAAAGGAGACAGATGGTAATCCTAAAAATGAAAAATAAAAGATAATGAATTATTTGATGAACACTTCAGATGAAAGTCTCATTGAATCTGGTGACAATAGAAACCATCTAAATTAAACACAAAGAGAAAAAAATTTAAATAATAAGGTGATCAGAACTCCAATAACCATGAAATAATATCAAATAGGCTTTCATTTGTGTAGCTGGAGTCTTAGAACAAGAAAAAAAGAACAGAGCAGAAGAGGTAATGATTATTTTCCAAAATTAATGGGAGATAATCAACCCAAAGATCTAAGTTCAGTGAAACCCACAAAGAGTAAATGCAAGAAAACCACGTCTAAGCATATCATAGTCATACTGCTGAAATCTAATGGATAAAGATAAAATCTTGAAATCAAAGAAAAAAAGAAATATTGCCTACAATGAACAATGCTAAGAGTAATGGCTGACTTCTTATAGAAAAAAAAAAATGAGGGGGATAGGCAATGGAATGGCATCTTTAAAGTACTTAAAGAAAAACTGCTAATCTGGAATTCTATATTCATTAAAAATATCCTTTAAAAATGAAGTCAAAATAAAGACATTTGGAATAAGTCAAAAACTGAAAGGATTCATCTCATCTCCAGTAGATCTGTGCTATAATAAATGCTCACTAATGCACTTTGGGTTTTTTTCCCCCCATTTTTCTCTGTTTCAGTTGTATAGTTTTGATTGCTATGTCTTCAAGTTCAATAATCATTTCTTCTGCAATGTTTAATCTATCATTAATCTCACACAGTATATTTTTCATTTCTCACCTTGTAGTTTTCATCCCTGGAAGGCCAATTTGGGTCTTTAAAACATCTTCTATCTTTCCTTAATGTGTACAATATTTATTCAGCCTCTTGAACATAGGGAATTTGGTTATAGTAATTGATTATCTTGTTTTACTAATTGTATCTTCTGTGTCACGTTTGAATTAGTTTTGATTAATTGATAATTTTTCTCCTCCATATGGATCATGGTATCTTGCTTCTTCACATGCTGATAATTTTTGATTGGATGCTAGACATTATGAATTTTGTTAGATGCTATATATTTTTGCATTTCTATAAATATTTTGAGCTTTATTCTGGAATGCTATTAAATTACTTAGAAACAGTTTGATCCATTCAGAGTTTGCTTATAAGCATTGTTAGGAGGATCCAGAGCAGCATTTAGTTTAGGATTGATTTTGCTATGGCTGAGGCAAAACACTTCTGAGTACTCTACCTAACATTCCATAAATTGAGAGGTTTCTCCCTTTGACCGGTGCCTTCTGTAAGCCATGGATATTATTCCCTCCGATCCTTTCTGGTGGTTCTTTTTCCAGCCTCAAGTAGTTTCCTCACTCACATGTACCGATCAGTACCCAGATGAAGACTCACAAATGCATCTGCAGATCTCCAGGTATCTTTCTTCCTCTCTCTGCTTAGCTCTTTCCTCCATGCTACTCTGCCCTATGAACTTTGGCTTCCTTGGCCTCCCTAGACTCCCCACTTCATCTTCTCAACTTCTTAACTCTGTCTGGGCTCTCTCCCCCTTATGGCCTGAGAAAGTAGCAGGCAATAAGCTGGGGCAATTATAGGTCTTATCTCATTTGTTCATATAGTAAAAGGAATAACTACCCTTCATTGCATAATGTTCAATGTCTTGAAAACTGCTGTTTCATATATTTTATTCGGTTTTTGTTTAAACAGGAAAGTAAATCTTATCCCTTTGAATTTACCCTTCCTCTTGGCTAGAAACATAAATCTTTGTATCATGCTTTTTTTTAATATTCTAAATCTATGTGGTCTGTACATTATTACTGAAATGCTGATTTTTCCTTTCACACCTATTTGAGTAGGAATCCTTCTATTCCTGTATATAGAATTTAGAAAACAATATAAATAGTAAGTATAGATTTTTGAGCGAGCAAAACTACCCACAAGCAGGAGCACCCATACACAAAAAAGCATAATAAAAGGACATTGACCCTACAGTATTCATCTGTTTACCTACTTTCTTCTCCTTTTTAAAATTCTTTTCTGACCTTTAGGACCAGATGCTTATGCATCTCTATGATTACTTGCTACTCTAGGAAGGGAAAAACATAGGATGTCTAAAAACCCTTTTAGATACCATACATTTTGCAAATTTGCAAACTCTATTTTGTCTAGGCAATGTAGCCTTGCACACTTTCTCTAGAATGTCTCTAGAAGTGATGAAACACATACACCACCCCACACATGCACACATAAGTTAGTGTCTATATTTTACCATTCAGGTGGAAATATATTTTAAGAATTAACTAAAATTAATCTCTGATGTCTCTCTTTTGGACATCCCTCCTTCCCTTCAGACATATACATCACAATCAATGATTATGAGTGATTAAAATAAAAAGTAACATCCTGTCTTCTTAAGCACACTGAAAAAAGGACAACATGAGTAGTTTACAAATGCTTCTATTATTTGCAGTATTGAGAATAGGCCACCAGCTGTTATTCAAATAACTAAATCCTTTTACTGAAAGTTCAAAATAGAGGGATTGGCTAGATGTGGATGATGCATTATGATTATATAATTCAGTGTTATGCTCAGGGGCTGTTGCTTTGAGGAGAGTGGTTATACAGCTCCAATGACTAAGCATCTTAATTTGAAATTCTTATTACATGTTGCATGCCAATGAAATAGAAAAAGGGGTTTGCATAACACTCGTAGTATTTTTCTATTGCTTCCATTTCCCATATTAAAAAATATTAACAGCATCTCATGAAGTTTTTGTTCTTCGAAATATTATTTAAGAATAGCACAATTTAAATATTCTTTTAAATATTTTTTAAAGTCAAGCAGTTTTGTTTTGCCTCTCAACTATGTTTGAATCTATTAAAGCAAAGTTTAAAAATGTGATTATTTGGATAAATTCAGGAAACCCCTTCCTCTGTGGCATTTGAATAAAAAAATTGTAAAAAATAAATAATTTTTGGCATCTATGTTAAAGAACTTTATTAAATGCTGTAACCTTGGAATTCTTCACATCATTCCCTTTTTTAGTCATATTCTGTAACTGACCTCTGCATTTGGGAGGACAGTCTAGCTTGTTGGTAAAGTGTCAGATTAAAATTTTGGATCCCTGAACCTGAAATGATAGTTTTCTAGTTCAGAGGTTTTCAATTTTTGTTCATCTTTGACACACAAGGGATGATGCTCCCATGCATAACACAAGGCATTTGCATTACCGAGACTTGCCTTCTGTAATTCTACTTCTCTTTTAAGGAAATATTGGGAGGCAAGTGAAATAAAGTGACTTTATTATGAGATTAAGCTTGAATCTTGCCAAATTTATTTTAAAGTAAATCATCATCAAATAGGAAATAACTTGATGTATGGTAGTCTCCAGGTACTCTACTAGGTAGGCTCTCCCAAAGGTAACATAAGGGCCCACAGATCAAATTAAGATAACTGAATCACATGGTTAGTTGAATTAATTGAAAACATACATCAAGAAGCAAGGAGAAAGAAATGAGGTAAGCTAACATACCTAGGATAAGGTTCAAGCAGGATAAAATGTATTATGTCACCTGAATCCTGTGTCACACAATGTTCATTTTCCTTTCTTTCCCTCTCTCCCTCTCTTCCTTGTCCCTCCCTCTCTTCTTTCTCTCTCTCTCCCTCTCTCCTCCCTTCCCTCCTTACTTCATTCTCTCTCTCTCTCTCTCTCTCTCTCTCTCTCTCTCTCTCTAGTTCTCTGCTACATCAGCCTTCTCTGCTTATAATGTAGTTCTAAGACCAGAGTAAAAGGTAAGAAAGGAGACTCAGCAGATAGAAGCTAACTGGAGCCAACAACTACTTGCTCTATCAGAGAGATGCAAGATTAAGTATTTCTGGTTGGTAGCTTGCCAATAACCTCCTGAGCAGCCCCAGCAAAGGACACTTGTGCCACAATGGATGTCAGTGGGTAGCCAATTTAAGGATACCATAACTGTCTTGACTATTTCATGACTCATAGATGTTGAATGCCTACTTGTTCCTTTCATCCTTCCCTATATTTGTTTAGAACACATACGTACTATTTAATTTATCTATGCCTAATGTGTCCCACAAGCTATATGTTAACTTAGTTTTATCTAAGACTATTCTTAAATAATGCAGCAAATATACATAAACATCATGTGCAAAATATAATTATTAACATACCGGTGGATCATTCTTATATATTTTTTTAAAAAATGCTGATTGATCACTCATCATGAACCAGTGACTCTTCTGGTTGTTGGAAATTTGACGATGAATAAAAAATTTAAAATCCTTTCCCTTACATAGCTTACATTTTAGCAAGAGCAGCATGGTTAAGGAATACTTCTTCAGTTCATATATTCATGGGTATGGATATCTACATTCACATATGTATAAATGGGTGGCTATACATATAAATGTGTGTTGAATACTTAAGTTTTTGATTAGCCTAGTTCTACTACTACAAAATCACAAGACTAAGGTCTAGAAGTATCTAAGTATTGAGGCTAATGATAAATTACACTGCACTTTCCTAACACACTGTGTCCTCATGACTATAGAATACATGGGATTGAGTAATGGCTCTGTCACTGGGTGTCTATGGACAAGGCACTTAATCTTGATGAGCCTCACACTGTATATACAGTTTACCTAAAGACTTAATGATAATATGAGGAATATAAACTAGAAAAGTATGCACAAATATAATGGAGTTCCCATATTATTACCCCAATTTGTGAAGTAAGCAGTAGTGATACATATTTATGTCTACTTGGGACTATTTGTTCCTATAGTTAATAGGTATTAAAATACTTTATCCTCTAGGCTTAAGTTTATATTGCCTTCTGTACTCAAATCTTTGAGTTTATTTCTTTGATCTTTAATAAAGATATGAGATCACATGGATGTGAAGGTAGGAAAGTCACATAAGGCAAATACATCATTTAGCTTCATTCAGTCCCATTTTTGGTTTCCATCAATAGCCACCACCAAAATCTGTAAGAAAATTCTTACCAATATTATGCTCACTCTATATTCTCAACTTGCACTGCCTCATCCAATTTCCCCTCATTCTTCTATCATCATCCTACTTGAACCCTCTAAATATACTGTGCTCCATGCTGAAATTTTTTAGCAATCTTAGGATTTGCTTGCATCAGTACATAAAAAGGCATAAGCCTGTCAATGACACAAAATGAAATCAAAGCAGTACTCTTATTTCATCGAAATTCACTTTGTAGCAATAGCCTTAATTAAGAAATTTATAAGTATTCATATTTATTCAGGCTATTCTACATTTTGTTTGAAACATTTAGCCACATTAACTGTTCTTCCAGACAGAACAAATACTTGTTATGTTTGTGGATAAGCCAATTGATGACTGTCCTTTGTTGAAAGCAAAATGTAAAAACATGTTTTGTTCTCATTTTCAATTTTCTTGTATTTCTTTATGTGTCATTGTATTTAGACCAAGGAAAGTAATTGTTCTAAGAGTGAACTTTTGAATTACTACTCAATCCCCCCAAACTGCTGGCTTCTTCCAATGGTAACAATGTCCTCAAGTTATGCTGGTAAATATAGTATAGGAATCTATGAACCTATGAAGTTAGCATCTCTGATAAAGAGAGTGATCAGATGGAGCTTGAAGCTCCACCACCTGTGTAATGGTTGAAGAACTGATGGATAATTATTCAGAGGAAAAAAAGACTGTATGGGTTGGGCAACAGCTTTTGTTATAACATAAAAGAGAAATTCGATTTATTCTATGTTGTCTCAGAAGACACAACTAGGATTGATGTGCAGAAATCATAAGGAGGGAAAGTGCAGCTCAAAAAAAGGAAGACATGCATAACAATTACCTTTTTTTTCAAAATTAAATTATCTGATTTTGGAATCCCACCAAATAATGGAACAACCTGAAGTTAGAATCCACACATTGTCTGAATATCATACGAATCAGAGAGAATGAATAAAACCACCAATAAGCTATGCCTATAGCATGACTAAAACAGAAAAAGACTTCAATTTTCATGTAACTAGAAAAATAAATATTCAGAAACAAGCAGAGCCACTTCTGGAGCCCCCTAAAAAGCAGCAAGTGGACACTAGAGGTGTGGAATACAAATATAAACATTTTCCAAAAGACAAGAGTCCCATCCTGAAGGCAGAGATGCAGAGAATAAATCTTATGTCTGGATTTTCAGAGTTCTGGCTATGGGGAATTGAGAGGCAGGGCCTTGAAAGGGCATACAGAGTTGGAAGTTATAACCTCTTCTGAGAAGAGTGGAAAGATGTGGAAGGGGGAAATGGCTTTGAAGACAGATTCCTAGGGATTTAAGGGGTGAGAGGGATGAAGAAAAGAAGTGATATAAATTAAAGGTTCTATGAAAACAAATGAAAATTGAAACATCAGAAGACATTATTTTCTCTCCTCTGTGCCCTCAACTAATGCAGACATTAGTTAAAGAACCTGCACTTCACCACACCAACAGAAGAGGGCACTCCTGAGCTAAGAAATCTAATAAACTACCAAACATCCTTTTCTACGTACAACTGTTAAAACTGGTCTAGAAAAAGATAAGATATTCCAAAATTAACAGATAATAAAAGACAACATCCATACTAAAGGTATTGCAATAGAAAATAAAAATAAAAAGCAAAACATTTCAGATGATGAAATTCCCCCAAAAATGAAGAAAAAAATTGTAACAAAATATGCCAAATCTAAATTACATATCCATAAACAAGCATTTGCAGTGTGAAAAAACATCTCAAGGAATTTTTTTAAAGTTCAAAATGAAAATGAACATAAAAACAGGAAGGTGTGAAATGAGAGTTGACTGAACTCTGGAACAAAACTGAAGATAAAGAAATAATCATCTCTGAAATAAAGACTAAATTAGATGACATCCATAGGCTGAGATTGTAATAAGGAACATATGCAAAAAATAAAAGACAAAATAATGACAATGACATAAAGAGAGGTAAAAAGGATGAGCAAGAAAGTGAGGGAAAACATCTAAAAAGGTGAGCATTAACGAAGTTATTAGTATAAAGATAACAAGAAAAATATAAACATAGAACATATAAAATACGTATTTAATATTTAATCTTACAATATTAAGATAGAGAACATATGAAAATAAACAGACAAGATAAAAAAGAAATGCAATAAATAATACACAGTAAATATTACCTAAAATAATATGTAATAATCATATCAATAAAAATTGACTTAACTGATTTATTAAATAAAAACATCTTCGAATTAGCTTTTGTAGCAAAACCTAACTGCTAAACAAATCCAACTGTTAAATAAACAGACCCACTTAGAACAAACTGATTCAGCAAAGCTAGACCAGGTGAATGCAAGTAAATTAAAAATCCTGATATTCCAAAAGGGAGACTTTAGGCTTGAAAATATTAAATAAGACAAAGAGTTTACTTCATATGGCTAAGGGACCCAATTCACAGTGAACAAATAATGGCTATTAATGTATATTCACCAAGTTACTTCCTTAACAGAGCATAAATTACAGAAAATATGAGAAACAGAAATACAGTAATAACAGGGGACTTTAATACTTTACTCTCACTCAAAAACAGATCAAAAAGACCAAAATAATAAGTATATACACAACATAAATACTGCAATCAATAAGGTAGATTTTCTTGACACATATCAAAAAGAACATACCTTCCTCTCGAGTACATGAAACATTCAATAGATCGGACCATCTATGAGGTCACCACAAAACCTCTATAAGTTTTATAAAGTAAAATTAATACCACATTCTCTAATTACAAAACAATATCTAAAAATTAAAAACAAAAACCAAAAAGACTCTTCAATGAAAAAGTTAATATCTTCTATTAAACAATCCTTTGGAAAAGAGGAAATAAAAACCAGAATTTCTACAGAATTATAATAATAAAAATATTATCTTAAAGAATCTATGGAATACAATAAAAACAGCAACCAGAAGAAAATTGGTAGCTTTAACTATGTATAAAATGAAAGAATGAAAGCAATTAAATGTCCAACAAAGGAAGCTGGAACAAGTACAATAAAATAAACATAAAGTAGAAAAAAGAACAAAAATACCAGCAGACACTAATAAGGTGCAAAAGAGAAAAGGAAAATACTAAAGAAATCAAAACACTAGTTCTTGAAAAAATAAGTAATAACATAGACAAAGCACTCACTAACCAAATAAAGAGGGAAAAAAGGAAAAAGCATACAAATCCAAAATAAGAAATGATAAACAGAAATTTATCACTGAAAAAAGGTTAAAAAATCATGATAGTAATTTACAAATATCTATGCAAATAAACTAGAAAACCTAGATGAAACAAATAATTTCTTAGAATTATATATATCCTTAAATATATCTGTGGAAAGGATATTAAGTATGAGAAATGCCCCACAGTAAATGATCTTAATTCACATGCTACATCAGCATATTAAAGGTTCTGAGAAGTCCTGTGTAACCTGCTTAACTTTATTAACCTACTAAGAACTAGTGTTATGTTGACTGTTATGAAGGAAATTACTATGTTTTAGAATATACTTTAGAAAATGCTACTGAAAACAAATCTGATCAAAATTGTAAAAGTTAAGTTGAAATAGCTATTTTTGGGTCACAGATTGTCTTTCTGTATGTAGCAACAGTACTACCTCTGGAAATCTGGGGATAGCACTGTCATATCTTTCAGAATTTAATAGTCTTATTAGTTATAGCATCATTTGACAAATGAACTAAGACTTTGTACTTTTACACTCTTATATTAAAACACAAAACAAAAAAATTTTGTCTTAATGCCATTATTGATATAGTTCCTAGAACCAAATAAGAATAACCATTAACAGATGTGTTGGTATATTTTCCTATTAAGAATGTCAGAAAATAAATTTATGGGACTGATTTTGATAAACGCATTAAATGAGTGACAAATTGCTTTACCTATAACTCTTGCATTTTCCTGAAATAAGATGCAGAAAAGCAGCAAGAAGAAAGTAGAAAATAGAACATGACCTTCAATGTACTCTGGTATAAAACTGATAGTGATATTTGTGACAAGCAGAAAAGTTAAATACTCCTTTTCCAAATTTTCATTTTAACTAAAATTTCTGTATTTCTGTGAAAAATAAAGAGCCTAATAGTCCCCCGAATTATTTTATCAGATCTATTGATAGATTTTTATGTGCCTCCTTAAGTATATAGGGGTTTTTACATCAAGTTTTTCTTATGAGACTAAAAATAAAAACTCATTTTGGTAATGGTATTGTTCTGTGCATCAAAACTTACTTATTCAACAAATTCTTTTAGAGCACTTTTTTTTTGTACCAATCACTGTTCTAAGTTCTTTAAAATATTATTTTAAGCTTTTAAGAATCCTATGAAGTATATATTATTTACCTTCATTTTAAAATTAGGGAAACTCAGGCACACAGAAGATAAGCAACGTGTCCAAGATCACACAGTGATAAAGTTAAGATTTAAACACAGACCAATCTGGTTTTAGGGTTCATGCACTTAATGACTTAGCTATGCTGCCTCTAACAATTTCTTATACAGATGTATAGGAAGAAAAAGCAGCTAGAAAATTTTAAGTAAAAGAAATTTAATTTGCTGACACTGTAGCAAGGTCCAGATCTTATATGTTATGCAAACTTGCTTGGGATTTATTCCAAGGGTCAAAAAATATAAAGGCACACATAATCCATTAAAAAAAAGGTAAAAAGTTGTCATACTATATAGTAAAAATGAAATAATGATGAAAATCATGGGGAAAATAAGACTGCATAACTTTTCACAATATGTGATAATTAAATAGTATGATTTAGCTACTGTGTGTGGACATAATGCTACAAATGTTTTAATAAATGAACATTGTGATTTAGATCATAAGGTGTCTAAGAGTGTAAAATCCAAGAGTTTTGCTTTCAGATAGCACAAAGAAGGTCACAAAAGATCGTTACTGTAACCTGAAAACACAGGATAAAATGAAAATTTTACTTTAAGCCATAAAAGAACAGTAGATACAAAGAAGTCTAAATAAACTAAATTCCAGAGAAACAGGCTCCTTTGGGTGATCAAAGAGCTATGCTGTTTCTATGAAACCAACTGTCTATCCTGGGTATCTGTGAGTGGATGAGCAGGCATATTATAGGAAGAGAGATTTTGCTGGGGTGAGAAAAATACCGCCAAAGCTTTTAATGACAATATGACTGATGTAATAGATTGTAAACAGAAGAACTCCACATGTGAAAACAAATTGTTGAGCCTGACAATTTTCCTCCATAAGAATTCTAGTAAGAGTCAAAGAAGACAGTCCTGAAAAGCAGAAAAAAAGCCTGTTTGATCAGTGCTTAGGTTTCAGGGCCCTGCTGGAATTACATCTAGAGATGAACTACAACTGAGTATACAGGCAACCCAATTCCTTTAGATATTATAGTTTCAATAAGATCAGCTCCTTCATGGCTGCACAAAAGAAATGAGGGATATAATCTGATTTGAAAAGGAGGAAACATGGATGGATCTTGAGATAATCATGCTAAGCGAAATAAGCCAGACAGAAAAAGTTGAAAACCACATAATATCACTTATATGTAGGATTGTACCTAAAAGCAACAAACGAATAGAACAAACAAACAGAGACTCATGGACATGGACAATAGACTACTGGTTACCAGAGAGTAGAGGGAGAGCGGGGAAGTAGATGGAGAAAAAGAGGTCAAATATGTGATGACAAAAATCTAACTATGGAAGGTGAACACACAATGCAATATATATGCCTTATTGCTAAATTGTACACCCGAAACTTACTGGATTTCGTTAACCCGTTACACACACACACACACACACACACACACACACACACACACACGATATAACTCAGCTCTAAGTCACCCTGGCTAACTAAAAAAAAGAAAGGATGGATTAACTTGCTTAAAAACACACACACACAAAAATTATCTAGTTTACAATCTGCTATTCTCTTAAGAATTCCCTGCATGTAATTTTTTTAGACATACAAAGAAAAAGGAAAAATGAAGCCCCAAATCGAGAAAAAAATAGTCAAGAGAGGTGTGCTAAGATAACCTAGATATTGAAATTAGTAAAATGATTTTTAAAGTAATAATTTAAATATGAAGGATGTAGTGTAAAAAATAGAATGAAGAGATCGAGAATTTTAGCAGAAAAAGGGAAGCTGTTAAAGAGAACTAAGTGAAATTTTAGAACTAAAAAATAAGACTAAAATTCTTAACAATGGATGGATATAAAAGAGACTTGACAGAATAGGAGAAAAAGAACAGTAAACTCAAAGGCAGGTCAATAGAAAATATCTAAATTGAAACATGGAGAGAAAAAAAAAAATTTAAACTATTATCATCAGAGACCTGTGAAACAATACCAAATGATCTCATATATATGCAACTGGAGTTCCACACGCTGTGAAAAGAATTGGGCAGGGGAAATATTTTAAAATATTGGCTAGTCTATGGTCATGCCACCCTAAATACACCTGATTCTGACTGATCTCGGAAGCGAAGCAGGGTCAGGCCTGGTTAGTACTTGGATGGGAGACCACCTAGGAGGACTGGGTGCTGTAGGTGTAAAAAATAAAGGAGGGAGGGAGAAAAGAAAAGAGGGGGAGAGGGGAAGAGGGGGAGATGTGGAAAGGGGAAGGGGGAGAGAGAAAATATTTTTAAAAAATAAATAAAAATATTGGCTAAAGATTTTCCAAAACTCATGAAAGATGGTTAACCAAACATCCAAGAGGTTTAGTTCTTTAGTTCAAAACTAAAAAAAATCATACCTAGACACATAAAACTACTGGAAATTAAAGATAAAGTAAAAATTTACAGCAGCCAGGGAAGCATGATACATTCAATTTAGGGAACAAAAACAGCAATGATGGCTGACACGTCAGAAACAATGTAAGCCAAAGATAATGGAATTACATCTTTGAAGTGCCTAAGGAAAAATCAACCTAAAATTCTATTTCTAGATGTGTATTATAATCCCTAGAGCAACCACTAAAAAGATAATACAGAGATATAGCCAAAATGCCAGAATGCTTTTGGTCCTGGGAATGGCTCAACAACTTCCTACTGGATTTAACTCTTCTGCAGAGGACATAATTCAAAAAGGGAGCTACCTTGTATCATTGAATAATGAAGAGAATCAGGCAAATTCTGTGGTGAAGTACACAACGGAGGGAAGTTCTACAGAGTAATTGCCCACTTTTTGTACACTTGTAGATTGAGAGTAGGCATTGTTGATGTACATGGTGCCCAGGTATCTGGTAGAATTACAGCCTTTCTGGCAGAGGTAATCAGAGTACTGACACAGGGCAACTGCAGCCACTAGAGAGAAAAGGGAAGTCTTAGAAAAGAAAAAGCCAGAAAAGGAATCCCCCAATTCCCTATCTGTATCTTTGGCTGAACCTTGTATGCAAAACCAACTCAAGCTGCTCACTTAAAGACATGAACTGAGAATAGACCTGCTGCCCGAGGGACAGAGTCTGCAATTTGTCTAATCACATTAATTGTTTAAATATTTTCCAGTATACAAAATTCTGCAACATACAAAGAAAAATGAGAATGACACTCATTCCTTTAGTAAAAGAAAATTAACTTGGAATTTAGCAGACAGGATTTTTTAGAGCAGCAATTACAACCATTCTCAGTGATGTAAGGGAACAACATATGCTTCCAATGAGAAAAAAAGAAAATGTGAGGGGCGGGGGGCAGAGGGGAACACAAAAAAAGAACCAAAAGAAATTGTAGAACAAATACAACATCTAAATTGGAAATTCATGGGATTGGTTTAACAGGAAAATAGATATAAAAAGAGTTTAGGAACTTGAAGATTAATCAATTGAAATGATCTCAAAGAAGAGAGAGAAAAGACTGAAAAAAATGAGCAAAGCCCTGGAGACAAGTTAAGTAATAACAAATGGTACCACATGTATTACACAACAGAGACTCAAAGGGGAAAAAAAGAGGAGAGAATGGGAAAATATATTTGATGAATTATAAGCCAAAATTTCTCAAATTTGGTGAACAACATAAATTTCTATATCCAATATGCTGAATAACTCCCAAGCTAAATAAAGAAGGCCATACCTAGGTACACTGTAGTGAAACTATTGGAAACCAAGATAAAGAGTAAATTTGAAAGCAAGAAAAAAATAGACAAATTACATACAAGGGAATAAAGATGCAATTAGTGAATGACAACAGAAATTACAGAGGCTTGAAGAGAACAGAACATCTTGAAAGAACTGAAAGAAAAAACTGTCAACCCAGGATTTTATGTATCTAAAAAATAAAAAAAGACTACTTGCATTATTTTTATTTTTTCTTTTAATTTCTTTTTAATATATATATGACTATATCAGCAAAAATTGAAACACTGTTTTCTGGAACTTATATGTAGGTGTAACACATTTAACAGCTATAGCAAAAAGAGTAGGAGAAAGAATAATTGGACTTACATAATTACATTCCGCAGATTACACAAATTAGTACAATATTAAGTAAATCTTTGAAACACTAGGGAGATATACAGCAATCACTATAGCAACTTCTAAAAAAATGCAGATATCCAAAAAAATAGAAAATTTAAATTGATTTCTAAAAATATTAAAATAATCCAAAATAGGACAGAAGGAATGGAAAAATAACAATGAAGGGATAAATAAAAAACCAATAATAAAATGGTAGATCTGAACACAATCATATCAATAATCACATTAAATATAAATAATCTAAACACTCTAATTAAAATGTAGGTATTACCAGAATAGAAAAAGGAAAAGCAAGCTTCACTATATTCTATTTACAAGAGATAACACTTAAAATATAAAGATAGATTCAGGTTGACTGTGAATGGATGGAAAAGATATACCAATAGAGCGATATTTTTTTTTTTTAGCTGAAGTGGTTATGTTAATATTAGAGAATGGATTTTAAGACAATGAGTACTATCAGCAAAAAGAGCATTACATAATTACAAAAAGGCCATTTCATCAGAAAAATAGAACAATCATATACGTGTACAAACCTAAAAACAGCATCAAAATGAAGCAAAAATCGACAGAATTTAAAGGAAAAATAGGCAATTCTACAATTACAGTTGAAGATTTCAATGACTCTGTTAGTAATTGATAAAACTATGCAAAAATCAACAAAGCCATATACAATATCTGAACATTACCGACTACCTTGACCTAATACCTATAAAATATTCCATCTAATGACTATAAGATATAAACTTTTCAAGTGCATATGTGATACATTTACCAAGACAGACCATAAACTGGGCCATAGAGCAAGTCTCAATAAATTTAAAAAGACTGAAATTTTACAGAGTATGTTCTCTGATAAAGAGAACTAAGTTAGATATCAATAACAATAAAATAGCTAGGAATTAAAGATTAAACAACAATAAAACAGTAATATTAAATAATCCATGAGTTGAAAATGTAATCACAAGGAATTAGAAAATATTTTAACTGAATAATAAATACACAATATTTCAAAAGGGTGGATGCAGCTAAAGAGAGTTTATGAGAAAATCTATAGCTTTAAGTACTTGAACTGAGAATAGACCTGTTGCCCAAGGGACAGAGTCTGCAATTTATGTCTAACCACATTAATTGTTTAAATAAAAAGTATCACTCATAGGAGAAAATTGCAGAATCCTGAGTTTACATAACTTAACACTCATATATTCCAGTATACAAAATTCTGCAACATACAAAGAAAAATGAGAATGACACCCATTCCCTTAGTAAAAGAAAATCAACTTGGAATTTAGCAGACAGGATCAATGACCCTAAGTTTCTATCTTAATAAACTAAGAGAAAATGAAATAAAAATTGAAAAATTAAAAAGCAGAAAAATAGAGATTAGAGTATAAATCAATGAAATAGAATATAGAATAAATCAGTACAATCCAAAGCTGGTTCTTTGAGAATACCAATATCAGGAATGAATGATGTAACAACTACACATATTAAAAGGAAAAAAAGGAATCCACTTTTGGCATAACAGCATGAGAAGTTCCATGATATAACTCCCTAGAAAAAACAAAAAAAATTACTTTAAAAAACAACCTAAGTCTCTATAAGTGGTCCTAAGAGCATACAGCAATTAAAGAAACATTTATTCAAAAAAAGAGAGTCTGTTAAAACTCAGTAAGAACAGCAATAGTCTGTGGGATCTGAAACAAGACCCACTCTCTATTTCCTTCAGCAAGATGGAAACTCCAATCTAGACTATAGCAGCCAAGGAAACAAGATTCCCTCTCCAAGACTTCCTGGGAGGAGCAGAATGTCAGAATTTCTCATCCTGTCCCCAACTACATGTTGCTAAAGCTAAGTTCTGGATGAGTGTATCTGAGATGTGGGAGACTTCTTCGAAATAGCTCCCACTCATGGGATGAAAGTTCAATTTTGGGTACAGCACCACCAGGACATACTATGCTCTTATTATTATATTAAAATTCCTCATTTCCAATGAGATAGGAGGGCCATAATGTTTCCTCTGCAAAGTGCAAGCAATTTGTGAGAGGAGGTCATGATGTTGTAAATCTCTGGAATGTTTTCTGAGTATGGAATAAAATGTGGCTTTAGTACCTTATGAGCTTTCAAAGTTATCTGAAAATATCATGAACTTCCAGGAAAAGTTATTTTCAGTTAAACAGTATTAAATATGATATAAAGTTAACTTTTACTGTTTCAGAAAAAAAAAACAGAAATTGTAATCATAATATTAAACGAAATTACAGACTATTCTAGTCTTTAAGCAGTATATTTACTAAAGTAGATAAAAACTTCTTTTCTGATAACCATTAAAGGACCCTTGAAAAGAACCTATAGAAAACTAGGGCAATCTTTGAACTGAAAAAAAAAGAAATCACAAGGAATGAGTCACAAACTTGTTTTTTTTACAGAATTTAATATTTTTAAAAAAAGAAAATAGAAAAATTATCAAAAAAATCTTAAAAGGTTCATTTGGGGGCTAAATGCTAGCACTGAAACTTTTTGTAATTGATTTAAGGTAAAAGCAAAAATTATATTAAAAACACAGCAGCTACAGCCATCCAATATAAAGCCTACCTGCAAAAGAGCAGGACAAAATGAGCTGAGTGAGCAAATATCCACATCATGGCCTTAGTAACAAGTTTCAAATGGTTTTTCAGTTCCCAAGGTCTAAAATGATCATCTTGCATGCTTAGATTCTACTTCTTCAAGAATCCACTGAATGCCATTCAAAAAACCAGTTAGAGTTTCAGCCTCTGTATCCTGAACCTATGAGCAGATAAAAGAGACTGTTATCAGTAGGAAACTAAGTCCAAAATCTTATGTTTATGAGGAACATTTTTCTAGACACTAAAAAAAAAAAAAAAAAAAAAAAAAAAAAAAAAAAAAAAAAAAAAAAAAAAAAAAACTAAAGGAATCCCAGTAAACTTTGATGAGTCGCTCAAGTTTTGTCTTCTAAAGAGCTTAAATTGAAAATAAGATCTCTTATGTCATAATAATTACCAATATGAAGCTTCTAGCTTATTTTGGAACTCGGCTTTGGAAATGGGAAGATCTACCATTTCCATGACTTGTTTGTATGTATTAGGAAAAAAAAAATTCCTCCAAAGGATCCATTTTGAAAACAAAAACATTTTTGAATGAACCTACATAGTCAGAACCCAGCTGATAAATGTGACATTTTGTTGCAAAAAGACTGCCCCTCCTCCTAATGATAAGCTAAAACTCCCATCACTCAAGAAGGTAGCTTTCAAACTGTTCCAAGAGTTTCCAGGGCTTCATGGACAGGAGAGGGGGAGGCAAAAAGACCTCTTTCTTGGCAAAAATATTTCCAATATTAAATTTTCTTTTATCTATTTTATGTAGGGGCTTTCATGTACAGTTTCATTTGATGAAAAGATTCCATGACCAAAGAAAATTTGGAGAGCAAGAAACTATAAGATGGAATCTATATTTGTGATGGCGCTAAAACATAATACATAAATGCTGAAAAATCATGATAGTGGCATCTAAAAAAACAATCCCCAATATCTCACTATATGCATGACAGGAGAGGCAAATAGGGAGCAAATGATCAGCTAAGACTTAGTGACACTCATCAAATATCTTATACCAATTAAGCTATTAAAACTGACTTTAGAGTGCTATTTCGTTAAAGAAAATAAGAAAGAATAAAATTAAATAAATTACAGAGTGAAAAATAAAATAAGATTTTTCTTGCCAAAGAAGATAGTATCTTACCATCCATGGGTGGTTTAGATGATTCAGACGTAGCTCATGCGCCAAATAAAAACAGGGCATTCTTTTTACATTTGCTTGAGAAATACAAGATAAAACCAACATTGGTCTTCCTGAAGATCCAAAAGCTGGATCTGTCATTGCCATAATATGAGAAAATTCATCTTGCCATTCATGTCCTAAGGAATGTAGTCAAAACTCTTAATTGCATTACTTGTAATGATTAAAATGATAAAATTAAAAATTAACCAAACAAGGAAACCAAAAAATAACCAGAATCCAAACATGACAAAGTGTCTCTATTGCTTTGTTTATTTATTGATCTGTCATAATATTAAATTAAGTAGCCTTAATTTAATATTATTGTCCTCCTCCGTGAGCCTAACCTAATCAGGTGAGCCCTTAAAGGGATATGGTTCTTCCTGGTGAGAGATTCTCCACTGCTGGATTTGAAGATACAAGGATTCATATGGCAAGGAATGAAGATGGCCTCTTGAAGCTGACCGCAGTCCCCAGCAGAGAGCTAGCAAGGAAAGAGGGGCCTTAGTCCCATAACATTAAAGAACTGAATTCAGCCAACAACTTGAGTGAGCCAAAGTAGATTCCCCGCCTCCTCCACAGAAAGAGATGCAACCCATCAACTACCCTAATTTCAGTCTATGAGATCCTAAGTTGAGAACAAAGCCATGCCATAATTAAGACTTCTGACAGAGAACTGTGAACTAATAAATAGGTGTTGTTTTAAGCCACTAGGTTGGAGATTTTATGTGCTAACGGAAAACAAACATTTAATGTAATTATCAACATGGTACATTTAAATCTATCATATACTTCTTGGATTTTGACTTGTCCTTCTGTTCTTTGTTCTTTTTTCTCTCTTTTCCTGTCTTCTTTTGGATTGAGGTTTTTAAATATTCCATTTTATCTTCACTACTGGCTTATTAAATTATACCTCTGCTACATTTTAATGTCTGCTCAAGGATTTACAAAGTACTTTTAAATAATTTTATACAATTTCACATGTAGAAGAATCTTATAATAGTTTATTTCCATCTCCTCCCTTCCATGCTGTGCTGTATTTTTAGCATGTTTTAATTTAAAATATCATATATCAACAATATACTGTTACTATTTTCTTTTACATAATAAGGACATTAAAATTAGAAAAAAATCTTTTATATATAGCTATACTGTTTCCATTCCAGAGTTCACTTCTTTTAGTAGATGTAATTTTCCATCTAGAATCATATTCTCCTGCCTGCTCCTTTAATATTTCTTGTAGCACAAATCTGCTGATTATGAATTTTCTCTGGTTTTGTTTGTCTGAAAAAGTCTTGATTTTGTCTTCATTTTTGAAAGATTTATTTGTGTCTTGGGCATCTGTTTTTTTTAACCATCACCTTCAGAATTCTGATGCATACCGAAGTTTGAAAGTCCGTGGATGTAAGGTTTCCCCGACCTTTGTAATACTGCAAAGATTTCTCTTCATTGCCTTCTAGCTTACAGCAATTCTGTCAAGAAGTCTCTGCTCTTATCTTTGGCCCTCTATATGTTTATTTCCTTTTACTTTGGCTGCCTTCAAGAAATTCTCCTTATCTTTGGTTTTCATCAGTTTGGCTATGATGTATCTAAATGCATTTTATTTATCAGGTTTGAAGTTCTCTGAGCATCTTGGATCTGTGGCTTGTTTTTCAGAAATTTTGAAGTAATTTTGGCCATTATCTGTTCAAAATTTCCTTCTCCCCTGTTCTTACTCCCTTCATATTTTGGAATTCTAAATATATATATATATATATAAGTTAGACCGGGGGTTGGCATACCACATTCTGCAGCTCTGTTTTTATAAATAAATTTTTTTTGAAAAACACCCATGCCCAATTATTTACAAATTATCTATGGCTACTTTTGCACTATAACAGCAGAGCTGAGTAACTTTGAGAGATCACATGGCTCATATGCCTACAATACTTAACTTCTTTAAGAAATAAGTTTGCTGACCTCTGAATTAGATCATTTGATAGGTTCCCCTGGCTCTTGGATGCTCTGTTTCCCCAACTCCTACTCTTTTTCCTGTTTGTGTTAATTTGGATAATTTCAACTGATCTATCTTCGGGTTCACTGAACATTTCCTTGGCTGCTAAGTCCACTGAAGGAACTGTTCACCTATTATATTTTTCATATTTAGCATTCCCATCTCTTTCATACCTTCTTTCTGCCAAAAATTTCTCTCCATTCACACATATTGTCTACCTTTTCCACTAGATCTTTTAACATATTAATCATAGTTAATTTTAATGTCCCTTTCTGAGATTGTAAGCATCCAGGTGATCTCTGGGTCTGGTTCCACTAACTGCTTTATCTCTTAACAACGGGTCATTTCATTTTGATTTTTCTTGCGTGTCTCATAATTTCTAATTTAATGGTAGATATTTTATGTAGAAGAAGAGCAGAAACTGAGGTAAAGAGGATTTACTCCCAGAAATGGGCATGCCTCTTCTGTTAGGCCATTCAGCAATGGGCTGCTAGTTCTGAGTGAGAACAATATTATATATTTATGCCCTGTTAACAGGGATTTGAGGAGGAAATTACAACACTGACATTGGCCCAATAATATTTTGATTTCATACCTATGTAGCACTGTGAATGGCAATTACTCAGAATATATGGAGAGTGTTCTTAAATACTTATTAAATACTCCGCCCCCAAATATCTCTCTACTATCTGGAATAATTCAAACAAAGGTAAAGTTTTTCAGTTATTTGCATAAATTATTTGCATGGGGCCAGAAGCAGACAAAACAGCAATAGGAAAAGTGCAGAAGGATACAACAAAAAAATACCATGCAGTTATAGTGTCAAACTTTGTTATGCATCAGAATTCTGAAGGTAATGGTTAAAAAAAAACAGATGCCCAAGACACAATCCAAATCTATGGATCATAATTCACCAGGGTAAGAACCAAGCAGCTGTGTTTTTAACAAGCTACCCAGGTGATCCTAATGCACATCTAGGTTTAAGAACTCACTATTTACAGTAATGGTCATAGAATCACATTGATAAAATTAACCATTATGTTCTTAAGAAGCCACAGTAAAGCCTAAAAACATACTTTCTCATTTGCTTTACAAAGAAAGTGTGTTTAAAAAGAAAATAAGAGAATGCTTACTTTTATGAGCTTCAGCATTTGCAACATAGATGAACCCATCAACAACTTCACACACCTTCTGAATTTGTGGAATTACACTGTACCGGCTTCCTTGTTGATCATCCCCTTCATTCTGTAGACTAAACATCTTGTTAACTGCACTTGTATGCTCTTCTCTTGCTCTATCTCTTTCCTTTCTATAAGAAAAATGTAAATATTAAACATCGACAGATACATAACAGGCTCCATCCTTCATTTTTGAAATGCTTTCATTTCAAAATGAAGTCTTGATGTCTCACATAAGTCATCAAGTAGGTAGTCTTACCTGGTAGTTGAATATAATATCAGAATGTTGAATTTATGTTGGTTGTTCAACTGAAAACTGACTCCTGATCCAATACCTAAAGGAGAAAATTACAGTTATCAAAACAAGTCATTAATAAAGACAGCAAAAGATCAAAATGAAAAAAAAAATTACCCAGTGTAAGCAAAAAAAGCAAACAAAAAATTCTGACAAGTTATATATATAGCTTGGGAATAAAATGAAATGTTTGCATTGTAAAAAAGATGCTGTCTGCAATTTTCATTCACATAATAAGAAAAACATAAAGAACAAACTACTACTAAGTTTATAACATTTCTCTTCATTTCATCATCACGATCATCATTAATTTTATCAGTAGGAGTTATACATCATAACAGCCATTACTATTTATCCTCAGGACTAAGACTCATTTTCACATTTTTATGTTTCTCATTAGTCTTATATTCCATGTATACATTTAATGAAATGTTTTTTTTTTCTCTCCCTGAAAAGCCATTTTTAAACTGATGGGGAGTCACCAAATGGCAATTTAAAAAACTGAGGAAATGTGCCAGATACTAAAATTTAAAATTAGACAAGTTAGAATCTTGAATTTGTCACATATAACCATGTTTTTTGTGAGCCTCAATTTTGTCATGAAAATATAGTAATAACATAATTCTTAGAATTATTGTAAGCATTAAAGAAGATTACTTATGTAAAACTCCTATTAAGAGTGACTGGTAGATAACAGGTGCTAAACAGTACTAGCTTCTTACCACTTTAGATCAGAATCATTCGACATTGTTATTTGTCCTTCTTTCTAAACCTCTTTCTTCCTTTGGCTGTGTTAATACCCTTAAAGGGGCTGATTCTCCTCTTGTCTCTTGGAAAGATCCTTTTCTTCTTCCATGGCTCTACTTCTTTTTGCTATATAAATATTCTCTTATATCTGTCCACTTCTCTCCATCCTCCCACCTTTTAATCTAAATCATTATTATCCCTCACCTGGACTTCTGTGATTACTTCTGACCAGTCTCTTACATCCACTTTTGCTCTCTACTATGATTTTTCTGACAGCAGCTGGAGAGATTGCTTAAAAATGCCTATTCAATTAGGTCTCTTCCCTTCAAAACCATTGCTTTTCAGACAAACAAAACATTAAATAATATGGCTTCTATTTACCTCATCTTAATCCCTGAATTATAACCAATACAGTTGTGCAAATAAGCTGTGCCATGCCATCTCATGTCACCATTCCAGGCAACACATATACAGAGATCTTGTTGGCTGGTACTGCAAGAATAGCAAAATGACCTGAGTCTTCTGGCCACCAGGCCTGGTGCACAAACCCTCTAAAGAGATCACAGAAACAAATTCTATCATGATCTTTGTTTTTGTCCATTTAACTTCCAGAGATTACCCTCTCAACACATCTAACCTCAGCCCAATGTGATCTCCACGCTGTTCTGCACCACCTTGCCAATGACCCTTCCCTCTATTCTTCCCTGGTCTTGCAAGGTTTGAAGCATAATTAGATTGGCATTTTCTAACAATCACTCCAGCTGCTGTCTAGAGAATGAAACTGCAATTTTGTAATCAGCAAATTTCTCCATATTCCCAATCTCTTTTTGAAGCATTCCTTCTACCTCATGGCCTTACCTGAAACCGACCTGTCCCGAGGTGCTACTTTTCTTGCAGTAGACTCTCAAGTAACAAGGCTGCATATTTTCTCACATCTCAGGATAAAGACGTAATGTTCTCTTTACTCCCCACTGCTATGTCTTAACTATTACTGACCAACCCTCTTGAAAATCTCCCATCTCACTGAGACACCCATACCATTCAGATACACTACCATCTCCCCTTCCTTGACTTTGTCATTTGTAAATCTCCCTTTGATAATTCCTTCCTCCAAACATTCAATGAAACTTTCAACACCTGGTTCACAATCTTTCTCTCTATCCTCAGAAACTTCCAAGTCCATGTGGACTCCATATGATTCCCAAATCTTGATTTCTAGCCCAGATCTTGCTCTTGAAATCTGGATGCACAAAGTAATTCATAAAGTAATTTTGTTCATTCATTCATCAAATATATATTGAGTGCCTCCTATGTGTATGGCATTTAGATAGAGCTAAGAATAAAGCTGACAAGATTCCTGCTCTAAAGGAGCTTTCGTTCAAGTGGATTGCTCATAGTGGGCATCTCTACTCGTATCTCTCAACATTATCAAAGTCAACGCTTTCCAGAGAGTGGCTGTCACTCTCCCTATACAGATCCCTCAAGTTTCTCTTCTCCTCCTGTGTTTCCTTATCTTAGTGAATAGCACTATTATCCAGTATGAAAACCACACCAGCAACCTAGAGTTATCCTTACTACTACTACTACACATTCAGTCAATTCCATATATATATATATTTTTAATCACAATACTATAAGAGTTTCTTTATGAGTCGTCATGTCTTTATAGCCCCTTCTAACCAATTTCCCATTCAGGAGTTGAAGTGATCTTTCTAAAATTCAATCTTGATCATCTCCCTCCTCTGCTGAAAATACTTCAACAGCTTCCAAAGGCATAAGCATGGTATATAAGTATCTTGTCATCTAGCCCCACTACAGACACACAGAGCTACTTCAAGTGTGCCATGCACACTCAGAGCTTTGTGCTTGCAGAAATGTAGTTCTCACTGCCTAGAATACTTTTACCCTTTTTTTTTTGATTGCCTACTCCTACTCATCCTAATGACTTATGTGAGGCATCCTCTTCAATGTGGAGCCTTCTTTGACCCTTATCTTTATACCCAGGAGCTAATGATGCCATATTCTAATCACCTGTACACTTGTCGCTGCCCTCACCTAGACCAAGTATCTTCAGGGCAGACAAAGATTTTTGATGTTCTTTGTTTTAAATCTCTGCATCTCTAGCATCTAATAGGTGCTCTCAATAAATGAATAAGTAAAGTATAAGCCAGACTATACTGTTATTTATATTTATTACATATCCTACTTACCAACTAACTACATGGTTGTTGTCTTTTTTTTTTTCCAAAGAAGGGGAAAATAATTTAGTTTCTGAAATTTTAATATACAGTATATGCAAGTACTATGCACACAATAAATGCTAAATGGTTTTGCTATTAACATTCTTTTAAAATACGGTAAATACTGTACAAATATACTATCTTGGCAACATATAACTTACTTTTCCATATCTTATATTCTGGATTACATAAACTTGAAGAAATAAGAGGAAGCTTACCTTTTATAAAAAGTAAATTAATTCTTTCAGTCCACTGGGACCTGGGGGCTCCCATTTACCAAATTACTGTATTTCAATACATCAGAGTTAATTAAAAATGGCTTTCTATTTAACATTAGCATCAAACTCAAAGTGTTGAATTATTAGGTACTGTAGAGTAACATAAACATTACCATCAATCTGCCTCTGAGGCAAACCAGCTGTCGGGCAAAGTTCCTCTGAAGACATCAAGCTCAACACCAAAGATGTATTCAATTCTTCCAAACCTGGTCCAAACATAGCAAATCGTGGTTCATTCTGGATGATCAATGAGTGTAAAAATGAGGTGACAGCTCCATACATAGGACGGCTAGATTTCAAGGATCTTCTTGTGTATGGACAGCACATTTTATAGCTGTATAAAATTGTCACAATTAGAAAATTAACACAGAAAAAAACTTACTAAGCCAGTTATTCATTCAACAACATATAATGTGAAAACTTGCTAGACACAAGGGATATAATAATTTATATAATCTCAATCCTTTTTGAGGGTAACGGAGGACAAACATCATTTTAATATGTATGCCAAGTACCGTGACAAGGAAAAAGAACAAGGCACTATGGGAGTAGTAGTGGTCCAAAAACTGAGCGTCTTCCCCAGGAAGTGGTGACTTACTTTCTAATCTTTCATTTAGATTCTCTCATGGAACATTTGGTCTAACATTTGTTTCAATGGTTAAAATTTACTACCTAGAGCAGTGATTCTCAATTGGAGATTTTGCTTGCTCCATCCAACCCACCCCAAGGAATATTTGGCAGTATCTGTAGACATTTTTGTCATCACAACAAGGAGATAGTAGAGTAGTGCTACTGGCATCTAGTGGAGAGAGGCCATGGATACTATGAAACATCCTACAATGCACAGGACAGTTCCCATAACATCTGGTCCAAAATGTCAACAGTGCCAAGACTGAGAAACACTGCACTAAAGATAAACTATACAGATAGCATTAATGTCCATAGAGGTTAAAAAAAAAATTACTAAGGCCACCAATATAATCAAATCTTTTAGGTACTCCTATTAACAACCTCAAATGTTAACAGTTCAATAAGTTTTAAATATATAGGGAAGCTCAAATATTCCTTACAGATAACATGGCAAATTAAGAATCATATAAAAGAAACAACTGAGTTTCTTTCAATAGCTATCAATTTCTAAACTAGCAATTCTACATGTTATCAAAAATTAAAACACAGTTACCCAAATCAAAATAAAATCTAATGCCCTTTAACTAAACCAATCTGGTTAAGAAAATTACTAACCTAACAACATAATCATCTTTTTGAAGCAATATAGATCTGGCCAAGCCTCACTACTTTAAATATTTATATAAGCCACTTTTAGTCTAACTTCAGTTTTTTCAACTGCATTATTTGAGCAATAGTAATCAACCCAGGGTTGAAAGGATAAGAAATAATTTATATGAACACAAAAGGTAGTTACTATAATTACTACTATCCCTGGGGAAAATCTGGTTCCACAGCATCCGATATACTTAATGCTATGGCTGGTTGTAGAATGATGTAGAGGTAGCACCCCGCAAATGAGACTACCATAGCACTTGTTGAAATTAAGAGCATATCATGTGCATTTTAATCAAGCAATCTCACAAGGCTTAATGTAATGGCATCTGGATTGGAATAAGGAAAAGTTCTGAATAGCTTAAATAAAATATGAGAAAAAATCCTCCATAGCTACCAAGTCTAGCACAGCAAAACAGTTCTTAACTTAAGCAGAAATATTTTAAAATCTTTTTTGTAATGCCTTAAATTTGGGGCTCTCAATAAAGCATGTTAAATTCATATCCAATGATGTTATATATTTCTAAGGTAGCATGATGGGGTTCCAATTTGAACGGCCCCTTATGAACTATATGGCCTTAGGCAAATCCATAACCCATGGTGAACTATATGGCCTTAGGCAAATCCATAACCCACGGTGAACCTCAATTCCATGGATAATACCATCCTATTGGGTAAGGTTTAAATAAATATACATAAAGCAACCCTCATAGAATCTAGTAGCTCAGTAACATTAATTCTCTCACATATTTGAAATATCAATAGTTTGGGGTAATAATAAAATCTCATTTCCCAGAACCTAGAAAATGTTTTTCTTTGCTTTCTGATCTCTGGCCAGTCCTTTTTGGATATGAAAAGGTATTACTATTTTTTAAAAGTGACAAATTTTCTAAAGATAATGAAATTTTTAAGAATTTCACTTCTTGACATATAAACTATATTTACTCAAATACTCTAGTTAGGCATTACAGGGAAATAACAAAATGTGAAAGCTGAAAGTATTCCATGAAGGAAGTTATTTAACTTTACCCTCGATTTAAAAAAAAAAAGCTCCAAAATCTATGAAACAAATTAGTAGCAGGACTATTGACTTATAATAGCAAAATTTAAAATCTTTAATTTATAAAACTAGATACTTACACTGCCATGTAGTCAAAAGATGTACCATCGGTGACCTCAGATATAGGCTTTTTTAAGATTTCTAGATCAGGAAGAGACTTCCAGTCAACAGAAGACCAAGAAGGAAGATCCCGCAACAAAAAATATCTCCATAGAATTGGATCTCGTACAGTTTCATTCCAATAATGACTTGTACTTCCCAACTGACACAGATCGTGAGGTGAAAGAAATGACAAAATGTACAGCTGTACGTCAATCTGAAACAGAGGAAATCAGCAAGTAGATAAAAGGGATGAATAATATATCTTAGAAAAAAATTTCAAGAATTACAAAAAATTATCATTATACTAGGAAACCAAAGGTCAACTGAACAGTCTTCTTAATTAAATCTATTATAAAATACAAAATTAACAAAGAATTATTACACTAGATAACCAAAGATCAACTTAATAGTATTTTTAATGATTAAATCTATCATTCTGAAGTTATTTTCCTGCTGTCAGGAGAGAATCATAACTGAACACTTAATTTTTGACACACTGAAACATTCCTGAAAACTCAACCATTGTTCTCGCATTTTTCAAGCAAAATAACGTTTAATTTTTTCTCATGGATATTTTGCCACACCATTTGAGTAAATTACTTAAGGAAATAATTTATTCTTTAAAATAAAACTTTATTACATGGACAAACTTCTGATTTTATCATTAGATCAAATCAAAGAGTAAATTTGTCATCTGAGTTCCTTTATAAAACCTATTAAATTATTTCAAAGGACCTATGCAATAGGAAGAAGCTTGGAGACATTGCAGTTTTCAATTTCTGATGGACGTCAGAGGTAGGTGTCAATAGTCCAGTTGAGATACAGAATTTTAATAATGTCTAAGATCCTCTTTCCATTTTCCAACCTACCTGAAAACTTTAACAATAAATAATGTGTATGATACTAGTGGCCTGTTGTAACTTGAGGCACTTGTAACTTGGCCATTTATTTTCAAGAGTAGAAGTTTTGTTACTCTAAGTATAGAAACGCTAATATAATAGCGAATGTTTCTAGTGACTACCACGTGTTTCGGTACATTGAGCTGGTATGAAAGGTGCTGAGAACACAGGATGCTTCTTTTCCAAACTAATAAGAAAGTCTGGAATGGTCTCCTTAACTCAACCTGACGTTCAGGGTATCCCTAGTACCAAAACCTGTTCTAGAAAATCTGACAGTGACCTAGTTGCGGAGCACGAGGTCAAGGCCTGGTCCACTGTGGCTCCCAGGTGATGACACTGCCCAGAAAGCTATAGGGACGAGGCCAGACACAGACAGGGACGCTGAGAAGGCCCCATACCCCCAGAGGTCGCCTAGGCGAGGCGCCCCTCCCCGCCCGGCCGCTTGGTTCTCCGCGGCGGCCGCCGACGCTCACCGGCAGCCGTGTTAGAGTACTGGCCTCTTCATCCGCCTCCTCTCGGGACGTGCTCCGCGCTGCCCGCTCCTTGCCCACCGACTGCCAGAAGTTCCTCCAGCCGCTGAGGATGGCCGCCTCCAAGCGGCCCCAGTCGCTGTGGTGCGGCTGAGGGGAGACGCCTCCGCTGCGTGGTTCGCTTCCCGCCATGGCCGCTGGCGCCGCACGTGACGTGCCGCACGGTCACGCCGACGCGTCCGCCTCCGGGGCCAGTCCGTCGCCCCGCCGCGGCCTCCCCCCTGTCGGCCTGGTCCACCACTCCCAGCGGTTCCGCCTCTGGAGCCGGGAAGGGAGAGGAGTAGTGTCCCAGTGCGTGTGGTTCCGAGCCGCTCGAGAAGCTCCGGCCAACCATCCCTGCGCCTTCACTTCAAGCCTGAACCTCTGCCATACTAACTTCACCCGTTGCTATGAAATCTCTTGTTCCATTATAACGTCGTTACTTCACCCAAGATTTTCCCTCTGTCTGAGGCCCATTTCCACCTTACCTACTAGGCGACTCCTACTTATTTAATAGATGGCCCTGTGTTATTATCCTGGGTTTAATATCCCAGTGCCTCCTTCTCGGCACAGCCATGCTAGGTGTGGAGGTTCTTTTTTGGTTGCTGGTATTTCAGTTTCCAATTTATCGTTTTTTGTTTGTTTGTTTTTTAAGGAGCTTAACAAACATTGAGATTAAAGAGGCGGTCAGAAGCCCAATCATAAAGGACCTTGTACCAAAATGAGTCTAGGTCCACTATATAAAAATATAAGTATTTTTAAAATTGCTGAATGTATCCATCTCATAAAAGGGCAGCAAAAAACAGCTAGAATGAGAAGAGAAACCAGATATGGTATTGCTGAAATCCCACTTGTGAGTTTCTCTCTCAGAACATACCCATTTTATTCCCTTTGTCCAGCTTTAGTTTCAAAACGCTTTAAGAAACTGTAACATAGCCCACATTACAAGGTTATGTTACACTGAAACAGGCATGGTCTCTATTAGGAAAGACACGTATATTTATTTATACTATGTGTCAGTCTTTTTCAAACAGATTACCTCACTTACTCTAATCCAAAGAACACTGCTCAAAAACTAGATCTCTCTGTTCCTTACAGGAACACCACTTCAATCTAATGTTGTAATTAGTATATAATTTAAAACCTTTAGGATTATTCGATAAAGAGCAAGGCAGCATTATCTGTTACATCATGCAATAAGTATAAGACTGGATCTAAAACTTTATAAAACTATTAATGTCTTTAAAGATCGTGATAGGCTATAGGGAACACATGTACATAGTGTATACATATACAAATATATATATATATGCCACAACATATTCATTTCTACTTTTGTCATATACATATATAGATATATACACATATATATACATATATATATATGCATATATGTCATATATAGCAAAGTGCTTAATGCCTAACCTAGACCCATAATGCTTATTGGCTTGAATTTACACTTCGAAAGTATCTGGGGATCTTGATGTGAAATAACAGAAATCCAATAAAACCCAATAAATGAGGTTCTGTAACATTTGAATTTAAAGTTTCATTATTTTTCTTGCATGCTATTGCTAGAGTTGAATAACCAATCCAATTGCATGCTTAGTTCTGTGAGGCTATCTGGATGAGAAAAAGAGCCATGAATTGATTAACCATACAGTATTTCTCATTCCTCTCTAGGAGCAAGAAAAACTTGGACAAGAAAAAATACCAGTTCAGGTATGAAGTAGTGAAATGGTTCTCAGCTCTTACAAAGAAATGTGAATATTTGTAAATGAATAAGTTAGAATAATTATTGTGGAATTTTTTTGAATATATATAGGAAAATGAATAGTATAATGAACCACTAGATAAGATTCAACACTTAGCAACACGTGGTCAGTCTTGCCTATCTCTACCTAATACACACATCCCCAAATCTGGATTATTTTTAAGCAAATCTCAAACATCCCTAAATATCTCAATATGTCTCTAAAAATAAGGTAACTTTTAAGAAACATAAGCACTGTACCATTTATCGAACCTAAACAATTTTCTGTAAAATCACCAAATATCTGGTCAGTGTTTAACTTGCCCATCTGCCTCGAAAATAATTTTTACATTTGGTTTGAATCATGACTCAGACAAGATCCACATGTTGCATTTGGATGACATATCCGCAAAACTTTTTCATTTTATTGGTTCCCCCTCCTTTATTTTCTCTTGCAATTTGTTAAAGAAATGAGGTTGGTCTTTCCAGACTCTCAGAAGAACCACAGTACAGGCTTTCTTCGTGGCATGCTAATGGTGCCTTCGAAACATTCCTCTGTCCCAGGTTTGATCAAATTTAGGTTGGTTTTGTAAATATTGCATAGGTAGTATTGTGTATGTAGACTGTGAGCCACAAGTCATTCTTAATTTTCAAATTGATTAGTGGTTTCAAAAGCCTGATCCATTCATTATGTAATTCCTCATGAGCTTTTTACCTCAAGGATTAGCAGTTATCAGCGATATTTACAAATTGCAAAATATTACTCATTTTATTATTCCTTTTATTAGTTGAATTAAAAAAAATTGTCCCTCATCAACCATTTAATTACCTTGCCCAGGATCTGGAATCAGCCTTATCTCCAGGGAGCCCTGGTTCATTTTAATGGGAAATGATATTTGGACATTACTTAGTGTTCTTTATATAAAGAGAAAATGAGTTCATACTGTTATTTCCCAAATTTAGAATTAAAGAACATTTGCTTACTTTCATAAGTGTCTCTTCTCTCACACTGAAAATTCTTATTTCTAATTACTTTAGCGTAGTTATTAATATAATTGAGGAGTTTCTTTCCGGTTTTTTGTCCTTGGGGATATCCCACTAGGGATGTGCAGAAAAATTACTGTGTTTTATAGATAATTGAAATGTTACTATGTATTTAAGCCACCAACTTGATACATGAAGCAGATCATTGTTTCATTTTGCTTTGGATTTTTAGAGGTTACTTTTCTTTAATTTTGATGACACCTTGCTTTATAAAAATATAATACATGGTTCCAAAGGAAAATGTACAAAATTCAAGGTATATTCAAAGTAGAACTTCCAACTTGGTCCCCGCCAACTGGTTCCTCTCACCTCCACCACCTCCCATCCCACCATACGTAACCTAAGTTTGGGGTGCTTTTTAAAATATAAGCAACAAGATTATATATTTATATTTCCTTCAACAATACTAAATATCATGTTTTTCACTAAGACCACCCCATAGTATTATACAGAAATATTCCTTTTTGCTTTTTATGGCTACATACTACTCAATTATGTGAATTTATCACGGTTTAGAGAAATGTTTTTAAATAGGGTATATATAATAGATGACTAATATTTCAATAAATATATCTGACTTGTGAGTTAGGAGTGTGACCAAAAGGTACCAGAAGCAAAGTCAATCAAGCTTATTGGTAAATATATCAGTTGGTATACAGTGGGTATATAAACATTAGAGGTTGGGCCTGAAATTTTTCTGAAAATTATAGGTTTTCTTCCTGCTATACCTATAACAAACATTTGAGATGCCTATCTAGCCACGATTTCTTCTCTGAAACCTGCTCCCCATTTGGAATGGCCAGCACCACTTGAACTGAGAACAGGGGAGTAAGAACTGCTCACTGGGCAGAACAAGAGTTTATCATTCAATTATTCTGGCTGATAGGTGAATATTATATTTTTCAGCATGATGAACAAAGTATGCTGACACACAGAACTAGACATTAGGAAAATAATAGTAATAACTGACTCTTTGATCTCTTACCATGTGCTAGACACTGAACTAAGTCTTTTGAACATTAACACATTTAATCTTCAATAACCTGTTAGGTAAGCACTATTATTATTCCTGTGTTAAATAAGACATTAAAGCATAGACGGGTTAAGTAATTTAGATAGTCCCACAGCTAGGAAATGACAGGGCTGGGATTTAGCCTCAGGTCTCTGGCTCGAGTTCATATTCCTAACCACCATGCTATCCTGTCTGAAAATTATTAGGACCATAAGAAATAATTTTAGACATCAATAATAAATGAGATGATAAAAGTTTTCATTCTGACACAACACCCAGATATAACAAACGATACTAATATGGGAACATGGTTTTATTTTTTAAAAATTTAAATGCTCCAAAACATTTTAACTTGAAAATTTTCACTAGAAGTAGAAAAACAAAAATCAGCAAAGAACACCAACATGAATACATAACACATACTTTAATTGTGGATACATTAAATTTATTTTAATGTAATACTTTCATAACATCTCATATTGTTAAAAACATAATACAAGTGATACTAGAGAACTATACAATCCTGGATTCTGTGGCAGATAGGGTATCCTTATAGGAGCCAGAAAAGGAACCCTGAAAGGTAGAGAAAGAAAAGTAAAAAGTCTATAACTAACAGGTGGGTTTTAAAAAATGCCATTAAAATGAATCTGAGAATGCCTTTAAATACAGCTCCCACATTAATGAACATCACAGAATTCACAGCGGGATTGTAAAGGTATGAAGGTCATTTTATTGTGGGGTTTTAGCCATGACTCCCACCTCAACTGACTGTATGAAAAGGAAGAAGGGATAGTCTTTAGTCATGATTTACACCTTAATCAGCAATAAAATCACAGAAGCCAGAAATCCCGTAAATGCAGCAAAGAAGACATAAATCCTATAAATGCACAAAGAGGACAGGCCTTTAACTAAATCCCAAAGCCTAGATGACATCTGAAAATTCATTCTGGGAAATAACTATACAAATTTAAGGATTATGAAAAATGCTTTAACGGAGTTTAAGTTTTAGTAAATACCAGAGAATTCAAAAGAGAAACTCCAAGTGTAATAAACACACCAAGACCTTTAGTAAAGCCCATGACTTTACCCATTAGTAAAGCCCATACTGTAAAGAAACCCTATGTCATAAAAATGACAAGGTCTTACAAAGTGACTCACTCCTTAATTTAGTTTCTGAACTTCTATAAAAAAAGAGGAAGTTTATAAATGTACTGAATGTGCAAGGTATTTAACCAAAGGGGTAGAATTTGAAGACACAAATGCTAAAGTAGATAGGTGCTTAGAGATGCCTTCCCAACCACCTTAAATAAAATAGCACTCCTTTCCAGAGTCACACAAGCCCCTTACACTGCTTTATTCTTCATAGCACTCATTACTTAACATGCTATACATTTATTTCTTAAAGTGTGTTAATTTCCTCAATGAGAATACAAATACTGAAAGAGAGTGTTTTACAAAGCTATATATCTTCGGTGCCTAGGACAACACCTGGCATGTAGTAGGCACATAATAGTTGTTGTTGAGTAAATTAGAAGTACTTTCCTTATGTGGAGTATTTGGTATCTTTAAGTTACTTCATTCTAAGTGAAACAGAATTTACTTAGTAGGCTTTAACACATACAAAAATGTGTTGTTTAGTAATACACTAGCGTAAAAAGCATATTATAGCTGTTATGGCCTACAAATTATTCTCCAATTGTGTGGGGAATGGAAAAGTTATACAAAGAGCACCCAGTAATACCCCCATAACTGTACAAACCAGTGAGAGACCCAAGTGGTTCACAAAAGTCAAAAGGCAAAATAGAAGGTCCCAGCTACTGAAGAGGAAGTTCTTGTTTTCTCAGGTTCTAAATCTGAATAATACTTTACTCTGAGGTTGCTTTGTCAACCACTGGTGTAGAGGGCATGGCAGTTTGGAATCCAGTAGCAGCCACTCTTCTGCGCAGAGTTCGGCACTTAGAATCGTGTCTCTTATTAATTAAAAAAAAAAATTACCAATGGCCGCCATTCATTAAGAATTATGTATAAATTTTTTAAATATAGAGTTCACCAACTCATAAGGAAAAGAACTATAAAGCAATGTGATAACATGGGAGGGCAAGATTAAGGGAGCAGAAGCAAAGGGCTGGGAAAAAACACCTCATGGACACGATATCACTGGGGCTGAATTCTAAAGGGTAAGTAGGTATTCACTTGGCCACATAGAAGAGCAGAGCATTCCACGCAGAAGTAATATAGTCTGCAAGGATACTGAGGGGAAAAAACCCACAGCACACTGGAGAAAAACTGGAAGCACTTGATTGTGAATCTCCAAAAGGGGAGGTGGGCAGCCTGTGATTCTAAAAACCATATTAAAAATGATTTAAGTCCTTATACTTAGAAAGCATAAAGTATTTTCATAGTAAAATTTGTTGAAGAGCTAAGTTAAATAAAAATAATTTTAGCTATAAGGATAAGCAAGGAGATGGGGGCAGAGATAGGTTGAGATCCTACTTGTCCCAAAAGGCTCTATCAGAATGTTTATGCCTGAAACTTAAAGGTTTGAGGATCACTAGACTAGAACCTGGTTACACAGGATGAATTGCAGAGGCTCGGATGGTAGGCAGAAACTAGGTTACAGCATTCTGCACTGCCCTGCTCTGTGAAGAATCAAAAAAAGAGAAAACAAGCTTACAGCCATGCTACTCTGAACACACTCGATCCCATCTGATCTCAGAAGCTAAGCAGGGTCGGGCCTGTTTAGTACTTGGATGGGAGACCACCTAGGAAGACCAGGTGCTGTAGGCATTAAAAAAAAAAAAAAAGAGAGAAAACATGAATGGGAAAGATTTTTATATGAAAGATTAGTGGTTTGGACATACTGAATTTAAAATTACTATGGGATGTCTAAGTGAAGGTATTTAATAGGCAGTTAAAAATAAGGTTGAGAGAGGAGGGAAGATAGGATTCAAATTACAGGTTTGGGAGTCAGGCTAACATTATAGGTAGTAGAAGTAGCCATGGCTATGAATGAGATCACATAAGAAGAGTACCCAGAGTAAGTAAAAAAGGAAGGAAGGAAAAAGGGGAGGGAAGATCAATACCTAAAGGGCAGGCAGAGAGAGAAGCCCCAGGGGTAATGAGTAGGATGGCAGAGAGAAAAAGTGGAGACTGGTCTTCAAAAATGAGTATGGTAAAGCTGGTAAATAGAAATTAACCTCCTCATAGTCTCAATTTCCTGTAAGACAAAGAGCCATATGTTAGGGAAGTGGACAGAGTGCCTGAAGAAAATCATGACGAAAGTTAGCGGTTTGAATTAGACATAGTGGAAAAGGGAGAGGGGCCACACTAGTAACAAACAAAAGGCTTATACTGAGGGCTTCTCTGAAGTTAAAGGCAAGATACTTACAGCGATTCCACTTTAAAGGGCCGCATGTACTTCACATAGAACTTGGCATCCAGAAAAGTTGGATGACAGAATTCATTCGGTGCTGAGGGCTTGCAGAATGATTAGGCTGAAGGACAAGATAGATTTTAAGGGACTGTAGAGAGCACTTTAGTCGATGCTCCATAAGGCTGAGGCTACATAAGAAAGGGAGAACATCTTAAAGGGGCTGATAATTTAGGAGAAAAGGCAGTACTCAAGAGGAGGATGCTGTGAAAATGTGAAAGAGAGAATAAAGAGAGAAAAATCAATAAAAATGAGGAGGTGAAAAAGCTAGGAAGATGAGAATTATCATCAGTTATTGAAATTGAAGATTTCAGAAAGAGAAACTCAGGATGGTGATATTCGAGGTGTGGCCATGGGAATAAGTTCCAGGAATGTGATGAAGTCACTGGTGTGGAAATCAAAGATATCAGCAAGGCATCAGACAGATCATCTCAAGATGACAATAGTTGAGGTAGACAGACTGTAAGCAAGA
>NW_006441995.1:4057765-4059868 GCF_000325575.1 Pteropus alecto | reverse complement strand
TTAAAGACAAAAAAGAATATTAAAGTTTCAGTACATATGAAAAGATGTGCCTTAAAGACATACGAGCTAACTGGACTAATGGTGGACTAACCTAACTTGGTTTTACCTTTATCTCATTTGATAAACCATGCACATTCTTTTAAAGAAGAGAGGAAAATCATTTTTAAAGTTTTATAAAATGCTTAATAGAATAAAAATTTTTAATGCCATTAGTAGTACATGATAAAATAATTCTTTTATGAAGTCTTTCATTATTTATCCTATTCTAGAAATGGAACCTGAATATTATTTTGCCAATTTTTAAATCCATAGCATATATCCAAAGCAATGAGGTGACTTGATTTTAACCTGTGACGCACAGCAAAGTTCAAGAGAGATTAAAAAATAATCTAAAGATAGTTAAAATGGTCAATTTTATGCTATGTATATTTTACAACAATGAAAAAAAATCTAAATAGAAAAAAAATCTTTGTAAAGCAAAATTGGGTTCCTCTTTAGTATCAATAATGGATGAGTTAGAATTACATGTCGTTTTAGAAATCAAAGAATTGTTCTTTCAGACGCTTAAGAATATATAATGAAAAATCATAATGGCATTTAAAAACAAGTAACCATGCTGGACATCTTCATGTAGTGTGATATTCTTAAATTCAGTGTCAAAATGTCTTCTTTTCTGAAACTTTTCCATTTCATGGGTCTTTTTTGTTTTTGTTTGAAAAGGACTGAACTTAGTAGTTACAGCGATGTTGAAAGAAGTTTAAAATTTGTTTTGCATTTGTTGTATTCCATTCTTGTTCTTTCAGAGGTCCTTCGCACACAGATACATACTTTTTCAAAATTTTTTCTCCTACTTCTCGAAAATCCAAGGGTTCTTTGTGTGTAGTGTAGCTTGCTCCAGAAACACCAGTATCCACTCCATGATTTCCTGGCTGTTGATCTGTACAATGCTTCAATCCCCAGTAACACATTTCTCCACTGTACATCATAGCCAGCAAATGAATGTCGCTAAATATTCCTGGGAAAGTCATTTAGATTGAGAGATTAGAATTTAAAACTTTAAAAAGAAACTCTAGTTATTAAAACTCTAATAAATTTGTCATTAACCAATTTTCCTTCTCATTTAACAGTTATATTAGAAAAGCCAAATTTCACTAATACAATCTTCATTTAATTGGCATTTCTATCTCTATTTTATCTATAAAGAGGCTCATCAACATCACCCTCCCCCACACCCCCACCCCCACCCCCAAATAAATAAAAGAGAGTACTGTAAAAGAATTTTTTAAAAAGATCACTTAGGTCAGTATGTTCTTAACCTTTTAGGGATTCTCTTTAAAACCTCTTGAAAATCGAATCTAATCAATGGAACCTCTCTTAGAACAGAGACCTTAAATTCTGTACAATTTCAGAGCACTCAGAAGTCACCGTGAAGGCCATCATAAACACAACTTTTAATTTGGGTTATGCTCTAGGATCAGTGTTTTAGTTCCAGTCAAGTATCCTACATCTCCTACATTTCTACAAGAGTTTACAGAAATTATCATGCATAAATATGACCCTGAGAGGCCATATAATTCTAAATTATCAAGGATGTTAAGATGCTTTATGTTCCTAGGAAAAGGAAATACATGCAGGATTTTAATCAACATTTGAAAGCATTCTTATTATAGAATAGGGCAATTATATTAGTAAACCTCTGTGGCACACAAAGTATATTAATTTGGTAGAAAGACAAGCAGACCTAGAATCAAAAAAATCTGAGTATGTTATTATAAATTATATCACTAGTTAACTTCTTAAAGCTACTAAAATATAAATAAATGATTTATTCTAACGTACAGGTACTTGTATGATTAGAAAAGTTTACCTCAAATAAATGAGCATCATAATCGCAATAGCTCACCTAACATGGCTCATCGGAAATGACTATGATGGTACTAGAGACACGAAAATGGAAGAAAAATTCAACTTTCAAAAATGTTACAGTTTCTATCATCTCGAATCTATTGCAAGCTTTCTATGCTCTCAGAATTTGTTCCTATAGCTATCCTCTTCACTTCACCTCAAATGCAGCTTATAAATAGTAGTGAGAAGGACAGGTTC
>NW_006441995.1:4045322-4057751 GCF_000325575.1 Pteropus alecto | reverse complement strand
AACTGACTCATTAAATTGTTAAAACAATAAAAGAAATAATCATTTTAGGGCAGAATTCATGAAAATATGATCAGCTACACTGTATTAATTATGCTTTCTATGTATAAAACATTCACTTAATAGGTACAATACATATTATACGTCATTTTTTACTTTATTCCTTTACAGTTAAAAGATCAAAAAAAGATCAGAGGTTATTCAGAATTATATTTTATATTATATTCAGCGTGTCATTGAATATCCTTTTTACATGATCCTACACCCTAATTAGTCCTAAAAAGATTGGTGGAAGGGAGAAAGGAAAAAGAGGCAGAAATGGAGGGAAGTTGGAATTTTTAAGCAGGCTATAGCCTTGGGAGGAGGAGTTGAAGTATGTCTCAAAGGTAAAGGCACTTGGGAAGGGTGAGAGCATTTGTCTAAGGGAGATCTGAGATCCAATTTATGCCCAACTCCAAGTTAGCCTCATTCTTTATATTAACAAGGGGTGACTGCTGAATAAGGTACACAGATGGCCTATAGGAAGATATCACCAGGGAAAGAATGAATGGCTATATGATACACAGTGGTTCTCAAACGTTAGCCTGCATTAGAATTACCCAGAGGACATGCTAAAATGCTGAAAACTGGGCCCCCACCTCCAGAATTTCAGATTCAGTTATGGGGTTGGGTATATGAATATGCATATTTTTTTCCCCTTTTTAATTTCCACCCCTGACCTATGGATGTTGCCATTTCTCCTTAAGAACGGGATCTCTGAAGGCAGGGCGTCTCCTCCCATATGCTCACAGTGTGCACCCGAGGCCTGACGCCCCGGGGGCCTGGCACACCCAGGTTATGGTCTGTGGCTCCACCTGGGGCGCAAACCCAGGACCTTCTACGTGTAGAACGGACATGCTAACCACTACACTATAGAGTCGCCACCTGAATCTGCATTTTTAACAAAGTCCTAAGGCCTGCAGTAATACTGCTGCTGCAGCTGGTCCATCAACTACACTAAACTATTGTACTAAAAAGATGAACAATGTAAAAATCAGGCACTTTCTTTCTATTCCCCAAAGAATCACTACTCTGTAGCTACAGTCTGTGTTGCTACAAAATTTCCTTGTGATTTTCTTTTTTCTGTTAATGCCCAACATGGTTTTCAATAAAATACTTTACTCTGCACTGTGCATGTCCTTGGCAAACAAATCTGTGTAGTGGGAGATGCAGGGAGGGAGAGGGAGAAAAACTCAAGAAAGTGAGGGCAGAAAGATGACTTTCATAGGAAAAAGGTGGCCACTACACTGGCATCCCCCAGGAGCAGTGAAGTCTAAATCTGATTGCATAATTATGTGAGCTTATTTAAAAAAGAACCTGTGTGCAGGTGGCACACAGGAAGCCATATTTTTAATAAGCCACCTAGGCAACGATGCCTGTTCAGAGCTACTTCTTTTAAGGGATCTGAAGTCCAGTTTCTGGGTTAAGCAGCAGGCCAAAGGGCAGCTGGAAAGGGGTGGTTCTCGGTCGGTATAAAAAGGGCATAAACCAAGGGTGTGCAAAGCTCACCAGTATTTTGATTTAACCTATTTAACTCCAGGGTAATTCTGAAAAAGTAATTCTGAAAAGGCTATTTTTATAAGGGTCCACAGAGGAGTGAGGCTCAGAAATGAGGTAGAGGTTCACTAAATATATTACTTAGTAATTTTTAAAGTCTGTAAATAGCGTACAGGTAATGTTCAAAAGACAATATGATTATCTTACCATGGAAAAAGAAAAAAAAATCTTACTAAATATACACGGTTTTGAGTTTTATCTAAAATTATCATTAAGATCTGGCCATGAAAATATTTTGATATCTCATTATAGAATTTTTCTCCCTAATGAGTACTGAAGATTCTTCAGAATTGTTTTATATTGGCTACCAAAAAAATGAAAAAATAATTAGATGTCTTTGACGGGGTCTTAGGAGTAATTTAGCCTATCAAAAGTAGGCTTCCTGCCTTCTAATCATTTTGAGATAAATGAATTACAGAGGAGCAAACTGCTTTAAATGAGAGCAAAAAGCTAACAGCAAAAGAGGACTAAGCACTGTGACAAAACTACTATGGAGCCAATATTGCTTCCCTCCCCCTAACCCCGAAGAAAAGTAACTTTATCTGTCTCTTTTAATCCCTCTGTTGTAGAAGCAATAAAAGCTAGTGACTAGTGCAATCAAACTATGATCTACGACAAGCCACCACTATCACATGCATTTTGAAGAAAAAGTTTCAGGCCATGAGAGTATCTTACCTTATGACTAAAAATGGGATAAATAAAATTGGTGACTTATGTAACTTTCTTTAGTTCTAAATAGGCTTTAGTGCCCACCCCTGCTTTTAAATCATTCCATGTGGGTGAGTAAAGAGATTTTAGAAAGGCATTTTCAGTGCAGCTAATCGGTTCACTAATTATCTGGAATAAATAGTTCCCATAAATAAATCAAAACACTCCATGGTCAAAATGTCCTGCCTACTGAAGGAGCACTTTGTATTCACAATAAACTATTTTAGGACAAGTTATTTGCCTGAATGAACTGAAAGTAACCATTTTTGGACCCCTTTAGTCAGTTATATGTTAACGATACTTAAATTATGCTGTTTTTTCCTATGCAATGTTTTTGAACGGAAAGGAAAAGCCTACAAAAGCTAACAAAGAAAGAGGAAGATTAAAACATACTTATAAAATTAAAATATAGAATTTTCCCTAAGAAGTTTTCTTTTCCCTGTATTTGATTTTTCCCCGCCAAAATTTCAGGTGAAGTATAAAAAAAAGATTACACACATGATCATGTGCATCACTTGCCAGCTATGTGACCTTGAACAGGTCATCTGGCTTACCAGGACCTCAGTTGCTCCATTTGTAAAAAGAGATGGTAAAAATAAGTGGTTCTTCCCTCCTGCACCTCAGTCTAAAACCCAGATGATGCTCTAAATCCAGTTCTCAACATTTGTAAATGCATAGATGTTTGTGGCAGAAACTAATAGTTGCTACCCAATATCTATTCTTCCTTTTTTTTCTTAGTAAAGAGACTTAATTTTATTTGGGATGGCAATGTATCAGGTAAAAGACTATACATTCCAGATTCCCTTGTAGCTACATGAATCCATGTGATTAAATTCCGGCCAGTGAAATGTAGGTGGAACTACTGTACGTATTATAAGAAACTTCTGAGAAGGTTGCTCCAAAGGAGCAAACTTGGGTGAAAGAAACATTTTTTGCCATTCCTACAGACTGAAACATAGGTGAGATGTAAGGAGTTCCAAGAGCATCCTGGGATACTGAGAATGGAAGCAATATTGTCACAGGGATGCATGTTGCACAACTCTGGGAAGTACTATTCCCATGATATTCTGTATAAAGTACCTCCATCTGAAGCTGAAGGACTCTTGCTCTAAAGATGATGGAGGAAATAGGAAACTGATGATACCAGGGAGCCAACATACCAGCTCTGGACCTTTTCTATGTGAAAGAGCAGTAAAGTTCTATCTTAAAAGTTACTTCCAGCTTCTGTTACAAGCAGTGGAACCTAGTACCTGATTGGGGCTAGGTGGGGATGCAAAGTAAAGGTAACATGATACATAACTCCCAAAATTACAAAAAAGAGAGGTTAGCAGTATTTTTCTACATTACAAATGAGAAGATCTTTGAATTTTTTAAAGCTATTTGATTATTTTTGTCTACAATGTAACTTGAAATTTACTTAAGTCAGAGTGAAATATAATAAACTTCTTAAAATTGAAAAAAACTTTAAAAACAAAAACTTCAAGAAGAGATCACATTACCTTCACTCAGTAATTTAGCTGTGTCTAGGTCCTGGAAAGAAACCCCTTCATTTACTTGGATAGGACACCGATAATTTAGCATCTGTAGCAAGTAACTGATTCCATCAACAAGGTACTAAATGAAAGTCAAAGCCAAAGAATTGAAAGTATTATATGCAGAGCTATAGAAACTTTCAACGTTTACTCAAGAGAAAACAAGCTAATATATAGATGTATCTAATGGCTATTACATTTCAATGGTTTAAGAACCCACCACCCCAAAACTTTTATAATATATATTATAGAGTGTAACCCTCCAAATGCTCCAATTACTAAAGGCATGACAGAAAAAAGAAAATTAACTAAGAACACGATTCAGTAATATACTTGTCGAATCAAAATGTTATCAGAGGAAGGAAAGGATAAAGGTAATAAAGATGAGTTTGATGACATATTAAAAATATATATTTACTGTAATTTAGAAGCAATATGATCAAACTTTTACATCTAAAAGTGTGACCTCTCATTTCCTGGCCCACATAAACCACAGGTACAATCAATCTACGTTAGAGTTCTTAGTGATATAATACTGAGACAGGGTCTTTAGATTTATTGATTTGGTTAGAAGAGTCAAACAATCAGAAAGCCACAATTTTCTAGGAACAGGGTCACGTCGGTTCTTTAGAAGTGATCTGCTGACAGAGGTTCACAATCAAGTTTGTTTTCTTCAGGAAAAAAAAATGCTTAAAAATTAATATAGATTATCTGATATTTAAAAAAATAAAAATCCTGAATTTAAAAAAAGCATGTAGAATTTCCCAGTGTACAAAGGGCTTTCACATGTTATCTTATTTTAATCTTCGCAATTCTAATTTGTTTAAGATTGCACAGCTAGTAAGTAAAAGACCTGGAATGCAAACCCGGACCCTTTGATCCACACTCTCAATACTATACTAAAGATAGCTTTTTGAAACCTATATGTGTCAACAACCAAAAACATACGAAGAATGACTTTTTACCTCTTTAAGCAAACTAGATTTTCTCATGAGCCACTCTCTCCTTTTGGTCAGAGAATGACAATACATATAAAGTAGAGCTCCTCGACGCCAAGAGAGACATTCCAGGAGTTCGTCCCCAAGCAAATCGCAGTGCTGAAATACAACAAAGACACAGCTAAGAAGAGAAACTCGGTATTTGTAAAAGTCAAAGTTAAACTTCAAAATGCTGAGCAATTAAAAACACTCTCATTTCACAAATTTTGCCCTTCATTTAGCTATTTACACAGGAATGTCTTACTTTGAATTAAATAGAAATACAGAAATCTATTGCTGAATGAAAATTAAAATAACTGCTCCAATTTACAAAATTTTTTTAGAAAATATTATTTAAATATTTTAGTAGCAAATTCTAATAGATCTGAAATTTAAGTATTCCATAATCTGATTAAAAAGATAACTTTTCAGAAATATACATTATTTAAAACAAGATCTTACCTTTTTCTACTATTGCTAGAATAAATAAAAAGATATACAACAAAACAATTTTAATAAATCTAACTTTAACTGTGCTGTATCATTTAAAATTTGGGATTATTTGTTTCCACAGTTAGCATCCCCTCTTAAACAGAGCACAAAAGATACCTAGGAAGAGATAGGTGGCGGGCAGTTAAAAATGAGAAATTATTTGCTTGAAAGAATAGCCATATTTAGAGACACAAATCTTGGAATCATCTAAATAGAGATGGCACTGAAAAGCATATGAATAGGTTGTAAAGCAAAGACAGAATGGAGACCATCAGAAGATTAAGGAGCTATCCTTGGAGTGCCTATGTTTCCAGCATGTGATTTTTTGGAAAGAGAAAGGATAAGACTTCTCAGAGATGAAGAGGAGGAGGAGTATGCAATGCCTTGGAGGGACAGGTTGCTCAATGGGAAGAAAGGCAGCAAATGTCCAGGAGGATGAGACTGTAAAAAGGATGAGATATGTGGTAATTAGATTACTGGGAACCTTCAAGGAAATACAGCATCTGAAAAAGAAAAGGGAACAGAAACAACAAATATCTGTGTTTAGAAAATTATTCGGCACTGTAATTACAATGTAAGTCTATCATACAAATATTCTGAAGCATATTTAGTAAAATATAATACTTTAGTTGTAACATTGGTCTGAAATATTAAACTCTCATATATCCCTCCTTCAATCTTAATTTAAAACAGAGACAAAAACATACTTAAGAAAACAAATATACAGACTCTAAAGAACAGTACAAATAGCAAGAATTCCACCATAATCTATGAGTGTAAAACTTACTTTTGGATGCATATTATTTTCTTTAACTAAAATTTCTGGTTCTGAAAGAAAACTGATCAGCTCTTTTACTTTCTGTGAAGAGTCTTCAGGAAAATCTTCATCTACTAGCTTGTTCTCCTCAAAATATGTCATATCCAAAATAGCCTGATTACAAGAAAAAACAATTATCTTTAAATGATTTAAATTTGAATGAATAAGTCTTACAGTTTAACTTTACATGTATAGATGGTTTATTAGACATTTAAATCTTCTAGCACGGAATTTAAATTTGAAAAGTATATAAAACGTTTAGCTATAAATATAATCTGAGATGGACTTTATGGAAATCTTCAGAGCTACTTTACTAAAATAATAAATTAATGATAATCTTCCTCCTCTCAAAAAATAAAATGGAGATATTTATGTTTTAATTAAGGTAAACTAATGATATATAATATTAATTATGAAAAGTATTATATTCTTTGTTGTCTATACATATATACTCTGAACATTTTCCAAATGGCTGCTGTATCAAGTTAAGGTCACTATCATTAGTTTTGTAAATTGAATCGTCAAAGGATTTACCTGCTTTCCCTAATGCAGAGTCAGCATTTGCTGGATATGTATCCTGCCGCCCAATGAAGGCAGCATATTACCAACATTATGCAATTCAAACACTAAGTTCTCAACATTCTTAAATATAAGACACTCCGTTCAAGCACCTTAAAATTATCCAATCTTTTTTTTAATCTATTGGAGTAAGACCAACAATACTGTGTTCTAGTATCGGTTCTACCACTAATTACCTGGCTAATCAAAGAACAAGTCAATTTTATGTTTTTGAGAAATTAGACTAAATGACTTTCAAAGTTCCTTGCTTTGAGGATAGAATAAATTAACACATGTAAAGCACTTTAAAACATTACCAGTATACAACACTACTTAAGTGATAAGTGTTCTTGTGTGGAAGGCTTAAGGCAGAAAGAGTGCTCTACAGCAAAAGGCCTGTTGATTCAGAACATAAGTAGAGTCCCAAGGGGGTCAGGGGAATGTAAATCTACATCTCTAGGTCTTTTGCCTTTTCTTGGAAAGAAATTAAAATGTTTAGAACTCTCTCATGTGAAAGAGATGAGATGAGCAGGGAGCCACTGAAAAGAAAGCCAGGCAAAGCTGTGCCAAATTACAACAGCTCTTTGGGGGTTGTGAGTTGTTAGAGGCTCATTTGACCATGATGTTTGAAGGTAGAAACCATCTTTATGTTACCTAACAGAAAGCACAGTGCCAGGCATCTAAGTGTTATAAACATGCACTTTGGAAGCTTAACCAAGTTTACTCTACTTTCTATAACCACGTCATTTTTATTATCCCTTAGTGATCAAGTAAAGGGCATATGAAGCACTCTATTAACTATAAAGTACTATACAAATGTTAGTTACTATAATGAGATTACGTTTAATTTCAACTTGCCTCAACAGTGTTTGAGAAAACTAAGAAAACAAGTCTTGTCTATACAAAGGCCTGAATTTGAAAGTAAAGTAAAAGAAAAACAGGAAAGAACAATCTTACAGACTTGCATGACAACAGCAGGGGGAATCATGTTAATAATCCTAAGGAAAAGTGAATTTCAGGGGAAAAAAAATAACTGAGGCTCTTACAGAGTCCTCTAGTCCCTTTGAATAACCTTTAAAACCTTGGAAATTTCACACATTCCTGTTTCCTTAATTATTTGTAAAGGGAAGCAATTTTGTTATCTGCAAGATTTTTTCTTGACTTTTCTTATTAGCACATCTAATAAATCTTACTTCTTTGCATACTGTCTCAGTTTCAAGTCTATATGCTTTATAAAGATGATTTTTTGAAAAAATTTAAACACTTTAAATAGAGAATGAACTGATTCCATCACACTTATACTTTGGAATTAACCACCTAAATAAGCAATCTGCCCCTGTAACATGTCAGAAACCACATCTGTTTCAGTACTTGTGTGTAAAGTTCTAGTAGATTTGATGGACTTGAACATTCTTTGTCTTCTCCACACAAGAGTTTCAATTTTTCTAGTGCTGCAGAGGCCCGAATTAAAAAGTGATCTGGAAAAGATAAAAACATTGACAATTATTTCACAGTTTCAGAGTGTTATTTAAACAAAAAGAATGGTATGTACATGATTAAATGAAATTATGTTACAGTATTGGAGAGGCAGCATGATGGTAATAATATCTTATGTAAAACAAAGGGTATCATAATGCCTAATCCTTATTAAGCTAATTTATCATGGAAATTTATTCTGGAAAGCTAGACTGAAAATTTTCTAGGTTCACTGTTGCCATTTCTTACATGCAGTCTGTATTTTCATATTGCTTCTTTTCTGATGTTGACATACTTGAAATGTTTAAATAAATTTAAAACTTCTACTGGACTAGTACAAATAATATACATAAATCTACAGAGAGGGCTTCCCTGAAAACTTACATTTCATAAATGTATTTTCCAAAAGAACATAACTGATTAAATTAAATGTCTTAAATCATCAGTACTCAGTAATTATACCTTTAATATAGTTGTGTTTATGTATTTAGTTGTGTAAATAGCAATTATATATATACAAATTAAAATTACATAATGCATTTGCATTTTTTTAAAAAACCTAGATATAGAACAAATTACTTTACCCCTTCAAAACCTGGAAGAACTAGAACTAAATATTTTTGATATGTCCTCTCTCACTCTACACTATTTTCTAATTTCTTCCCTTTCTTCAGCATCACATTGCCTTTGCTTCCATGGTTTTACCTTTTCTTATTAATTTTTCTTTCCTAACTACAAAGTGTCCATCAAGGCGCTATCTACCCTTCTGTAGCACCTCACGTAATCAAATTTAGATATGCCCACCATAAAGACACTAAAGTCCCTGAGTTTGCCCCCTGTACTTCCCTCCTAAAATATATCTCCTTTCCTCCTCACTGGCCAATAGATAGAAAATGTAGCACTTGGTTCGGGCCCATCTGATCCTGCCTCAGCACTTACACAGATACATAAGCTGTTCAGTGTTGGAGGAAAAGCACCACCAGCTTAAATTATGTCTGTTGGCAATCATATGATGATGACTTTAGGTTTTCCCAAGTGAGGCCTAACTTCTATCTAGACCAGATTCTGATTGCTGTAAGGTCCATTATTCACCTGAATTAACATTTCTTTAGCACTGTCCTCCCAATTCTCCTCAGCCCAGAAGTATCACCCATACAACCTAGAAAAAAATTTTTATTGTGAACTGAAATTGTGTGGAACATGACTCTCTTTATGTGCTTCTTTAGAGACTGCATTGACACTTTTTTAATTTGCAAGATTATTTTAAATGTAAAGATCTGCACTGAATTCACTAAACCATTGGTGAAGAAGTATCTCACATGAACTCATGACTTAATTACTGAAGGTGAGGGGATAATAGCTCGCATTTTAAAAAATTTTTATGAGATGCAATCTTTTTTCTATAACCATTCAAAGTGACAACTGGCAAGACAATAGTGATTCTTATATAATCACTGGAAAGGGTCCAGAAAGACTTACTATATGGCAATATATGCATACCGCCAAACAGTAAACATATTGTAGTTGTACGATGAGAAATAGTGAAAAAAATTTGACCAGAAATAAAGATAACATTCTTAGATGGAATTTCTGGCTGTTTCTGATCTAATCTGAAGAAGAGAACAACTATCAATCTCTAAAACTTAATATAAATATACAGTTGTTATATCACCAGACAATTTTAAGTGTTAAATGTTAAGAATGCCAAGTTCAATTCAAATACATGCACCATGTCCTAATTAAATTTCATAAAATAAAAAAAAAATCATGCCAGTAATGCTAGTTAATAACTCATAGTATAGACCAATATTATTTTTAGTAAATTTTCAGAACTATAAAGCCTCCAAACACGAATATATACCACGTAACTATATACCACATGACTTTTATTTCTAGCCTTCGATTTAGTCTGAAATAAATAACTCTTCCATAGGAAAATGAGAATGGCTTTAGGGTTCAGTGGTAAGTGAATAAAAAACATTCTTTGATCTCTTTAGACTGCAGTGGGGTGGAGATCAATGAATAGTTTATTTAGAGGTAACTTTGATACACTTCCAGGTGATAGCTTCTACAGTTCATGAACTAACTATTCATGTGAATCCTGGGATTCACTTACCACAAACCAAAAAAGAAGTCGGCTTCTGGGTATTCTGTGGGTTTTGAAGAATATACTCCTAAGATATTTCGGCAAATAATTCACTAGTACTAGAGCCATTTCATCATAGACCCTATTCCATAAATTTAACAACCATTGTCACTTGAGTAAATGTCTCACTTCTATTTTCCTGTGGGTCCGATGACAATTAGTCCACGAGAATTCTGAAACAGATCTGTAGTAAAGGCTGAAAACTCGAAAAGAAATAATGTAAAATCTATAGGTAGCTGGAAAGTAATGAAAGAGAATTAAACTTAAAAGTCAGAAGTCGAGGTAATTCTAAGCCAGTTTTTCTTAAGGAAAACGCTTAGACATTTCCAAAGAAGTGTTCTAATCCTGACAGAGCCCTTGTGATGATTGAGGGGATGCACGTGAAAGAATCGTCTCAATTATACCAATGTAAAGCTCTTCTGCAGAATTGTTTACAGTTGCGTTTAGAATCCAAACTTAAGAAATTTACAACGCAGCAATAAAAAAGTGAAACTATTATACTTGCCTAGCTATCTTTACTGTACACAAAACAACCATTACTTGTATGCTATCATTCAGCTTTAACCATTTAAACTTTCATGTGTACGTTATCCGGATTTTGCCCTTTTTCCCAATCGCTACCGAGACAATTAAAGGCAAGCAGCACTGAGAAGCGGTTTTCATGGTCATGAAACATGCGGTTTCGACGCAAATGCCTTGGCTTCAGGCAATGTGAATTCTTCGAGATGGACAACAGACCGCGCAGCAGGGGTCAAAAGCACAGCACCTTCAGTAGCTCCAGCGTGGGATACACACGAACCACAGGCCGCAGCCTCCAGCCCCTACGGCTGTAGAGCGCCAGCTCTGAACCACTGTCCGCCCGCCCGCCTCCCTCCGTTCCGCTGCCTCACCATCTTCGCCGGCGGCTTCGCTAAGTTGCTGTATGTGGGCCTGAGCTAGGTCCCCGAGTTCCTCCACTCGCTTCACCACACTGGAGTCTGCGGCCGCCATGGCCACAACAGGCGGGCGCGCCCCAACCACGTAGGCACGACCCAACCACGTGACCGCGCCGGGCCGCGGTCACCTGATCCCACCGCGCGGGCGGGCCGTGGGGGCGGAGCTCGCTTCGTTGATGAGTTTCGGACCCCAGCTCCGGAGGAGGGCAGACCCAGGCTTGTAAAAGTCGTTCCGGGTTATATTCTTCCTGGATTCCCTTCTTTCCCGTAATCCTGAGACTTTAGGGGCTGGTGTGATGTCAGGGCACGCCTCTCCCCCAATCGGAGCTGTCCATGCCCCACGGCGATCCAGCGCTCACCCCCGGGTGTTGGAGGCAGGGATTGGCAGCGGCTGGCTGGTGGCGTGGGTGTTATGCAATCCTTTGCTTTTGCTTCTCTATCCTGCGCTGCAGCTGTAGTCAGTAGAGCGAACAGGAAATTCTGGAAAAAGGACCGTTGGTTTTGGTCTCGTAATGAGGAGGTTGCCTAATTATAACCTCCAGGTCAAAAATGGAAAGCCTGACCGCCCCCTTGTAGCTCATCCAGGTCTCCGAGGTTAATTGGGCATAAGGGCGGAGAGCTCCAAACCGACGTTGTGGCGCGAATGATTCTGAGACCCACGGAGCCACTTGAGATTAATTATGAGCCTTTATTAGCCGCCGGCAACTGACTCTCTACCAGTGAGATTAATTATGAGCCTTTATTAGCCGCCGGCGACTGACTCTCTACCAGGCAGGGTTAGAGGAGATCAGCCCCGAGCTTTCAGAGGAGGCAGCTGATAAAGCTTAAGACCATATCCTGGTGGTCTCCTGAACAAGCAAGCAGATTACAGAAGTGGAAGTTGGCTGTTAGCATATCTTTGCCCGGAACGACACCCTTAATTAACAAGTAAATGGATTACAGAAGCAGATATTGGCCATCTTCATATCTTATACAATACACTTCCTAAACCACACACAAGCAAGTAGGACAACTCCTGATATCTAAAGATATTTCTTCCCTGTAGCTGATTTAGCTAGTTTGCTCACTTGAAAATTTTCCACCCTTAACATTCCCCACTGGTTTTCAGGGGAATTCAAACCATTGAATCTTCAACCTGGAGTGGCCGGTAGTGAGTTCTGAGAACCATGAGTTTTACTGCCCGCACGCGCTTCCT